>NC_064639.1:60986442-61289473 GCF_023864345.2 Schistocerca serialis cubense
TAAATCTGAAGCAAAGCATCTGAATCTAAAACTGGACGCACAGGAGAGGTTCAAATCATTGAAAGTTAGAGTGTCAGTCCTGTTGTACTTAAGTCGGCATTGTGCCTTCTGTATTAAATTCGGATGCAATTTCTGTGTTTCATCGTCAATAAGAAGGTCCAAGGGATACAGTAAACCTAAAGTGAAGCATCGGAATCTAAAACTGGACTCACAGGAGAGGTTCAAATCATAGATAATTAGAGTGTCAGTCCTCTTGTACTTAAGTTGGCATTGTGCATTTTGTATTAAATTCGGATGCAATTTCTGTGTTTCATCGTCAATAAGATGGTCCAAGGGATACAGTAAACCTGAAATGAGGAATAGGAATCTAAAACTGGACTCACAGGGGAGGTTCAAATCACAGATAGTTAGAGTGTCAGTCCTCTTGTACTTAAGTCGCCATTGTTACTTTTGTATTACATTTGGATGCAATTTCTGTGTTTCATCGTCAATAAGAAGGTCCAAGGGAAACAGTGAACCTGAAGTGAAGCATCGGAATCTAAAACTGGACTCACAGGAGAAGTTTAAATCATAGAAAGTTAGAGTGTCAGTCCTCTTGTACTTAAGTCGGCATTGTGTCTTTTGTATTAAATTCGGATGCAATTTCTGTGTTTCATCGTCAATAAGAAGGTCCAAGGGATACAGTGAACCTGAAGTGAAGCATCGGAATCTAAAACTGAACTCACAGGAGAAGTTTAAATCATAGAAAGTCAGAGTGTCAGTCCCCTTGTACTTAAGTCGGCATTGTGCCTTTTGTATTAAATTCGGATGCAATTTCTGTGTTTCATCGTCAATAAGAAGGTCCAAGGTATACAGTAAACCTGAATTGAAGCATCAGAAACTAAAACTGCACTCACAGGAGACGTTTAAATCATAGAAAGTTAGAGTGTCAGTAATCTTGTACATTAGTCGGCATTGTGCCTTTTGTATTAAATTCGGATGCAATTTCTGTGTTACATCGTCAATAAGAAGGTCCAGGGGATACAGTAAAACTGAAGTGAAGCATCGGAATCTAAAACTGGACTCACAGCTGAGGTTCAAATCAGAGAAAGTTAGAGTGTTAGTCCTCTTGTACTTAAGTCGGCATTGTGTATTTTGTATTAAATTCGGATGCAATTTCTGTGTTTCATCGTGAATAAGAAGGTCCAAAATATACAGTAAATCAGAAGTGAAGCATCGGAATCTAAAACTGGACTCACAGGAGAGGTTCAAATCATTGAAAGTTAGAGTGTCAGTCCTGTTGTACTTAAGTCGTCATTGTGCCTTTTGTATTCAATTCGGATGCCATTTCTGTGTTTCATCGTCAATAAGAAGGTCCAAGGTATACAGTAAACCTAAAGTGAAGCATCGGAATCTAAAATTAAGCACACAGGATTGGTTCAAATCATAGAATGTTAGAGTGTCAGTCCGCTTGTACTTAAGTCGGCATTGTGCCTTTTGTATTATATTCGGATGCAATTTCAGAGTTTCTTCGTCAATAGGAAGGTCCAAGGTATTCAATAGAGCTGAAGTGAAGCATCAAAATCTAAAACTCAACCCACAGGAGAGGAATAAATCATAGGAAGTTAGAGTGTCAGTCCTCTTGTACTTAAGTCGGCATTGTGCCTTTTGTATTAAATTCGGATGCAATTTCTGTGTTTCATCGTCAATAAGATAGTCCAAGGCATACAGTGAACCTAAAGTGAAGCATCGAAATATAAAACTCAACTCACAGGAGACGTTCAAATCACAGAAAGTTAGAGTGTCCGTCCTCTTGTACTTGTCGGCATTGTACCTTTTGTATTAAACTCGGATGCAATTTCTGTGCTTCATCGTCAATAAGAAGGACGAAGGTATACAGTAAACCTAAAGTGAAGAATCGGAATTTAAAACTCAACACACAGGATTGGTTCATATCATAGAAAATTAGTGTGTCAGTCCTTTTGTACTAATGTCGGCACTGTGCATTTTGTATTACATTCGGATGCAATTTCTGTGTTTCATCGTCAATAAGAAGGTCCAAGGCATACAGTAAACCTGAAGTGAAGCATCGTAATCTAAAACTGGACTCACAGGAGTGGTTCAAATCATAGAAAGTTAGTGTCGGTCCTCTTGTACTTAAGTCGACATTATGCCTTTTGTATTAAATTCGGATGCAATTTCTGTGTTTCATCGTCAATAATAGGGTAGAAGGGATACAATAAACCTGAAGTGAAGCATCGTAATCTAAAACTGGACTCACGGGAGCGGTTCAAATCATAGAAAGTTTGAGTGTCTGTCCTCTTGCACTTAAGTCGGCATTGTGCCTTTTGTATTAAATTCGGATGCAATTTCTGTGTTTCATCGTCAATAAGAAGGTAAAAGGGATACAGTAAACCTGAAGTGAAGCATCGTAATCTTAAACTGGACTCACAGGAGAGGCTCAAATCACAGAAAGTTTGAGTGTCTGTCCTCTTGTACATAAGTCGACATTATGCCTTTTGTATTAAATTCGGATGCAATTTCTGTGTTTCATCGTCAATAAGAAGGTCCTAGGTATACAGTAAATCTGAAGCAAAGCATGTGAATCTAAAACTGGACGCACAGGAGAGGTTCAAAACATTGAAATTTAGAGTGTCAGTCCTGTTGTACTTAAGTCGGCATTGTGCCTTTTGTATTAAATTCGGATGCAATTTCTGTGTTTCATCGTCAATAAGAAGGTCCAAGGGATACAGTAAATCTAAAGTGAAGCATCGGAATCTAAAACTGGACTCACAGGAGAGGTTCAAATCATAGATAATTAGAGTGTCTGTCATCTTGTACTTAAGTCGGCATTGTGCCTTTTGTATTAAATTCTGATGGAATTTCTGTGTTTCATCGTCAATAATAGGGTACAAGGGACACAGTAAACCTGAAGTGAAGCATAGGAATCTAAAACTGGACTCACAGGAGAGGTTTAAATCATAGAAAGTTAGAGTGTCAGTCCTCTTGTACTTAAGTTGGCATTGTACATTTTGTATTAAATTCGGATGCAATTTCTGTGTTTCATCGTCAATAAGAGGGTCCAAGGTATACAGTAAACCTGAAGTGAAGCATCGGAATCTAAAACAGGACTCACAGGAGAGGTTCAAATCATAGAAAGTTAGAGTGTCACTCCTCTTGTACTTGTCGGCATTGTACCTTTTGTATTAAATTCGGATGCAATTTCTGTGCTTCTTCGTCAATAAGGAGGACCAAGGTATACAGTAAACCTGATGTGAAGCTTCAGAATCTAAAACCGGACTCACAGGAGAGGTTCAAATCATTGAAAGTTAGAGTGTCTGTCCTCTTGTACTTAAGTCGGCATTATGCCTTTTGTATTAAATTCGGATGTAATTTCTGTGTTTCATCGTCAATAAGAAGGTCCTAGGTATACAGTAAATCTGAAACAAAGCATCTGAATCTAAAACTGCACTCAGAGGAGAGGTTCAAATCATTGAAAGTTAGAGTGTCAGTCCTGTTGTACTTAAGTCGGCATTGTGCCTTTTGTATTAAATTTGGATGCAAGTTCTGTGTTTCATCGTCAATAAGAACGTCCAAGGCATACAGTAAACCTAAAGTGAAGCATCGGAATCTAAAACTAAACACACAGGATTGGTTCAAATCATAGAAAATTAGAGTGTCAGTCGTCTTGTAATTAAGTCGGCATTGTGCCTTTTGTATTAAATTCGGATGCAATTTCTGAGTTTCACCGTCAATAAGAAGGTCCAAGGTATTCAATAAACCTGAAGTGAAGCATCGGAATCGAAAACTCAACCCACAGGAGAGGTTCAGATCATAGAATGTTAGACTGTCAGTCTTCTTGTACTTAAGACGGCATTGTTCCTTTTGTATTAAATTCGGATGCAATTTCTGTGTTTCATCGTCAATAAGAAGGTCCAAGGTATACAGTAAACCTGAAGTGAAGCATCGGAATCTAATACTGGACTCACAGCAGAGGTTTAAATCATAGAAAGTTAGAGTGTCAGTCCTCTTGTACTTAAGTCGGCATTTTGCATTTTGTATTAAATTCGGATGCAATTTCTGTGTTTCATCGTCAATAAGAAGGTCCAAGGTATACAGTAAACCTGAAGTGAAGCATCGGAATCTACAACAGGACTCACAGGAGAGGTTCAAATCATAGAAAGTTAGAGTGTCACTCCTCTTGTGCTTAAGTCGGCATTGTGCCTTTTGTATTAAATTCGGATGCAATTTCTGTGTTTCATCGTCAATAAGATAGTCCAAGGCATACAGTGAACCTAAAGTGAAGCATCGAAATATAAAACTCAACTCACAGGAGACGTTCAAATCACAGAAAGTTAGAGTGTCCGTCCTCTTGTACTTGTCGGCATTGTACCTTTTGTATTAAATTCGGATGCAATTTCTGTGCTTCATCGTCAATAAGAAGAACGAAGGTATACAGTAAACCTAAAGTGAAGAATCGGAATCTAAAACTCAACACACAGGATTGGTTCATATCATAGAAAATTAGAGTGTCAGTCCTTTTGTACTTGTGTCGGCATTGTGCATTTTGTACTACATTCGGATGCAATTTCTGTGTTTCATCGTCAATAAGAAGGTCCAAGGCAAACAGTAAACCTGAAGTGAAGCATCGTAATCTAAAACTGGACTCACAGGAGTGGTTCAAATCATAGAAAGTTAGAGTGTCGGTCCTGTTGTACTTAAGTCGAAATTATGCCTTTTGTATTAAATTCGGATGCAATTTCTGTGTTTCATCGTCAATAAGAAGGTCCTAGATATACAGTAAACCTGAAGCAAAGCATCTGAATCTAAAACTGGACGCACAGGAGAGGTTCAAATCATTGAAAGTTAGAGTGTTAGTCCTGTTGTACTTAAGTCGGCATTGTGCCTTTTGTATTAAATTCGGAAGCAATTTCTGTGTTTCATCGTCAATAAGAACGTCCAAGGCATACAGTAAACCTAAAGTGAAGCATCGGAATCTAAAACTGGACTCACAGGAGAGGTTCAAATCATAGATAAATAGCGTGTCAGTCATCTTGTACTAAAGTCGGCATTGTGATATTTGTACTAAATTCTGATGGAATTTCTGTGTTTCATCGTCAATAATAGGGTAGAAGGGATACATTAAACCTGAAGTGAAGCATCGGAATCTAAAACTGGACTCACAGGAGAGGTTTAAATCATAGAAAGATAGAGTGTCAGTCCTCTTGTACTTAAGTCGACATTATGCCTTTTGTATTAAATTCGGATGCAATTTCTGTGTTTCATCGTCAATAAGAAGGTCCTAGGAATGCAGTAAATCTGAAGCAAAGCATCTGAATCTAAAACTGGACGCACAGGAGATGTTCAAACCATTGAAAGTTAGAGTGTCAGTCCTGTTGTACTTAAGTCGGCATTGTGCATTTTGTATTAAATTCGGATGCAATTTCTGTGTTTCATCGCCAATAAGAAGGTCCAAGGGATACAGTAAACCTAAAGTGAGGCATCGGAATCTAAAACTGCACTCACAGGAGAGGTTCAAATCATAGATAATTAGAGTGTCAGTCCTCTTGTACTTAAGTCGGCATTGTGCCTTTTGTATTAAATTCTGATGGAATCTCTGTGTTTCATTGTCAATAATAGGGTAGAAGGGATACAATAAACCTGATGTGAAGCATCGTGATCTAAAACTGGACTCACGGGAGAGGTTCAAATCATAGAAAGTTTGAGTGTCTGTCCTCTTGCACTTAAGTCGGCATTGTGCCTTTTGTATTAAATTCTGATGGAATTTCTGTGTTTCATCGTCATTAATAGGGTAGAAGGGATACAGTAAACCTGAAGTGAAGCATAGGAATCTTAAACTGGACTCACAGGAGAGGTTTAAATCATAGAAAGCTAGAGTGTCACTCCTCTTGTACTTGTCGGCATTGTACCTTTTCTATTAAATTCGGATGCAATTTCTGTGCTTCATCGTCAATAAGGAGGACCAAGGGATACAGTAAACCTGAAGTGAAGCATCGGAATCTAAAACAGGACTCACAGGAGAGTTTCAAATCATAGAAAGTTAGAGTGTCACTCCTCTTGTACTTGTCGGCATTGTACCATTTCTATTAAATTCGGATGCAATTTCTGTGCTTCATCGTCAATAAGGAGGACCAAGGTATACAGTAAACCTGATGTGAAGCTTCAGAATCTAAAACTGGACTCACAGGAGAGGTTCAAATCATTGAAAGTTAGAGTGTCTGTCCTCTTGTACTTAAGTCGGCATTATGCCTTTTGTATTAAATTCGGATGCAATTTTTTGTGTTTCATCGTCAATAAGAAGGTCATAGGTATACAGTAAATCTGAAACAAAGCATCTGAATCTAAAACTGCACTCAGAGGAGAGGTTCAAATCATTGAAAGTTAGAGTGTCTGTCCTGTTGTACTTAAGTCGGCATTAGGCCTTTTTTTATTAAATTCGGATGCTATTTCTGTGTTTCATCGTCAATAAGATGGTCCAAGGGATACAGTAGACCTGAAATGAGGAATAGGAAACAAAAACTGGACTCACAGGGGAGGTTCAAATCATAGATAGTTAGAGTGTCAGTCCTCTTGTACTTAAGTCGCCATTGTGCCTTTTGTATCACATTTGGATGCAATTACTGTGTTCCATCGTCAATAAGAAGGTCCAAGGGATATAGTAAACCTGAAGTGAAGCATCGGAATCTAAAACTGGACTCACAGGAGAAGTTTAAATCATAGAAAGTTACAGTGCCAGTCCTCTTGTACTTAAGTCGGCATTGTGCCTTTTGTATTAAATTCGGATGCAATTACTGTGTTTCATCGTCAGTAAGAAGGTCCAAGGGATACAGTAAACCTGAAGTGAAGCATCGGAATCTAAAACTGAACTCACAGGAGAAGTTTAATTCATAGAAAGTCAGAGTGTCAGTCCCCTTGTACTTAAGTCGGCATTGTGCCTTTTGTATTAAATTCGGATGCAATTTCTGTGTTTCATCGTCAATAAGAAGGTCCAAGGTATACAGTAAACCTGAATTGAAGCATCTGAATCTAAAACTGGACTCACAGCTGAGGTTCAAATCAGAGAAAGTTAGAGTGTCAGTCCTCCTGTACTTAAGTCGGCATTGCGTATTTTGTATTACATTAACATGCAATTTCTGTGTTTCATCGTGAATAAGAAGGTCCAAGGTATACAGTAAATCAGAAGTGAAGCATCGGAATCTAAAACTTGACTCACAGGAGAGGTTCAAATCATAGAAAGTTAGAGTGTCAGTCCTCTTGTACTTAAGTCGGCATTGTGCCTTTTGTATTAAATTCGGATGCAATTTCTGTGTTTCATCGTCAATTAGAAGGTACAAAGGATACAGTAAACCTGAAGTGAAGCATCGGAATCTAAAACTGGACTCACAGGAGAGGTTCAAATCATAGAAAGTTAGAGTGTCAGTCCTCTTGTACTTAAGTCGGCATTGTGCCTTTTGTATTTAATTCGGATGCAATTTCTGTGTTTCATCGTCAATAAGAAGGTCCAAGGGATACGGTAAACCTGAAGTGAAGCATCGGAATCTATAACTGGACTCACAGGAGAGGTTAAAATCATAGAAAGTTAGAGTGTCAGTCCTCTTGTACTTAAGTCGGCATTGTGCCTTTTGTATTAAATTCGGATGCAATTTCTGTGTTTTATCGTCATTTAGAAGGTACAAGGAATACAGTAAACCTGAAGTGAAGCATCGGAATCTAAAACTGGACTCACAGGAGAGGTTCAAATCATAGAAAGTTAGAGTGTCAGTCCTCTTGTACTTAAGTCGGCATTGTGCCTTTTGTATTCAATTCGGATGCAATTTCTGTGTTTCATCGTCAATAACAAGGTCTAAGGAATACAGTAAACCTGAAGTGAAGCATCGGAATCCAAAACTGGACTCACAGGAGAGGTTCAAATCATAGAAAATTAGAGTGTCAGTCCTCTTGTACTTAAGTCGGCAATGTGCTTTTTCTACTAAATTCGGATACAATTTCTGTGTTTCATCGTCAATAAGAAGGACCAACCGATACAGTAAACCTGAAGTGAAGCATCGGAATCTAAAACTGGACTTACAGGAGATGTTCAAATTCTAGGAAGTTAGAGAGTCAGTCCTCTTGTACTTAAGACGGCATTGTGTATTTTGTATTAAATTCGCATGCAATTTCTGTGTTTCATCGAGAATAAGAAGGTCCAAGGTATACAGTAAATCAGAAGTGAAGCATCGGAATCTAGAACTGGACTCACAGGAGAGGTTCAGAACATAGAAAGTTAGAGTGTCAGTCCTCTTGCACTTAAGTCGGCATTGTGCCTTTTGTACTCAGTTAGGATGCAATTTCTGTGTTTCATCGTCAATAAGAAGGTCCAAGGTATACAGTAAACCTGAATTGAAGCATCAGAAACTAAAACTGCACTCACAGGAGAGGTTTAAATCATAGAAAGTTAGAGTGTCAGTAATCTTGTACTTAAGTCGGCATTGTGCCTTTTGTATTAATTTCGGATGCAATTTCTGTGTTACATCGTCAATAAGAAGGTCCAAGGGATACAGTAAACCTGAAGTGAAGCATCGGAATCTAAAACTGGGCTCACAGCTGAGGTTCAAATCAGAGAAAGTTAGAGTGTCAGTCCTCTTGTACTTAAGTCGGCATTGTGCCTTTTGTATTAAATTCGGATGCAATTTCTGTGTTTCATCGTCCATTAAAAGGTACAAGGGATACAGTAAGCCTGAAGTGAAGCATCGGAATCTAAAACTGGACTCACAGGAGAGGTTCAAATCATACAAAGTTAGAGTGTCAGTCCTCTTGTACTTAAGTCGGCATTGTGCCTTTTGTATTCAATTGGGATGCAATTTCTGTGTTTCATCGTCAATAACAAGGTCCAAGGGATACAGGAAACCTGAAGTGAAGCATCGGAATCTAAACCTGGACTGACAGGAGAGGTTCAAAGCATAGAAAGTTAGAGTGTCAGTCCTCTTGTACTTAAGTCGGCAATGTGCCTTTTGTACTAAATTCGGATACAATTTCTGTGTTTCATCGTCAATAAGAAGGTCCAACCGATACAGTAAACCTGAAGTGTAGCATCGGAATCTAAAACTGGACTCACAGGAGAGGTTCAAATCATAGAAATTTAGAGTGTCAGTCCTCTTGTACTTAAGTCGGCATTGTGCCTTTTGTATTAAATTGGGATGCAATTTCTGTGTTTCATCGTCAATAAGAAGGTCCAAGGTATACAGTAAACCTGAATTGAAGCATCAAAATCAAAAACTGGACTCACAGGAGAGTTTTAAATCATAGAAAGTTAGAGTGTCTGTAATCTTGTACTTAAGTCGGCATTGTGCCTTTTGTATTAAATCCGGGTGCAGTTTCTGTGTTTCATCGTCAATAAGAAGGTCCAAGGGATACAGTAAACCCAAAGTGAAGCACCGGAATCTAAAACTGGACTCACAGCTTAGTTTCAAATCATAGAAAGTTAGAGTGTCGGACCTCTTGTACTTAAGTCGGCATTGTGAATTTTGTATTAAATTCGCATGCAATTTCTGTGTTTCATCGTGAATAAGAAGGTCCAAGGTATACAGTTAATCAGAAGTGAAGCATCGGATTCTAGAACTGCACTCACAGGAGAGGTTCAAATCATAGAAAGTTAGAGTGTCAGTCCTCTTGTACTTAAGTCGGCATTGTGCCTTTTGTATTAAATTCGGATGCAATTTCTGTGTTTCATCGTCAATAAGAAGGTCCAAGGGATACAGTAAACCTGAAGTGAAGCATCGGAACCTGAAACTGGACTCACAGGAGAAGTTTAAATCATAGAAAGTTAGAGTGTCAGTCCTCTTGTACTTAAGTCAGCATTGTGCCTTTTGTATTAAATTCGGATGCAATTTCTGTGTTTCATCGTCAATAAGAAGGTCCAAGGTATACAGTAAACCTGAATTGAAGCATCAGAAGCTAAAACTGGACTCACAGGAGAGGTTTAAATCATAGAAAGTTAGAGTGTCAGTAATCTTGTACTTAAGACGGCATTGTGCCTTTTGTATTAAATTCGGATGCAATTTCTGTGTTTCATCGTCAATAAGAAGGTGCAAGGGATACAGTAAACCTGAAGTGAAGCATCGGAATCTAAAACTGGACTCACAGCAGAGGTTCAAATCAGAGAAAGTTAGAGTGTCAGTACTCTTGTACTTAAGTCGGAATTGTGTATTTTGTATTAAATTCGAATGCAATTTCTGTGTTTCATCGTGAATAAGAAGGTAAGGTATACAGTTAATCAGAAATGAAGCATCCGAATCTAAAACTGGACTCACAGGAGAGGTTCAAATCATAGAAAGTTAGAGTCTCAGTCCTCTTGTACTTAAGTCGGCATTGTGCCTTTTGTATTAAATTCGGAAGCAATTTCTGTGTTTCATCGTCAATTAGAAGGTACAAGGGATACAGTAAACCTGAAGTGAAGCATCGGAATCTAAAACTGGACTCACCGGAGAGGTTCAAATCACAGATAATTAGAGTGTCAGTCCTTTTGTACTTAAGTCGGATTTGTGCCTTTGGTATTAATTTCGGATGGACTTTCTGTGCTTCATCGTCAATAAGAAGGTCCAAGGGATACAGTAAACCTGAAGTGAAGCATCGGAATCTAAAACTGGACTCACAAGAGAGGTTCAAATCATAGAGAGTTAGAGTATCAGTCCTCTTGTACTTAAGTCGGCATTGTGCCTTTTGTATTAAATTCGGATGCAATTTCTGTGTTTCACCGTCAACAAGAAGTCCAAGGGATACAGTAAACCTGAAGTGAAGCATCGGAATCTAAAACTGGAGAAACAGGAGAAGTTTAAATCATAGAAAGTTAGAGTGTCAGTCCTCTTGTGCATAAGTCGGCGTTGTGCCTTTTCTATTAAATTCGGATGTACTTTCTGTGTTTCATCGTCAATAAGAAGGTCCAAGGTATACAGTAAACCTGAATTGAAGCATCAAAATCTAAAACTGGACTCACAGGAGAGGTTTAAATCATAGAAAGTTAGAGTGTCTGTAATCTTGAACTTAAGTCGGCATAGTGCCTTTTGTATTAAATTCGGATGCAATTTCTGTGTTTCATCGTCAATAAGAAGGTCCAAGGGATACAGTAAACCTGAAGTGAGGCATCGGAATCTAAAACTGGACTCACAGGCGAGGTTCAAACCATAGAGGGTTAGAGTGTCAGACCTCTTGTACTTAAGTCGGCATTGAGCCTTTTGTATTGAATTCGGATGCATTTTCTGTGTTTCACCGTCAATAAGAAAGTCCACGGGATACAGTTAACCTGAAGTGAAGCATCGGAATCTAAAACTGGACTCACAGGAGAGGTTCAAATCATAGAGAGTTAGAGAGTCAGTCCCCTTGTACTTAAGTCGGCATTCTGCCTTTTGTATTAAATTGGCATGCAATTTCTGTGTTTCATCGTCAATAAGAACGTCCAAGGGATACAGTAAACCTGAAGCGATGCATCGGAAACTAAAACTGGACTCACAGGAGAGGTCTAAGTCATAGAAAGTTAGAGTGTCAGTCCTCCTGTACTTAATTCGGCATTGTGCCTTTTGTATTAAATTCGGATGCAATTTCTGTGTTTCATCGTCAATAAGATGGTCCAAGGGATACAGTAAACCTGAAGTGAGGCATCGGAATCTAAAACTGGACTCACAGCAGAGGTTCAAATCATAGAAAGTTAGATCGTCAGTCCTCTTGTACTTAAGTCGGCATTGTGCCTTTTGTATTCAATTCGGATGCAATTTCTGTGTTTCATCGTCAATAAGAAGGTCCAAGGTATACAGTAAACCTGAAGTAAAGCATCGGGATCTAAAACTGGACTCACAAGAGAAGATCAAATCATAGAGAGTTAGAGTATCAGTCCTCTTGTACTTAAGTCGGCATTGTTCCTTTTGTATTAAATTCGGATGCAATTTCTGTGTTTCATCGTCAACAAGAAGTCCAAGGGATACAGTAAACCTGAAGTGAGGCATCGGAATCTAAAACTGGACTCCCAGCAGAGGTTCAAATCATAGAAAGTTAGATCGTCAGTCCTCTTGTACTTAAGTTGGCATTGTGCCTTTTGTATTAACCTCGGATGCAATTTCTGTGTTTCATCGTCAATTAGAAGGTCCAAAGGATACAGTAAGCCTGAAGTGAAGCTTCGCAATCTAAAACTGGACTCACAGGAGAGGTTCCAATCATAGAAAGTTAGAGTGTATGTCCTCTTGTACTTAAGTCGGCATTGTGCCTTTCGTATTAAATTCGGATGCAATTTCTGTGTTTCATCGTCAATAAGAAGGTCTAAGGGATGCACTAAACCTGAAGTGCAGCATCGTAATCTAAAACCTGACTCACCGGAGAGGTTCAAATCACAGAAAATTAGAGTGTCAGTCCTCTTGTACTTAAGTCGGCATTGTGCCTTTGGTATTAATTTCGGATGGACTTTCTGTGCTTCATCGTCAATAAGAAGGTACAAGGGATACAGTAAACCTGAAGCGATGCATCGGAATCTAAAACTGGACTCACAGGAAAGGTCTAAATCATAGAAAGTTAGAGTGTCAGTCCTCTTGTACTTAAGTCGGCATTGTGGCGTTTGTATTCAATTCGGATGCAATTTCTGTGTTTCATCGTCAATAAGAAGGTCCAAGGGATACAGTAAACCTGAAGTGAAGCGTCGGAATCTAAAACTGGTCTCACAGGAGAGGTTCAAATCATAGAGAGTTAGAGTGTCAGTCCTCTTGTACTTAAGTTGGTAATGTGCCTTTTGTACTAAATTCGGATACAATTCCTCTGTTTTATCGTCAATAAGAAGGTCTAACCGATACAGTAAACCTGAAGTGAAGCATCGGAATCTAAAACAGGACTCACAGGAGAGATTCAAATCATAGAAATTTAGAGTGTCAGTCCTCTTGTACCTAAGTCGGCATTGTGCCTTTTGTACTCAATTCGGATGGAATTTCTGTGTTTCATCGTCAATAAGATGGTCCAAGGGATACAGTAAACCTGAAATGTGGCTTTGGAATCTAAAACTGGACTCACAGGAGAGGTTCATATCATAGAAAGGTAGAGTGTCCGTCCTCTTGTACTTAAGTCGGCATTGTGCCTTTGGTATTAAATTTGGATGCAATTTCAGTGTTTCATCGTCAATAAGAAGGTCCAAGGGATACAGTAAACCTGAAGTGAAGCATCCGAATCTAAAACTGGACTCACAGGAGAGGTTCAAATCATAGAAAGTTAGAGTCTCAGTCCTCTTGTACTTAAGTAGGCATTGTGCCTTTTGTATTAAATTCGGAAGCAATTTCTGTGTTTCATCGTCAATTAGAAGGTACAAGGGATACAGTAAAACTGAAGTGAAGCATCGGAATCTAAAACTGGACTCACCGGAGAGGTTCAAATCACAGATAATTAGAGTGTCAGTCCTTTTGTACTTAAGTCGGATTTGTGCCTTTGGTATTATTTTCGGATGGACTTTCTGTGCTTCATCGTCAATAAGAAGGTCCAAGGGATACAGTAAACCTGAAGTGAAGCATCGGAATCTAAAACTGGACTCACAAGAGAGGTTCAAATCATAGAGAGTTAGAGTATCAGTCCTCTTGTACTTAAGTCGGCATTGTGCCTTTTGTATTAAATTCGGATGCAATTTCTGTGTTTCATCGTCAACAAGAAGTCCAAGGGATACAGTAAACCTGAAGTGAAGCATCGGAATCCAAAACTGGACACACAGGAGAAGTTTAAATCATAGAAAGTTAGAGTGTCAGTCCTCTTGTGCATAAGTCGGCGTTGTGCTTTTTCTATTAATTTCGGATGTACTTTCTGTGTTTCATCGTCAATAAGAAGGTCCAAGGTATACAGTAAACCTGAATTGAAGCATCAAAATCTAAAACTGGACTCACAGGAGAGGTTTAAATCATAGAAAGTTAGAGTGTCTGTAATCTTGAACTTAAGTCGGCATAGTGCCTTTTGTATTAAATTCGGATGCAATTTCTGTGTTTCATCGTCAATAAGAAGGTCCAAGGGATACAGTAAACCTGAAGTGAGGCATCGGAATCTAAAACTGGACTCACAGGCGAGGTTCAAACCATAGAGGGTTAGAGTGTCAGACCTCTTGTACTTAAGTCGGCATTGAGCCTTTTGTATTAAATTCGGATGCATTTTCTGTGTTTCACCGTCAATAAGAAAGTCCACGGGATACAGTTAACCTGAAGTGAAGCATCGGAATCTAAAACTGGACTCACAGGAGAGGTTCAAATCATAGAGAGTTAGAGAGTCAGTCCCCTTGTACTTAAGTCGGCATTCTGCCTTTTGTATTAAATTGGCATGCAATTTCTGTGTTTCATCGTCAATAAGAACGTCCAAGGGATACAGTAAACCTGAAGCGATGCATCGGAAACTAAAACTGGACTCACAGGAGAGGTCTAAGTCATAGAAAGTTAGAGTGTCAGTCCTCCTGTACTTAATTCGGCATTGTGCCTTTTGTATTAAATTCGGATGCAATTTCTGTGTTTCATCGTCAATAAGATGGTCCAAGGGATACAGTAAACCTGAAGTGAGGCATCGGAATCTAAAACTGGACTCACAGCAGAGGTTCAAATCATAGAAAGTTAGATCGTCAGTCCTCTTGTACTTAAGTCGGCATTGTGCCTTTTGTATTCAATTCGGATGCAATTTCTGTGTTTCATCGTCAATTAGAAGGTCCAAAGGATACAGTAAGCCTGAAGTGAAGCTTCGCAATCTAAAACTGGACTCACAGGAGAGGTTCCAATCATAGAAAGTTAGAGTGTATGTCCTCTTGTACTTAAGTCGGCATTGTGCCTTTCGTATTAAATTCGGATGCAATTTCTGTGTTTCATCGTCAATAAGAAGGTCTAAGGGATGCACTAAACCTGAAGTGCAGCGTCGTAATCTAAAACCTGACTCACCGGAGAGGTTCAAATCACAGAAAATTAGAGTGTCAGTCCTCTTGTACTTAAGTCGGCATTGTGCCTTTGGTATTAATTTCGGATGGACTTTCTGTGCTTCATCGTCAATAAGAAGGTACAAGGGATACAGTAAACCTGAAGCGATGCATCGGAATCTAAAACTGGACTCACAGGAAAGGTCTAAATCATAGAAAGTTAGAGTGTCAGTCCTCTTGTACTTAAGTCGGCATTGTGGCGTTTGTATTCAATTCGGATGCAATTTCTGTGTTTCATCGTCAATAAGAAGGTCCAAGGGATACAGTAAACCTGAAGTGAAGCGTCGGAATCTAAAACTGGTCTCACAGGAGAGGTTCAAATCATAGAGAGTTAGAGTGTCAGTCCTCTTGTACTTAAGTTGGCAATGTGCCTTTTGTACTAAATTCGGATACAATTCCTCTGTTTTATCGTCAATAAGAAGGTCTAACCGATACAGTAAACCTGAAGTGAAGCATCGGAATCTAAAACAGGACTCACAGGAGAGATTCAAATCATAGAAATTTAGAGTGTCAGTCCTCTTGTACCTAAGTCGGCATTGTGCCCTTTGTACTCAATTCGGATGCAATTTCTGTGTTTCATCGTCAATAAGATGGTCCAAGGGATACAGTAAACCTGAAATGTGGCTTTGTAATCTAAAACTGGACTCACAGGAGAGGTTCATATCATAGAAAGTTAGAGTGTCCGTCCTCTTGTACTTAAGTCGGCATTGTGCCTTTGGTATTAAATTTGGATGCAATTTCAGTGTTTCATCGTCAATAAGAAGGTCCAAGGGATACAGTAAATCTGAAGTGAAGCATCGGAATCTAAAACTGGACTCACAAGAGAGGATCAAATCATAGAGAGTTAGAGTATCAGTCCTCTTGTACTTAAGTCGGCATTGTTCCTTTTGAATTAAATTCGGATGCAATTTCTGTGTTTCATCGTCAACATGAAGTCCAAGGGATACAGTAAATCTGAAGTGAAGCATCGGAATCTAAAACTGGACTCACAAGAGAAGTTTAAATCATAGAAAGTTAGATTGTCAGTCCTCTTGTACATAAGTCGGCGTTGTGCCTTTTGTATTAAATTCGGAGCAATTTCTGTGTTTCATCGTCAATTAGAAGGTACAAGGGATACAGTAAACCTGAAGTGAAGCATCGGAATCTAAAACTGGACTCACAGGAGAGGTTCAAATCATGGAAAGTTAGAGTGTCAGTCCTCTTGTACTTAAGTCGGCATTGTGCCTTTTGTACTCAATTCGGATGCAATTTCTGCGTTTCATCGTCAATAAGAAGGTCCAAGGTATACAGTAAACCTGAATTGAAGCATTAGAATCTAAATCTGGACTCACAGGAGAGGTTTAAATCTTAGAAAGTTAGAGTGTCAGTCCTCTTGTACTTAAGTTGGCATTGTGCCTTTTGTATTGCCTTCGGATGCAATTTCTGTGTTTCATCGTCAATTAGAGGGTCCAAAGGATACAGTAAGCCTGAAGTGAAGCTTCGCAATCCAAAACTGGACTCACAGGAGAGGTTCCAATCATAGAAAGTTAGAGTGTATGTCCTCTCGTACTTAAGTCGGCATTGTGCTTTTTGTATTAAATTCGGATGCAATTTCTGTGTTTCATCGTCAATAAGAAGGTCCAAGGGATGCACTAAACCTGAAGTGAAGCATCTGAATCTAAAACTAGACTCACAGGAGCGGTTCAAATCTTAGAAAGTTAGAGTGTCAGTCCTCTTGTACTTAAGTTGGCATTGTGCCTTTTGTATTAACCTCGGATGCAATTTCTGTGTTTCATCGTCAATTAGAAGGTCCAAAGGATACAGTAAGCCTGAAGTGAAGCTTCGCAATCTAAAACTGGACTCACAGGAGAGGTTCCAATCATAGAAAGTTAGAGTGTATGTCCTCTTGTACTTAAGTCGGCATTGTGCCTTTCGTATTAAATTCGGATGCAATTTCTGTGTTTCATCGTCAATTAGAAGGTCTCAGGGATACAGTAAACCTGAAGTGAAGCATCGGAATCTAAAACTGGACTCACAGGAGAGGTTAAAATCATAGAGAGTTAGAGAGTCAGTCCCCTTGTACTTAAGTCGGCATTGTGCCTTATGTATTAAATTCGGATGCAATTTCTGTGTTTCATCGTCAATAAGAGCGTCCAAGGGAAACAGTAAACCTGAAGCGATGCTTCGGAATCTAAAACTGGACTCACAGGAGAGGTCTAAATCATAGAAAGTTAGAGTGTCAGTCCTCTTGTACTTAAGTCGGTTGTGTGCCTTTTGTATTAAATTCGGATGCAATGTCTGTGATTCTTCGTCAATAAGAAGGTCAAAGGGATACAGTAAACCTGAAGTAAAGCATCGGAATCTAAAACTGGCCTCACAGGAGAGGTTAAAATCATAGAAAGTTAGAGTGCCAGTCCGCTTGTACTTAGGTCGGTATTGTGCCTTTTGTATTAAATTCGGATGCAATTTCTGCGTTTCATCGTCAAAAAGAAGGTCCAAGGTATACAGTAAACCTGAAGTGAAGCATCGAAATCTAAAACTCAACTCACAGGAGAGAATGATATCATAGAAAGTTAGAGTGTCAGTCCTTTTGTACTTACGTCGGCATTGTGCGTTTTGTATTAAATTCGGATGCAATTTCTGTGCTTCATCGTCAATAAGAAGGTCCAAGGTATACAGTAAACCTGAAGTGAAGCATCGGAATCTAAAACTGGACTCACAGGAGAGGTTCAATTCATAGATAGTTAGAGTGTCAGTCCTCTTGTACTTAAGGCGGCATTGTGCCTTTTGTATTAAATTCGGATGCAATTTCTGTGTTTCAACGTCAATCAGAAGTCCAAGGGATAGAATAATCCTGAAGTGAAGCATCGGAATCTAAAACTGGACTCACAGGAGAAGTTTAAATCATAGAAAGTTAGAGTGTCAGTCCTCTTGTACTTAAGTCGGCATTGTGATTTTTGTATTAAAATCGGATGCAATTTCTGTGTTTCATCGTCAATAACAACGTCCAAGGTATACAGTAAACCTGAATTGAAGCATCAGAATCTAAAACTGGACTCACAGGAGAAGTTTAAATCATAGAAAGTTAGAGTGTCAGTCCTCTTGTACTTAAGTCGGCATTGTGATTTTTGTATTAAAATCGGATGCAATGTCTGTGATTCTTCGTCAATAAGAAGGTCAAAGGGATACAGTAAACCTGAAGTGAAGCATCGGAATCTAAAACTGGACTCACAGGAGACGTTCAAATCATAGAAATTTAGAGTGTCAGTCCTCTTGTACCTAAGTCGGCATTGTGCCTTTTGTATTAAATTCGGATGCAATTTCCGTGTTTCATCGTCAATAAGAAGGTCCATGGTATACAGTAAACCTGAAGTAAAGCATCGGAATCTAAAAATGGACTCACAAGAGAAGATCAAATCATAGAGAGTTAGAGTATCTGTCCTCTTGTACTTAAGTCTGCATTGTTCCTTTTGTATTTAATTCGGATGCAATTTCTGTGTTTCATCGTCAACAAAAAGTCCAAGGGATACAGTAAACCTGAAGTGAAGCATCGGAATCTAAAACTGGACTCACAAGAGAAGTTTAAATCATAGAAAGTTAGGGTGTCAGTCCTCTTGTACTTAAGTCGGCGTTGTGCCTTTTGTATTAAATTCGGATGCAATTTCTGTGTTTCATCGTCAAAAAGAAGGTCCAAGGTATACAGTTACCTGAAGTGAAGCATCGGAATCTAAAACTGGACTCACAGGAGAGGTTAAAATCATAGAGATTTAGAGAGTCAGTCCACTTGTACTTAAGTCGGCATTAGGCCTTTTGTATCAAATTCGGATGCAATTTCTGTGTTTCATCGTCAATAAGAAGGTAAAAGGGATACAGTAAACCTGCAGTGAAGCATCGGAATCTAAAACTGCACTCACAGGAGAGGTTCAAAGCATAGAAAAATAGAGTATCAGTCCTTTTGTACTTAGGTCGGCATTGTGCGTTTTGTATTAAATTCGGATGCAATTTCTGTGCTTCATCGTCAATAAGAAGGTCCAAGGTATACAGTTAACCTGAAGTGAAGCATCGGAATCTAAAACTGGAGTCAGAGGAGAGGTTAAAATCATAGAGAGTTAGAGAGTCAGTCCCCTTGTACTTAAGTCCTCATTGTGCCTTTTGTATTTAATTCAGATGCAAGTTCTGTGTTTCATCGTCAATAAGAACGTCCAAGGGATACAGTAAACCTGAAGCGATGCATCGGAAACTAAAACTGGACTCACAGGAGAGGTCTAAATCATAGAAAGTTAGAGTGTCAGTCCTCCTGTACTTAATTCGGCATTGTGCCTTTTGTATTAAATTCGGATGCAATTTCTGTGTTTCATCGTCAATAAGATGGTCCAAGGGATACAGTAAACCTGTAGTGAAGCATCGGAATCTAAAACTGGACTCACAGCAGAGGTTCAAATCAGAGAAAGTTAGAGTGTCAGTAATCTTGTACTTAAGTCTGCATTGTGTATTTTGTATTAAATTTGCATGCAAATTCTGTGTTTCATCGTGAATAACAAGGTCCAAGGTATACAGTAAAACAGAAGTGAAGCATCGGATTCTAAAACTGGACTCACAGGAGAGGTTCAAATCATAAAAAGTTAGAGTGTCAGTCCTCTTGTACTTAAGTCGGCATTGTGCCTTTTGTATTAAATTCGGATGCAATTTCTGTCTTTCATCGTCAATTAGAAGGTACAAGGGATACAGTAAACCTGAAGTGAAGCATCGGAATCTAAAACTGGACTCACAGGAGAGGTTCAAATCATAGAAAGTTAGAGTGTCAGTCCTCTTGTACTTAAGTCGGCATTGTGCCTTTTGTATTCAATTCGGATGCAATTTCTGTGTTTCATCGTCAATAAGAAGGTCCAAGGGATACAGTAAACCTGAACTGAAGCGTCGGAATCTAAAACTGGTCTCACAGGAGAGGTTCAATTCATAGAGAGTTAGAGTGTCAGTCCTCTTGTACTTAAGTCGGCAATGTGCCTTTTGTACTAAATTCGGATACAATTCCTGTGTTTCATCGTCAATAAGAAGGTCCAACCGATACAGTAAACCTGAAGTGAAGCATCGGAATCTAAAACTGGACTCACAGGAGAGGTTCAAATCATAGAAATTTAGAGTGTCAGTCCTCTTGTACTTAAGTCGGCATTGTGCCTTTTGTATTAAATTCGGATGCAATTTCCGTGTTTCATCGTCAATAAGAAGGTCCATGGTATACAGTAAACCTGAAGTAAAGCATCGGAATCTAAAACTGGACTCACAAGAGAAGACCAAATCATAGAGAGTTAGAGTATCAGTCCTCTTGTACTTAAGTCTGCATTGTTCCTTTTGTATTTAATTCGGATGCAATTTCTGTGTTTCATCGTCAACAAAAAGTCCAAGGGATACAGTAAACCTGAAGTGAAGCATCGGAATCTAAAACTGGACTCACAAGAGAAGTTTAAATCATAGAAAGTTAGGGTGTCAGTCCTCTTGTACTTAAGTTGGCATTGTGCCTTTTGTATTAACCTCTAATGCAATTTCTGTGTTTCATCGTCAATTAGAAGGTCCAAAGGATACAGTAAGCCTGAAGTGGAGCTTCGCAATCTAAAACTGGACTCACAGGAGAGGTTCTAATCATAGAAAGTTAGAGTGTATGTCCTCTTGTACTTAAGTCGGCATTGTGCCTTTCGTATTAAATTCAGATGCAATTTCTGTGTTTCATCGTCAATAAGAAGTTCCAAGGGATGCACTAAACCTGAAATGCAGCATCGTAATCTAAAACCTGACTCACCGGAGAGGTTCAAATCACAGAAAATTAGAGTGTCAGTCCTCTTGTACTTAAGTCGGCATTGTGCCTTTGGTATTAATTTCGGATGGACTTTCTGTGCTTTATCGTCAATAAGAAGGTACAAGGGATACAGTAAACCTGAAGCGATGCATCGGAATCTAAAACTGGACTCACAGTAAAGGTCTAAATCATAGAAAGTTAGAGTGTCAGTCATCTTGTACTTAAGTCGGCATTGTGCCTTTTGTATTCAATTCGGATGCAATTTTGTGTTTCATCGTCAATAAGAAGGTCCAAGGGATACAGTAAACCTGAAGTGAAGCGTCGGAATCTGAAACTGGTCTCACAGGAGAGGTTCAAATCATAGAGGGTTAGAGTGTCAGTCCTCTTGTACTTAAGTCTGCAATGTGCCTTTTGTACTAAATTCGGATACAATTCCTGTGTTTCATCGTCAATAAGAAGGTCCAACCGATACAGTAAACCCGAAGTGAAGCATCGGAATCTAAAACAGGACTCACAGGAGAGATTCAAATCATAGAAATTTAGAGTGTCAGTCCTCTTGTACCTAAGTCGGCAGTGTGCCTTTTGTATCACTTTCGGATGCAATTTCCGTGTTTCATCGTCAATAAGAAGGTCCAAGGTATGCAGTAAACCTGAAGTACAGCATCGGAATCTAAAACTGGACTTACAGGAGAGGTTCAAATCATAGAAAGTTAGAGTGTCAGTCCTCTTGTACTTAAGTCGGCATTGTGCCTTTTCTATTAAATTCGGGTACAATTTCTGTGTTTCATCGTCAATAAGATGGTCCAAGGGATACAGTAAACCTGAAATGTGGCTTTGGAATCTAAAACTGGACTCACAGGAGAGGTTCAAATCATAGAAAGTTAGAGTGTCAGTCCTCTTGTACTTAAGTCGGCATTGTGCCTTTTGTATTAAATTTGGATGCAATTTCTGTGTTTCATCGTCAATAAGAAGGTCCAAGGGATACAGTAAACCTGAAGTGAAGCATCGGAATCTAAAACTGGACTCACAAGAGAGGATCAAATCATAGAGAGTTAGAGTATCAATCCTCTTGTACTTAAGTCGGCATTGTTCCTTTTGAATTAAATTCGGATGCAATTTCTGTGTTTCATCGTTAACAAGAAGTCCAAGGGATACAGTAAACCTGAAGTGAAGCATCGGAATCTAAAACTGGACTCACAAGAGAAGTTTAAATCATAGAAAGTTAGAGTGTCAGTCCTCTTGTACTTAAGTCGGCATTGTGCCTTTTGTATTAAATTCGGATGCAATTTCTGTCTTTCATCGTCAATTAGAAGGTACAAGGGATACAGTAAACCTGAAGTGAAGTATCGGAATCTAAAACTGGCCTCACAGGAGAGGTTCAAATCATAGAAAGTTAGAGTGTCAGTCCTCTTGTACTTAAGTCGGCATTGTGCCTTTTGTATTAAATTCGGATGCAATTTCTGTGTTTCATCGTCAATAAGAAGGTCCAAGGTATACAGTAAACCTGAAGTGAAGCATCGGAATCTAAAACTGGACTCACAGGAGAGGTTCAATACATAGATTGTTAGAGAGTCAGTCCTCTTGTACTTAAGGCGGCATTGTGAGTTTTGTATTAAATTCGGTTGCAATTTCTGTGTCTCAACGTCAATCAGAAGTCCAAGGGATAGAGTAATCCTGAAGTGAAGCATCGGAGTCTAAAACTGGACTCACAGGAGAAATTTAAATCATAGAAAGTTAGAGTGTCAGTCCTTTTGAACTTATGTCGGCATTGTGATTTTTGTATTAAAATCGGATGCAATTTCTGTGTTTCATCGTCAATAACAAGGTCCAAGGTATACAGTAAACCTGAATTGAAGCATCAGAAACTAAAACTGGGCTCACAGGAGAAGTTTAAATCATAGAAAGTTAGAGTGTCAGTCCTCTTGTACTTAAGTCGGCATTGTGATTTTTGTATTAAAATCAGATGCAATGTCTGTGATTCTTCGTCAATAAGAAGGTCAAAGGGATACAGTAAACCTGAAGTGAAGCATCGGAATCTAAGACTGGCCTCACAGGAGACGTTAAAATCATAGAAAGTTAGAGTGTCAGTCCGCTTGTACTTAAGTCGGTATTGTGCCTTTTGTATTAAATTCGGATGCAATTTCTGTGTTTCATCGTCAAAAAGAAGGTCCAAGGTATACAGTTAACCTGAAGTGAAGCATCGGAATCTAAAACTGGACTCACAGGAGAGGTTAAAATCATAGAGATTTAGAGAGTCAGTCCCCTTGTACTTAAGTCGGCATTGTGCCTTTTGTATTAAATTCGGATGCAATTTCTGTGTTTCATCGTCAATAAGAAGGTAAAAGGGATACAGTAAACCTGAAGTGAAGCATCGGAATCTAAAACTGGCCACACAGGAGGGGTTAAAATCATAGTAAGTTAGAGTGTCAGTCCTCTTGTACTTAAGTCGGTAGTGTGCCTTTTGTATTAAATTCGGATGCAATGTCTGTGATTCTTCGTCAATAAGAAGGTCAAAGGGATACAGTAAACCTGAATTGAAGCATCAGAAACTAAAACTGGACTCGCAGGAGAGGTTTAAATCATAGAAAGTTAGAGTGTCAGTACTCTTGTACTTAAGTCGGCAATGTGCCTTTTGTATTAAATTTGGATGCAATTTCTGTGTTTCATCGTCAATAAGAAGGTAAAAGGGATACAGAAAACCTGCAGTGAAACATCGGAATCTAAAACTGCACTCACAGGAGAGGTTCAAATCTTAGAAAGTTAGAGTGTCAGTCCTCTTGTACTCAAGTTGGCATTGTGCCTTTTGTATTAAATTCGGATGCAATTTCTGTGTTTCATCGTCAATTAGAAGGTCCAAAGGATACAGTAAGCCTGAAGTGAAGCATCGGAATGTAAAACTGGACTCACTGGAGAGGTTCCAATCATAGAAAGTTAAAGTGTATGTCCTCATGTACTTAAGTCGGCATTGTGCCTTTTGTATTCAGTTCGGATGCTATTTCTGTGTTTCATCGTCAATAAGGAGGTCCAAGGGATACAGTAAACCTGAAGTGCAGCGCCGTAATCTAAAACTGGAATCACACGAGAGGTTCGAATCACAGAAAGTTAGAGTGTCAGTCCTCTCTTACTTAAGTCAGCATTGTGCCTTTTGTATTAAATCCGGATGCAATTTCTGTGTTTCATCGTCAATAAGAAGGTCCAAGGGATACAGTAAACCCGAAGTGAAGCACCGGAATCTAAAACTGGACTCACAGCAGAGGTTCAAATCATAGAAAGTTAGAGTGTCAGTCCTCTTGTACTTAAGTCGGCATTGTGAATTTTGTATTAAATTCGCATGCAATTTCTGCGTTTCATCGTCAATAAGAAGGTCCAAAGTATACAGTTAATCAGAAGTGAAGCATCGGAATCTAAAACTGGTCTCACAGGAGAGGTTCAAATCATAGAAAGTTAGAGTGTCAGTCCTCTTGTACTTAAGTCGGCATTGTGCCTTTTGTATTAAATTCGGATGCAATTTCTGTGTTTCATCGTCAATAACAAAGTAAAATGGATACAGCAAACCTGCAGTGAAGCATCGTAATCTAAAACTGGACTCACCGGAGAGGTTCAAATCACAGAAAATTAGAGTGTCAGTCTTCTAGTACTTAAGTCGGCATTGTGCCTTTGGTATTAATTTCGGATGGACTTTCTGTGCTTCATCGTCAATAAGAAGGTCCATGGGATACAGTAAACCTGAAGTGAGGCATCGGAATCTAAAACTGGACTCACAGGAGAGGTTCGAATCATAGAATGTTAGAGTGCCAGTCCTCTTGTACTTAAGTCGGCATTGTGCCTTTTGTATTAAATTCGGATGCAATGTCTGTATTTCATCGTCAATAAGAAGGTCCAAGGGATACAGTAAACCTAAAGTGAAGCATCGGAATCTAAAACTCGACTCACAGGAGAGGTTTAAATCATAAAAAGTTGGAGTGCCAGTCCTCTTGTGCTTAAGTCGGCATTGTGCCTTTTGTATTAAATTCGGATTCAATTTCTGTGCTACATCGTCAATAAGATGGTCCAAGGGATACAGTAAACCTGAAATGAGGCATCGGAATCTAAAACTGGACTCACAGGAGAGGTTCAAATCTTAGAAAGTTAGAGTGTCAGTCCTCTTGTACTTATGTCGGCATTGTGCCTTTTGTAATAAATTTGGATGCAATTTCTGCGTTTCATCGTCAATAAGAAGGTCCAAGCCATACAGTAAACCTGAAGTGAAGCATCGGAATCTAAAACCGGACTCACAAGAGAAGTTTAAATCATAGAAAGTTAGAGTGTCATTCCTCTTGTACTTAAGTCGGCATTGTGCCTTTTGTATTAAATTCGGATGCAATTTCTGTCTTTCATCGTCAATTAGAAGGTACAAGGGATACAGTAAACCTGAAGTGAAGCATCGGAATCTAAAACTGGACTCACAGGAGAGGTTCAAATCATAGAAAGTTAGAGTGTCAGTCCTCTTGTACTTAAGTCGGCATTGTGCCTTTTGTATTAAATTCGGATGCAATTTCTGTGTTTCATCGTCAATAAGAAGGTCCAAGGTATACAGTAAACCTGAATTGAAGCATTAGAATCTAAATCTGGACTCACAGGAGAGGTTTAAATCTTAGAAAGTTAGAGTGTCAGTCCTCTTGTACTTAAGTTGGCATTGTGCCTTTTGTATTAACTTCGGATGCAATTTCTGTGTTTCATCGTCAATTAGAGGGTCCAAAGGATACAGTAAGCCTGAAGTGTAGCTTCGCAATCTAAAACTGGACTCACAGGAGAGGTTCCAATCATAGAAAGTTAGAGTGTATGTCCTCTTGTACTTAAGTCGGCGTTGTGCCTTTCGTATTAAATTCGGATGCAATTTCTGTGTTTCATCGTCAATAAGAAGGTCCAAGGGATGCACTATACCTGAAGTGAAGCATCTGAATCTAAAACTAGACTCACAGGAGCGGTTCAAATCTTAGAAAGTTAGAGTGTCAGTCCTCTTGTACTTAAGTTGGCATTAGGCCTTTTGTATTAACCTCGGATGCAATTTCTGTGTTTCATCGTCAATTAGAAGGTCCAAGGGATACAGTAAACCTGAAGTGAAGCATCGGAATCGAAAACTGGACTCACAGGAGAGGTTAAAATCATAGAGATTTAGAGAGTCAGTCCCCTTGTACATAAGTCGGCATTGTGCCTTTTGTATTAAATTCGGATGCAATTTCTGTGTTTCATCGTCAGTAAGAACGTCCAAGGGATACAGTAAACCTGAAGCGATGCATCGGAATCTAAAACTGGACTCACAGGAGAGGTCTAAATCATAGAAAGTTAGAGTGTCAGTCCTCTTGTACTTAAGTCGGTAGTGTGCCTTTTGTATTAAATTCGGATGCAATGTCTGTGATTCTTCGTCAATAAGAAGGTCAAAGGGATACAGTAAACCTGAAGTGAAGCATCGGAATCTAAAACTGGCCTCACAGGAGAGGTTAAAATCATAGAAAGTTAGAGTGTCAGTCCGCTTGTACTTAAGTCGGTATTGTGCCTTTTGTATTAAATTCGGATGCAATTTCTGTGTTTCATCGTCAAAAAGAAGGTCCAAGGTATACAGTAAACCTGAAGTGAAGCATCGAAATCTAAAACTCAACTCACAGGAGAGAATCATATCATAGAAAGTTAGAGTGTCAGTCCTTTTGTACTTAGGTCGGCATTGTGCGTTTTGTATTAAATTCGGATGCAATTTCTGTGCTTCATCGTCAATAAGAAGGTCCAAGGTATACAGTAAACCTGAAGTGAAGCATCGGAATCTAAAACTGGACTCACAGGAAAGGTTCAATTCATAGATTGTTAGAGTGTCAGTCCTCTTGTACTTAAGGCGGCATTGTGCCTTTTGTATTAAATTCGGTTGCAATTTCTGTGTCTCAACGTCAATCAGAAGTCCAAGGGATAGAGTAATCCTGAAGTGAAGCATCGGAGTCTAAAACTGGACTCACAGG
This sequence comes from Schistocerca serialis cubense, assembly GCF_023864345.2. Classification (NCBI taxonomy): domain Eukaryota; kingdom Metazoa; phylum Arthropoda; class Insecta; order Orthoptera; family Acrididae; genus Schistocerca; species Schistocerca serialis. The sequence goes on from NC_064639.1 coordinate 61,013,138, forward strand.
AGAAATTTAAATCATAGAAAGTTAGAGTGTCAGTCCTTTTGTACTTAAGTCGGCATTGTGATTTTTGTATTAAAATCGGATGCAATTTCTGTGTTTCATCGTCAATAACAAGGTCCAAGGTATACAGTAAACCTGAATTGAAGCATCAGAAATTAAAACTGGACTCACAGGAGAAGTTTAAATCATAGAAAGTTAGAGTGTCAGTCCTCTTGTACTTAAGTCGGCATTGTGATTTTTGTATTAAAATCAGATGCAATGTCTGTGATTCTTCGTCAATAAGAAGGTCAAAGGGATACAGTAAACCTGAAGTGAAGCATCGGAATCTAAAACTGGACTCACAGGAGAGGTTAAAATCATAGAGATTTAGAGAGTCAGTCCCCTTGTACTTAAGTCGGCATTGTGCCTTTTGTATTAAATTCGGATGCAATTTCTGTGTTTCATCGTCAATAAGAAGGTAAAAGGGATACAGTAAACCTGAAGTGAGGCTTCGGAATCTAAAACTGGACTCACAGGAGAGGTTCGAGTCATAGAATGTTACAGTGCCAGTCCTCTTGTACTTAAGTCGGCATTGTGCCTTTTGTATTAAATTCGGATGCAATGTCTGTATTTCATCGTCAATAAGAAGGTCCAAGGGATACAGTAAACCTAAAGTGAAGCATCGGAATCTAAAACTAGACTCACAGGAGAGGTTTAAATCATAAAAAGTTGGAGTGCCAGTCCTCTTGTGCTTAAGTCGGCATTGTGCCTTTTGTATTAAATTCGGATTCAATTTCTGTGCTACATCGTCAATAAGATGGTCCAAGGGATACAGTAAACCTGAAATGAGGCATCGGAATCTAAAACTGGACTCACAGGAGAGGTTCAAATCTTAGAAAGTTAGAGTGTCAGTCCTCTTGTACTTATGTCGGCATTGTGCCTTTTGTAATAAATTTGGATGCAATTTCTGTGTTTCATCGTCAATAAGAAGGTCCAAGCCATACAGTAAACCTGAAGTGAAGCATCGGAATCTAAAACCGGACTCACAGGAGAGGTTCAAGTCATAGGGAGTTAGAGTGTCAGTCCTCTTGTACTTAAGTCGACAATGTGCCTTTTGTATTAAATTCGGATGCAATTTCTGTCTTTCATCGTCAATAAGAAGGTCCAAGGGATACAGTAAACCTGAAGTGAGGCATCGGAATCTAAAACTGGACTCACAGGCGAGGTTCGAATCATAGAAAGTTAGAGTGTCAGTCCTCTTGTACTTAAGTCGGCATTGTGCATTTTGTATTAAATTCGGATGCAATTTCTGTGTTTCATTGTCAATAAGAAGGTCCAAGAGATACAGTAAACCTAAAGTGAACAATCGGAATCTAAAACTGGACTCACAGGAGAGGTTCAAAACATTGAAAATTAGAGTGTCGGCCCTCCTGGACTTAGGTCGACATTGTGCCTTTTGTATTAAATTCGGATGCAATTTCTGTGTTTCTTCTTCAATAAGAAGGTCCAAGGTATACAGTAAATCTGAAGTGAAGCATAGGAATCTAAAACTGGACTCACAGGAGAGGTTTAAATCACAGAAAGTTAGAGTGTCACTCCTCTTGTACTTAAGTCGTTATTATGCCTTTAGTATAAACTTCAGATGCAATTTCTGTGTTTCATCGTCAATAGGAAGGTCCAAGGGATACAGTAAACCTGAAGTGAAGCATCGGAATCTAAAACTGGACCCACACGAGAGGTTCAAATCATAGAAAGTTAGAGTGTCAGTCCTCTGGTACTTAAGTCGGCATTGTGCCTTTTGTATTAAATTCGGATGCAATTTCTGTGTTTCATCGTCAATAAGAAGGTCCAAGGTATACAGTAAATCTGAAGTGAAGCATCGGAATCTAAAACTGCACTCACAGGATAGGTTCAAATCATAGAAAGTTAGAGTGTCAGTCCTCTTGTACTTATGTCAGCATTATGCCTTTTGTATTAAATTCGTATGCAATTTCTGTGTTTCATCGTCAATAGGAAGTTCCAAGGGATACAATAAACCTGAAGTGAAGCATCGGAATCTGAAACTGGACCCACCGGAGAGGTTCAAATCATAGAAAGTTAGAGTGTCAGATCTCTGGTACTTAAGTCGGCATTGTGCCTTTTGTATTAAATTCGCATGCAATTTCTGTGTTTCATCGTCAATAAGAAGGTCCAAGGGATGCACTATATCTGAAGTGAAGCATCTGAATCTAAAACTAGACTCACAGGAGCGGTTCAAATCTTAGAAAGTTAGAGTGTCAGTCCTCTTGTACTTAAGTTGGCATTAGGCCTTTTGTATTAACCTCGGATGCAATTTCTGTGTTTCATCGTCAATTAGAAGGTCCAAAGGATACAGTAAGCCTGAAGTGAAGCTTCGCAATCTAAAACTGGACTCACAGGAGAGGTTCCAATCATAGAAAGTTAGAGTGTATGTCCTCTTGTACTTAAGTCGGCATTGTGCCTTTCGTATTAAATTCGGATGCAATTTCTGTGTTTCATCGTCAATAAGAAGGTCCAAGGGATACAGTAAACCTGAAGTGAAGCATCGGAATCGAAAACTGGACTCACAGGAGAGGTTAAAATCATAGAGAGTTAGAGAGTCAGTCCCCTTGTACTTAAGTCGGCATTGTGCCTTTTGTATTAAATTCGGATGCAATTTCTGTGTTTCATCGTCAGTAAGAACGTCCAAGGGATACAGTAAACCTGAAGCGATGCATCGGAATCTAAAACTGGACTCACAGGAGAGGTCTAAATCATAGAAAGTTAGAGTGTCAGTCCTCTTGTACTTAAGTCGGTAGTGTGCCTTTTGTATTAAATTCGGATGCAATGTCTGTCATTCTTCGTCAATAAGAAGGTCAAAGGGATACAGTAAACCTGAAGTGAAGCATCGGAATCTAAAACTGGCCTCACAGGAGAGGTTAAAATCATAGAAAGTTAGAGTGTCAGTCCGCTTGTACTTAAGTCGGTATTGTGCCTTTTGTATTAAATCGGATGCAATTTCTGTGTTTCATCGTCAAAAAGAAGGTCCAAGGTATACAGTTAACCTGAAGTGAAGCATCGGAATCTAAAACTGGACTCACAGGAGAGGTTAAAATCATAGAGATTTAGAGAGTCAGTCCCCTTGTACTTAAGTCGGCATTGTGCCTTTTGTATTAAATTCGGATGCAATTTCTGTGTTTCATCGTCAATAAGAAGGTAAAAGGGATACAGTAAACCTGCAGTGAAGCATCGGAATCTAAAACTGCACTCACAGGAGAGGTTCAAATCATAGAAAGTTAGAGTGTCAGTCCTTTTGTACTTAGGTCGGCATTGTGCTTTTTGTATTAAATTCGGATGCAATTTCTGTGCTTCATCGTCAATAAGAAGGTCCAAGGTATACAGTTAACCTGAAGTGAAGCATCGGAATCTAAAACTGGACTCACAGGAGAGGTTAAAATCATAGAGAGTTAGAGAGTCAGTCCCCTTGTACTATAGTCGGCATTGTGCCTTTTGTATTAAATTCGGATGCAATTTCTGTGTTTCATCGTCAATAAGAACGTCCAAGGGATACAGTAAACCTGAAGCGATGCATCGGAATCTAAAACTGGACTCACAGGAGAGGTCTAAATCATAGAAAGTTAGAGTGTCAGTCCTCTTGTACTTAAGTCGGTAGTGTGCCTTTTGTATTAAATTCGGATGCAATGTCTGTGATTCTTCGTCAATAAGAAGGTCAAAGGGACACAGTAAACCTGAAGTGAAGCATCGGAATCTAAAACTGCACTCACAGGAGAGGTTCAAATCTTAGATAGTTAGAGTGTCAGTCCTCTTGTACTCAAGTTGGCATTGTGCCTTTTGTATTAAATTCGGATGCAATTTCTGTGTTTCATCGTCAATTAGAAGGTCCAAAGGATACAGTAAGCCTGAAGTGAAGCATCGGAATGTAAAACTGGACTCACTGGAGAGGTTCCAATCATAGAAAGTTAAAGTGTATGTCCTCATGTACTTAAGTCGGCATTGTGCCTTTTGTATTCAATTCGGATGCTATTTCTGTGTTTCATCGTCAATAAGGAGGTCCAAGGGATACAGTAAACCTGAAGTGCAGCGTCGTAATCTAAAACTGCACTCACACGAGAGGTTCGAATCACAGAAAGTTAGAGTGTCAGTCCTCTCTTACTTAAGTCAGCATTGTGCCTTTTGTATTAAATCCGGATGCAATTTCTGTGTTTCATCGTCAATAAGAAGGTCCAAGGGATACAGTAAACCCGAAGTGAAGCACCGGAATCTAAAACTGGACTCACAGCAGAGGTTCAAATCATAGAAAGTTAGAGTGTCAGTCCTCTTGTACTTAAGTCGGCATTGTGAATTTTGTATTAAATTCGCATGCAATTTCTGTGTTTCATCGTCAATAAGAAGGTCCAAAGTATACAGTTAATCAGAAGTGAAGCATCGGAATCTAAAACTGGTCTCACAGGAGAGGTTCAAATCTTAGAAAGTTAGAGTGTCAGTCCTCTTGTACTTAAGTCGGCATTGTGCCTTTTGTATTAAATTCGGATGCAATTTCTGTGTTTCATCGTCAATAACAAAGTAAAATGGATACAGTAAACCTGCAGTGAAGCATCTTAATCTAAAACTGGACTCACCGGAGAGGTTCAAATCACAGAAAATTAGAGTGTCAGTCTTCTTGTACTTAAGTTGGCATTGTGCCTTTGGTATTAATTTCGGATGGACTTTCTGTGCTTCATCGTCAATAAGAAGGTCCAAGGGATACAGTAAACCTGAAGTGAGGCATCGGAATCTAAAACTGGACTCACATAAGAGGTTCGAATCATAGAATGTTAGAGTGCCAGTCCTCTTGTACTTAAGTCGGCATTGTGCCTTTTGTATTAAATTCGGATGCAATGTCTGTATTTCATCGCCAATAAGAAGGTCCAAGGGATACAGTAAACCTAAAGTGAAGCATCGGAATCTAAAACTAGACTCACAGGAGAGGTTTAAATCATATAAAGTTGGAGTGCCAGTCCTCTTGTGCTTAAGTCGGCATTGTGCCTTTTGTATTAAATTCGGATTCAATTTCTGTGCTACATCGTCAATAAGATGGTCCAAGGGATACAGTAAACCTGAAATGAGGCATCGGAATCTAAAACTGGACTCACAGGAGAGGTTCAAATCTTAGAATGTTAGAGTGTCAGTCCTCTTGTACTTATGTCGGCATTGTGCCTTTTGTAATAAATTTGGATGCAATTTCTGTGTTTCATCGTCAATAAGAAGGTCCAAGCCATACAGTAAACCTGAAGTGAAGCATCGGAATCTAAAACCGGACTCACAGGAGAGGTTCAAGTCATAGAGAGTTAGAGTGTCAGTCCTCTTGTACTTAAGTCGACATTGTGCCTTTTGTATTAAATTCGGATGCAATTTCTGTGTTTCATCGTCAATAAGAAGGTCCAAGGGATACAGTAAACCTGAAGTGAGGCATCGGAATCTAAAACTGGACTCACAGGCGAGATTCGAATCATAGAAAGTTAGAGTGTCAGTCCTCTTGTACTTAAGTCGGCATTGTGCATTTTGTATTAAATTCGGATGCAATTTCTGTGTTTCATTGTCAATAAAAAGGTCCAAGAGATACAGTAAACCTAAAGTGAACAATCGGAATCTAAAACTGGACTCACAGGAGAGGTTCAAAACATTGAAAATTAGAGTGTCGGCCCTCCTGGACTTAGGTCGACATTGTGCCTTTTGTATTAAATTCGGATGCAATTTCTGTGTTTCTTCTTCAATAAGAAGGTCCAAGGTATACAGTAAATCTGAAGTGAAGCATAGGAATCTAAAACTGGACTCACAGGAGAGGTTTAAATCACAGAAAGTTAGAGTGTCACTCCTCTTGTACTTAAGTCTTCATTATGCCTTTAGTATAAACTTCAGATGCAATTTCTGTGTTTCATCGTCAATAGGAAGGTCCAAGGGATACACTAAACCTGAAGTGAAGCATCGGGATCTAAAACTGGACCCACACGAGAGGTTCAAATCATAGAAATTTAGAGTGTCAGTCCTCTGGTACTTAAGTCGGCAATGTGCCTTTTGTATTAAATTCGGATGTAATTTCTGTGTTTCATCGTCAATAAGAAGGTCCAAGGTATACAGTAAACCTGAAGTGAAGCATCGGAATCTAAAACTGCTCTCACAGGATAGGTTCAAATCATAGAAAGTTAGAGTGTCAGTCCTCTTGTACTTATGTCAGCATTATGCCTTTTGTATTAAATTCGTATGCAATTTCTGTGTTTCATCGTCAATAGGAAGTTCCAAGGGATACAGTAAACCTGAAGTGAAGCATTGGAATCTGAAACTTGACCCACAGGAGAGGTTCAAATCATAGAAAGTTAGAGTGTCAGATCTCTGGTACTTAAGTCGGCATTGTGCCTTTTGTATTAAATTCGGATGCAATTTCTGTGTTTCATCGTCAATAAGAGGGTCCAAGGTATACAGTAAACCCGAAGCGAAGCATCGGAATCTAAAACTGGACTCACGGGAGAGGTTCGAATCATAGAAAGTGAGAGTGTCAGTCCTCTTGTACTTAAGTCGGCATTGTGCCTTTTGTATTAAATTCGGATGCAATTTCTGTGTTTCATCTTCAATAAGAAAGTCCAAGGTATACAGTAAACCTGAAGTGAAGCATCGGAATCAAAAACTGCACTCACAGGAGAGGTTCAAATCACAGAAAGTTAGAGTGTCAGTCCTCTTGTACTTAAGTCGGCATTATGCCTTTTGTATAAAATTCAGATGCAATTTCTGTGTTTCATCGTCAATAGGAATGTCCAAGGGATACAGTAAACCTGAAGTGAAGCATTGGAATCTAAAACTGGACCCACAGGAGAGGTTCAAATCATAGAAAAATAGAGTGTTAGTCCTCTGGTACTTAAGTCGGCATTGTGCCTTTTGTATTAAATTCGGATGCAATTTCTGTGTTTCATCGTCAATAAGAAGGTCCAAGTAATACAGTAAACCTGAAGTGAAGCATCGGAATCTAAAACTGCACTCACAGGATAGGTTCAAATCATAGAAAGTTAAAGTGTCAGTCCTCTTGTACTTCAGTCGGCTTTGTGCCATCTGTATTAACTTCGGATGCAATTTCTGTGTTTCATCGTCAATAAGGAGGTCCAAGGGATACAGGAAACCTGAAGTGCAGCATCGTAATCTAAAACTGGACTCACAGGAGTGGTTCAAATCACAGAAAGTTTGAGTGTCAGTCCTCTCTAACTTAAGTGGGCATTGTGCATTTTGTATCAAATCCGGATGCAATTTCTGTGTTTCATCGTCAATAAGAAGGTCCAAGGGATACAGTAAACCCAAAGTGAAGCATCGGAATCTAAAACTCGACTCATAGCAGAGGTTCAAATCATAGAAAGTTAGAGTGTCAGTCCTCTTGTACTTAAGTCGGCGTTGTGACTTTTGTATTAAATTCGCATGCAATTTCTGTGTTTCATCGTGAGTAAGAAGGTCCAATGTATACAGTTAATCAGAAGTGAAGCATCGGAATCTAAAACTGGACTCACAGGAGAGGTTCAAATCTTAGAAAGTAAGAGTGTCAGTCCCCTTGTACTTATGTCGGCATTGTGCCTTTTGTATTAAATTTGGATGCAATTTCTGTGTTTCATCGTCAATAAGAAGGTCCAAGGCATACAGTAAACCTGAACTAAAGCATCGGAATCTAAAACTGGACTTACAGGAGAGGTTCAAATCATAGAAAGTTAGAGTGTCAATCCTCTTGTACTTAAGTCGGCATTGTGCCTTTTGTATTAAATTCGGATACAATTTCTGTGTTTCATCGTCATTAAGACGGTCCAAGGGATACAGTAAACCTGAAATGAGGCATCGGAATCTAAAACTGGACTCACAGGAGAGGTTCAAATCTTAGAAAGTTAAAGCGTCAGTCCTCTTGTACTTATGTCGGCATTGTGCCTTTCGTATTAAACTTGGATACAATTTCTGTGTTTCATCGTCAATAAGAACGTCCAAGGCATACAGTAAACCTCAAGTGAAGCATCGGAATCTAAAACTGGACTCACAGGAGAGGTTCATATCATAGAGGGTTAGAGTGTCAGTCCTCTTGTACTTAAGTCGGCATTGTGCCTTTTGTATTAAATTCGGATGCAATATCTATGTTTCATCGTCAATAAGAAGGTCCAAGGAATACAGTAAAACTGAAGTGAGGCATCGGAATCCAAAACTGGACTCACAGGCGAGGTTCGAATCATAGAAAGTTAGAGTGTCAGTCCTCTTGTACTAAAGTCGTCATATGCATTTTGTATTAAATTCGCATGCAATTTCTGTGTTTCATTGTCAATAAGAAGATCCAAGAGATACAATAAACCTGAAGTGAACAATCGGAATCTAAAACTGGACTCACAGGAGAGGTTCAAAACATTGAAAATTAGAGTGTCGGTCCTCCTGTACTTAGGTCGACATTGAACGTTTTGTATTAAATTCGGATGCAATTTCTGTGTTTCATCTTCAATAAGAAGGTGCAAGGTATACAGTAAATCTGAAGTAAAGCATCGGAATCTAAAACTGGACTCACAGGAGAGGTTCAAATCACAGAAAGTTAGAGTTTCACTCCTCTTGTACTTAAGTCGGCATTATGCCTTTTGTATAAAATTCAGATGCAATTTCTGTGTTTCATCGTCAACAGGAAGGTCCAAGGGATACGGTAAACCTGAAGTGAAGCATCGGAACCTAAAACTGGACCCACAGGAGAGGTTCAAATCATAGAAAGTTAGTCAGTCCTCTGGTACTTAAGTCGGCATTGTGCCTTATGTATTAAATTCGGATGCAATTTCTGTGTTTCATCGTCAATAAGAAGGTCCAAGGTATACAGTAAACCTGAAGTAAAGCATCGGAATCGAAAACTGCACTCACAGGATAGCCTCAAATCATAGAAAGTTAGAGAGTCAGTCCTCTTGTACTGAAGTCAGCATTATGCCTTTTGTATTAAATTCGGATTGAATTACTGTGTTTCATCGTCAATAGGAAGTTCCAAGGGATACAGTAAACCTGAAGTGAAGCATCGGAATCTGAAACTGGTCCCACAGGAGAGGTTCAAATCATACAAAGTCAGAGTGTCAGACCTCTGGAACTTAAGTCGGCATTGTGCCTTTTGTATTAAATTCGGATGCAATTTCTGTGTTTCATCGTCAATAAGAAGGTCCAAGGTATACAGTAAACCTGAAGTCAAGCATCGGAATCTAAAACTGGACTCACGGGAGAGGTTCGAATCATAGATAGTGAGAGTGTCAGTCCTCCTGTATTTAAGTCGGCATTGTGCCCTTTGTATTAAATTGGGATGCAATTTCTGTGTTTCATCGTCAATAAGAAGGTCCAAGGTATACAATAAACCTGAAGTGAAGCATCGGAATCAAAAATTGGACTCACAGGATTGCTTCAAATCATAGAAAGTTAGAGTGTCAGTCCTCTTGTACTTAAGTCAGCATTATGCCTTTTGTATTAAATTCGGATTGAATTTCTGTGTTTCATCGTCAATAGGAAGTTCCAAGGGATACAGTAAACCTGAAGTGAAGCATTCGAAACTAAAACTGGACTCACAGGAGGGGTTCAAATCATAGATAGTTAGAGTGTCAGTCCTCTTGTAGTTAGGTCGGCATTGTGCGTTTTGTATTAAACCTGGATGCAATATCTGTGTTTCATCGTCAATAAGAAGGTCCAAGGTATACAGTAAACCTGAAGTGAAGCATCGGAATCCAAAACTGGACTCACAGGAGAGGTTCAAATCATAGTAAGTTAGAGTGTCACTCCTCTTGTACTTAAGTCGGCATTGTGCCTTTTGTATTACATTCGGATGCAATTTCTGTGTTTCATCGTCAATAAGAAGGTCCAAGGTATACAGTAAACCTAAAGGGAAGCATTGAAATATAAAACTCAACTCACAGGAGAGGTTCAAATCACAGAAAGTTAGAGTGTCCGTCCTCTTGTACTTAAGTCTGCAGTGTGCCTTTTGTATTAAATTTGGATGCAATTTCTGCGCTTCATCGTCCATACGAAGGACCAAGGTATACAGTAAACCTGAAGTGAAGCTTCAGAATTTAAAACTGGACTCACAGGAGAGGTTTAAATCATAGAAAGTTAGAGTGTCAGTCCACTTGCACTTAAGTCGGTATTGTGCCTTTTGTATTAAATTCGGATGCAATTTCTGTGTTTCATCGTCAATAAGAAGGTCCAAGGTATACAGTAAACGTAAAGTGACGCATCGGAATCTAAAACTCAACTGACAGGATTGGTTCAAATAATAGAAAGTTAAAGTGTCAGTCCTTTTGTACATAAGTCGGCTTTGTGCCTTTTGTATTAAATTCGGATGCAATTTCTCTGTTTCATCGTCAATAAGAATGTCCAAGGGATACAGTAAACCTGAAGTGAAGCATCGGAATCTAAAACTGGACTCACAGGAGAGGTTCAAATCATAGAAAGTTAGAGTTTCAGTCCTCTTGTACATAAGTCGGCATTGTGACTTTTGTATTAAATTGGGATGCAATTTCAGTGTTTCATCGTCAATAAGAAGGTTCGGGGTATACAGTAAATCTGAAGTGAAGCATCGGAATCTAAAACTGGACTCACCGGAGAGATTCAAATCGTAGAAAGTTAGAGTGTCAGTCCTCTTGTACTTAAGTCGACATTGTACTTTTGTATTAAATTCGGATGCAATTTCTGTGTTTAATCGTCAATAAGAAGGTCCAAGGGATACAGTAAATCAGAAGTGAAGCTTCGGAATCTAAAACTGGACTCACAGGAGAGGTTCAAATCATAGAAAGTTAGAGTGTCAGTCTCTTGTACTTAAGTCCTCAATATGCCTTTTGTATTAAATTCGGATGCAATTTCTGTGTTTCATCGACAATTAGAAGGTACAAGGGATACAGTAAACCTGAAGTGAAGCATCGGAATCTAAAACTGGACTCACAGGAGAGGTTCAAATCATAGTAATTTAGAGGGTCAGTCCTCTTGTACTTAAGTAGGCATTGTGCCTTTTGCATTAAATTCGGATGCAACTTCCGTGTTTCATCGTCAATAAGAAGATCCAAGGTATACAGAAAACCTGAAGTAAAGCATCGGAATCTAAAACTGGACTTACAGGAGAGGTTCAAATCATAGAAAGTTAGAGTGTCCGTCCTCTTGTACTTAAGTCAGCATTGTGCCTTTTCTATTAAATTCGGGTACAATTTCTGTGTTTCGTCGTCAATAAGATGGTCCAAGGGATACAGTAAACCTGAAATGTGGCTTCGGAATCTAAAACTGGACTCACAGGAGAGGTTCAAATCATAGAAAGTTAGAGTGTATGTCCTCTTGTACTTAAGTCGGCATTGTGCCTTTTGTATTAAATTCGGATGCAATTTCTGTGTTTCATCCTCAACAAGAAGGTCCAAGGCATACAGTAAACCTGAAGTGAAGCATCGGAATCTAAAACTGGACTCACAGGAGAGGTTCAAATCATAGAGACTTAGAGTGTCAGTCCTCTTGTACTTAAGTCGGCATTGTGCCTTTTGTATTAAATTCGGATGGAATGTCTGTGTTTCATCGGCAATAAGAAGGTCCAAGGGATACAGTAAACCTGAAGTGAAGCTTCGGAATCTAAAACTGGACTCACAGGAGAGGTTCAAATCATAGAATGTTGTTGTGTCAGTCCTCTTGTACTTAAGTCGGCATTGTGCTTTTTGTATTAAATTCGGATGGATTTTCATTGTTTCGTCGTTAATAAGAAGGTCCAAGGGATACAGTAAACCTGAAGTGAAGCATCGGATACTAAAACTGGACTCACAGGAGAGGTTCAAATTAGAAAGTTAGAGTGTCAGACCTCTTGTACTTAAGTCGGCATTGTGCCTTTTGTATTAAATTCGGATGCAATTTCTGTGCTTCATCGGCAATAAGAAGGTCCAAGGGATACGGTAAACCTGAAGTGAAGCATCGGAGTATAAAACTGGATTCACCGGAAAGGTTCAAATCATAGAAAGTTAGAGTGTCAGTCCTCTTGTACTTAAGTCGGCATTGTGCTTTTGTATAAATTTCGGTTGCAGTTTCTGTGTTTCATCGTCAATAAGAAGGTCCAAGGTATACAGTAAACCTGAAGTGAAGCATCAGAATCTAAAACTGGACTCACAGGAGAGGTTTAAATCACAGAAAGTTAGAGTGTCAGTCCACTTGTACTTAAGTCGTCATCGTGCCTTTTGTATTAAATTCGGATGCAATTTCTGTGTTTCATCGTCAATAAGAAGGTCCATTGGATACAGTAAACCTGAAGTGAAGCATCGGAGTCTGAAACTGGACTCACAGGAGAGGTTTAAATCATAGAAAGTTAGAGTGTCAGTCGTCTTGTACTGAAGTCGGCATTGTGCCTTCTGTATTACATTCGGATGCAATTTCTGTGTTTCATCGGCAATAAGAAGGTCCAAGGTATACAGTAAACCTGAATTGTAGCATCATAACCTAAAATTGGACTCACAGGAGTGGTTTAAATCATAGAAAGTTAGAGTGTCAGTCCTCTTGTACTTAAGTCGGCATTGTGCATTTTGTATTAAATTCGGATGCAATTTCTGTGTTTCATTGTCAATAAAAAGGTCCAAGAGATACAGTAAACCTAAAGTGAACAATCGGAATCTAAAACTGGACTCACAGGAGAGGTTCAAAACATTGAAAATTAGAGTGTCGGCCCTCCTGGACTTAGGTCGACATTGTGCCTTTTGTATTAAATTCGGATGCAATTTCTGTGTTTCTTCTTCAATAAGAAGGTCCAAGGTATACAGTAAATCTGAAGTGAAGCATAGGAATCTAAAACTGGACTCACAGGAGAGGTTTAAATCACAGAAAGTTAGAGTGTCACTCCTCTTGTACTTAAGTCTTCATTATGCCTTTAGTATAAACTTCAGATGCAATTTCTGTGTTTCATCGTCAATAGGAAGGTCCAAGGGATACACTAAACCTGAAGTGAAGCATCGGAATCTAAAACTGGACCCACACGAGAGGTTCAAATCATAGAAATTTAGAGTGTCAGTCCTCTGGTACTTAAGTCGGCAATGTGCCTTTTGTATTAAATTCGGATGTAATTTCTGTGTTTCATCGTCAATAAGAAGGTCCAAGGTATACAGTAAACCTGAAGTGAAGCATCGGAATCTAAAACTGGTCTCACAGGATAGGTTCAAATCATAGAAAGTTAGAGTGTCAGTCCTCTTGTACTTATGTCAGCATTATGCCTTTTGTATTAAATTCGTATGCAATTTCTGTGTTTCATCGTCAATAGGAAGTTCCAAGGGATACAGTAAACCTGAAGTGAAGCATTGGAATCTGAAACTTGACCCACAGGAGAGGTTCAAATCATAGAAAGTTAGAGTGTCAGATCTCTGGTACTTAAGTCGGCATTGTGCCTTTTGTATTAAATTCGGATGCAATTTCTGTGTTTCATCGTCAATAAGAGGGTCCAAGGTATACAGTAAACCCGAAGCGAAGCATCGGAATCTAAAACTGGACTCACGGGAGAGGTTCGAATCATAGAAAGTGAGAGTGTCAGTCCTCTTGTACTTAAGTCGGCATTGTGCCTTTTGTATTAAATTCGGATGCAATTTCTGTGTTTCATCTTCAATAAGAAAGTCCAAGGTATACAGTAAACCTGAAGTGAAGCATCGGAATCAAAAACTGCACTCACAGGAGAGGTTCAAATCACAGAAAGTTAGAGTGTCAGTCCTCTTGTACTTAAGTCGGCATTATGCCTTTTGTATAAAATTCAGATGCAATTTCTGTGTTTCATCGTCAATAGGAATGTCCAAGGGATACAGTAAACCTGAAGTGAAGCATTGGAATCTAAAACTGGACCCACAGGAGAGGTTCAAATCATAGAAAAATAGAGTGTTAGTCCTCTGGTACTTAAGTCGGCATTGTGCCTTTTGTATTAAATTCGGATGCAATTTCTGTGTTTCATCGTCAATAAGAAGGTCCAAGTAATACAGTAAACCTGAAGTGAAGCATCGGAATCTAAAACTGCACTCACAGGATAGGTTCAAATCATAGAAAGTTAAAGTGTCAGTCCTCTTGTACTTCAGTCGGCTTTGTGCCATCTGTATTAACTTCGGATGCAATTTCTGTGTTTCATCGTCAATAAGGAGGTCCAAGGGATACAGGAAACCTGAAGTGCAGCATCGTAATCTAAAACTGGACTCACAGGAGTGGTTCAAATCACAGAAAGTTTGAGTGTCAGTCCTCTCTAACTTAAGTCGGCATTGTGCATTTTGTATCAAATCCGGATGCAATTTCTGTGTTTCATCGTCAATAAGAAGGTCCAAGGGATACAGTAAACCCAAAGTGAAGCATCGGAATCTAAAACTCGACTCATAGCAGAGGTTCAAATCATAGAAAGTTAGAGTGTCAGTCCTCTTGTACTTAAGTCGGCGTTGTGACTTTTGTATTAAATTCGCATGCAATTTCTGTGTTTCATCGTGAGTAAGAAGGTCCAATGTATACAGTTAATCAGAAGTGAAGCATCGGAATCTAAAACTGGACTCACAGGAGAGGTTCAAATCTTAGAAAGTAAGAGTGTCAGTCCCCTTGTACTTATGTCGGCATTGTGCCTTTTGTATTAAATTTGGATGCAATTTCTGTGTTTCATCGTCAATAAGAAGGTCCAAGGCATACAGTAAACCTGAACTAAAGCATCGGAATCTAAAACTGGACTTACAGGAGAGGTTCAAATCATAGAAAGTTAGAGTGTCAATCCTCTTGTACTTAAGTCGGCATTGTGCCTTTTGTATTAAATTCGGATACAATTTCTGTGTTTCATCGTCATTAAGACGGTCCAAGGGATACAGTAAACCTGAAATGAGGCATCGGAATCTAAAACTGGACTCACAGGAGAGGTTCAAATCTTAGAAAGTTAAAGCGTCAGTCCTCTTGTACTTATGTCGGCATTGTGCCTTTCGTATTAAACTTGGATACAATTTCTGTGTTTCATCGTCAATAAGAACGTCCAAGGCATACAGTAAACCTCAAGTGAAGCATCGGAATCTAAAACTGGACTCACAGGAGAGGTTCATATCATAGAGGGTTAGAGTGTCAGTCCTCTTGTACTTAAGTCGGCATTGTGCCTTTTGTATTAAATTCGGATGCAATATCTATGTTTCATCGTCAATAAGAAGGTCCAAGGAATACAGTAAAACTGAAGTGAGGCATCGGAATCCAAAACTGGACTCACAGGCGAGGTTCGAATCATAGAAAGTTAGAGTGTCAGTCCTCTTGTACTAAAGTCGTCATATGCATTTTGTATTAAATTCGCATGCAATTTCTGTGTTTCATTGTCAATAAGAAGATCCAAGAGATACAATAAACCTGAAGTGAACAATCGGAATCTAAAACTGGACTCACAGGAGAGGTTCAAAACATTGAAAATTAGAGTGTCGGTCCTCCTGTACTTAGGTCGACATTGAACGTTTTGTATTAAATTCGGATGCAATTTCTGTGTTTCATCTTCAATAAGAAGGTGCAAGGTATACAGTAAATCTGAAGTAAAGCATCGGAATCTAAAACTGGACTCACAGGAGAGGTTCAAATCACAGAAAGTTAGAGTTTCACTCCTCTTGTACTTAAGTCGGCATTATGCCTTTTGTATAAAATTCAGATGCAATTTCTGTGTTTCATCGTCAACAGGAAGGTCCAAGGGATACGGTAAACCTGAAGTGAAGCATCGGAACCTAAAACTGGACCCACAGGAGAGGTTCAAATCATAGAAAGTTAGTCAGTCCTCTGGTACTTAAGTCGGCATTGTGCCTTATGTATTAAATTCGGATGCAATTTCTGTGTTTCATCGTCAATAAGAAGGTCCAAGGTATACAGTAAACCTGAAGTAAAGCATCGGAATCGAAAACTGCACTCACAGGATAGCCTCAAATCATAGAAAGTTAGAGAGTCAGTCCTCTTGTACTGAAGTCAGCATTATGCCTTTTGTATTAAATTCGGATTGAATTACTGTGTTTCATCGTCAATAGGAAGTTCCAAGGGATACAGTAAACCTGAAGTGAAGCATCGGAATCTGAAACTGGTCCCACAGGAGAGGTTCAAATCATACAAAGTTAGAGTGTCAGACCTCTGGAACTTAAATCGGCATTGTGCCTTTTGTATTAAATTCGGATGCAATTTCTGTGTTTCATCGTCAATAAGAAGGTCCAAGGTATACAGTAAACCTGAAGTCAAGCATCGGAATCTAAAACTGGACTCACGGGAGAGGTTCGAATCATAGATAGTGAGAGTGTCAGTCCTCCTGTATTTAAGTCGGCATTGTGCCCTTTGTATTAAATTGGGATGCAATTTCTGTGTTTCATCGTCAATAAGAAGGTCCAAGGTATACAATAAACCTGAAGTGAAGCATCGGAATCAAAAATTGGCCTCACAGGATTGCTTCAAATCATAGAAAGTTAGAGTGTCAGTCCTCTTGTACTTAAGTCAGCATTATGCCTTTTGTATTAAATTCGGATTGAATTTCTGTGTTTCATCGTCAATAGGAAGTTCCAAGGGATACAGTAAACCTGAAGTGAAGCATTCGAAACTAAAACTGGACTCACAGGAGGGGTTCAAATCATAGATAGTTAGAGTGTCAGTCCTCTTGTAGTTAAGTCGGCATTGTGCGTTTTGTATTAAACCTGGATGCAATATCTGTGTTTCATCGTCAATAAGAAGGTCCAAGGTATACAGTAAACCTGAAGTGAAGCATCGGAATCCAAAACTGGACTCACAGGAGAGGTTCAAATCATAGTAAGTTAGAGTGTCACTCCTCTTGTACTTAAGTCGGCATTGTGCCTTTTGTATTACATTCGGATGCAATTTCTGTGTTTCATCGTCAATAAGAAGGTCCAAGGTATACAGTAAACCTAAAGGGAAGCATTGAAATATAAAACTCAACTCACAGGAGAGGTTCAAATCACAGAAAGTTAGAGTGTCCGTCCTCTTGTACTTAAGTCTGCAGTGTGCCTTTTGTATTAAATTTGGATGCAATTTCTGCGCTTCATCGTCCATACGAAGGACCAAGGTATACAGTAAACCTGAAGTGAAGCTTCAGAATTTAAAACTGAACTCACAGGAGAGGTTTAAATCATAGAAAGTTAGAGTGTCAGTCCACTTGCACTTAAGTCGGTATTGTGCCTTTTGTATTAAATTCGGATGCAATTTCTGTGTTTCATCGTCAATAAGAAGGTCCAAGGTATACAGTAAACGTAAAGTGACGCATCGGAATCTAAAACTCAACTGACAGGATTGGTTCAAATAATAGAAAGTTAAAGTGTCAGTCCTTTTGTACATAAGTCGGCTTTGTGCCTTTTGTATTAAATTCGGATGCAATTTCTCTGTTTCATCGTCAGTAAGAATGTCCAAGGGATACAGTAAACCTGAAGTGAAGCATCGGAATCTAAAACTGGACTCACAGGAGAGGTTCAAATCATAGAAAGTTAGAGTTTCAGTCCTCTTGTACATAAGTCGGCATTGTGACTTTTGTATTAAATTGGGATGCAATTTCAGTGTTTCATCGTCAATAAGAAGGTTCGGGGTATACAGTAAATCTGAAGTGAAGCATCGGAATCTAAAACTGGACTCACCGGAGAGATTCAAATCGTAGAAAGTTAGAGTGTCAGTCCTCTTGTACTTAAGTCGACATTGTACTTTTGTATTAAATTCGGATGCAATTTCTGTGTTTAATCGTCAATAAGAAGGTCCAAGGGATACAGTAAATCAGAAGTGAAGCTTCGGAATCTAAAACTGGACTCACAGGAGAGGTTCAAATCATAGAAAGTTAGAGTGTCAGTCTCTTGTACTTAAGTCCTCAATATGCCTTTTGTATTAAATTCGGATGCAATTTCTGTGTTTCATCGACAATTAGAAGGTACAAGGGATACAGTAAACCTGAAGTGAAGCATCGGAATCTAAAACTGGACTCACAGGAGAGGTTCAAATCATAGTAATTTAGAGGGTCAGTCCTCTTGTACTTAAGTAGGCATTGTGCCTTTTGCATTAAATTCGGATGCAACTTCCGTGTTTCATCGTCAATAAGAAGATCCAAGGTATACAGAAAACCTGAAGTAAAGCATCGGAATCTAAAACTGGACTTACAGGAGAGGTTCAAATCATAGAAAGTTAGAGTGTCCGTCCTCTTGTACTTAAGTCAGCATTGTGCCTTTTCTATTAAATTCGGGTACAATTTCTGTGTTTCGTCGTCAATAAGATGGTCCAAGGGATACAGTAAACCTGAAATGTGGCTTCGGAATCTAAAACTGGACTCACAGGAGAGGTTCAAATCATAGAAAGTTAGAGTGTATGTCCTCTTGTACTTAAGTCGGCATTGTGCCTTTTGTATTAAATTCGGATGCAATTTCTGTGTTTCATCCTCAACAAGAAGGTCCAAGGCATACAGTAAACCTGAAGTGAAGCATCGGAATCTAAAACTGGACTCACAGGAGAGGTTCAAATCATAGAGACTTAGAGTGTCAGTCCTCTTGTACTTAAGTCGGCATTGTGCCTTTTGTATTAAATTCGGATGGAATGTCTGTGTTTCATCGGCAATAAGAAGGTCCAAGGGATACAGTAAACCTGAAGTGAAGCTTCGGAATCTAAAACTGGACTCACAGGAGAGGTTCAAATCATAGAATGTTGTTGTGTCAGTCCTCTTGTACTTAAGTCGGCATTGTGCTTTTTGTATTAAATTCGGATGGATTTTCATTGTTTCGTCGTTAATAAGAAGGTCCAAGGGATACAGTAAACCTGAAGTGAAGCATCGGATACTAAAACTGGACTCACAGGAGAGGTTCAAATCATAGAAAGTTAGAGTGTCAGACCTCTTGTACTTAAGTCGGCATTGTGCCTTTTGTATTAAATTCGGATGCAATTTCTGTGCTTCATCGGCAATAAGAAGGTCCAAGGGATACGGTAAACCTGAAGTGAAGCATCGGAGTATAAAACTGGATTCACCGGAAAGGTTCAAATCATAGAAAGTTAGAGTGTCAGTCCTCTTGTACTTAAGTCGGCATTGTGCTTTTGTATAAATTTCGGTTGCAGTTTCTGTGTTTCATCGTCAATAAGAAGGTCCAAGGTATACAGTAAACCTGAAGTGAAGCATCAGAATCTAAAACTGGACTCACAGGAGAGGTTTAAATCACAGAAAGTTAGAGTGTCAGTCCACTTGTACTTAAGTCGTCATCGTGCCTTTTGTATTAAATTCGGATGCAATTTCTGTGTTTCATCGTCAATAAGAAGGTCCATTGGATACAGTAAACCTGAAGTGAAGCATCGGAGTCTGAAACTGGACTCACAGGAGAGGTTTAAATCATAGAAAGTTAGAGTGTCAGTCGTCTTGTACTGAAGTCGGCATTGTGCCTTCTGTATTACATTCGGATGCAATTTCTGTGTTTCATCGGCAATAAGAAGGTCCAAGGTATACAGTAAACCTGAATTGTAGCATCATAACCTAAAATTGGACTCACAGGAGTGGTTTAAATCATAGAAAGTTAGAGTGTCAGTCCTCTTTTACTTAAGTCGGCATTGTTCCTTTTATATTAAATTCGGATCCAATTTCTGTGTTTCATCGTCAATAAGAAGGTCCAAGGGATACAGTAAACCTGAAGTGAAGCATCGGAATCTAAAACTGGTCTCACAGGAGAGGTTTAAATCATAGAAAGTTAGAGTGTCAGTCCTCTTGTTCTTAAGTCGGCATTGTGCCTTTTGTATTAAATTCGGATGCAATTTCTGTGTTTCATCGTCAATAAGAAGGTCCATGGTATACAGTAAACCTTAAATGAAGCATCGGAATCTAATAGTGGACTCACAGGAGAGGTTCAAATCATAGAAAGTTAGAGTGTCAGTCCTCTTGTACTTAAGTCGGCATTGTGCCTTTTGTATTAAATTCGGATGCAATTTCTGTGTTTCATCGGCAATATGAAGGTCCAAGGGATACAGTAAACCTGAAGTGAAGCATCGGTATCTAAAACTGGACTCACAGAAGAGGTTCAAATCATAGAAAGTTAGAGTGTCAGTCCTCTTGTACTTAAGTCGGCATTGTGCCTTTTGTATTAAATTCGGATGCAATTTCTGTGCTTCATCGTCGATAAGAAGGTCCAAGGGATATAGTGAACCTGAAGTGAAGCACCGGAATATAAAACTGGACTCACGGGAGAGGTTCAAATCATAGATGGTTAGAGTGTCAGTCCTCTTGTACTTAAGTCGGCATTGTGCCCTTTGTATTAATTTCGGATGCAATTTCTGTGGTTCATCGTCAATAAGAAGGTCCAAGGCATACAGTTAACCTGAAGTGAGCATCGAAATCTAAAACTCAACTCACAGGAGAGGTTCAAATCATAGAAATTTAGAGTGTCATTCCTCTTGTACTTAAGTCTGCATTGTGCCTTTTGAATTAATTTCAGAT
The DNA here is from genome assembly GCF_023864345.2 of Schistocerca serialis cubense. NCBI lineage: Eukaryota > Metazoa > Arthropoda > Insecta > Orthoptera > Acrididae > Schistocerca > Schistocerca serialis. The sequence continues at coordinate 61,033,548 of NC_064639.1, forward strand.
GCAATTTCTGCGTTTCATCGTCAATAAGAAGGTCCCAGGTATACAGTAAACCTGAAGGGACGCATCGGAATCTAAAACTGGACTCACATAAGAGGTTAAAATCATAGAAAGTTAGAGTGTCAGTCGTTTTGTACTTAAGACGGCATTGTGCCTTTTGTGTTAAATTCGGATGCAATTTCTGTGTTTCATCGTCGATGAGAAGGCCCAAGGTATACAGTAAACCTGAAGTGAAGCATCAGAATCTAAAACTGTACTTACAGGAGAGGTTTAAATCATAGAAAGCTAGAGTGTCAGTCCTCTTGTACTTAAGTCGGCATTGTGCCTTTGGTATTAAATTGGGATGCAATTTCTGTGTTTCATCGTCACTAAGAAGGTCCAACGGATACAGTAAACATGAACTGAAGCATCGGAATCTAAAACTGGACTCACAGGAGAGGTTCAAATCATAGAAAGTTAGAGTGTCAGTCCTCTTGTACTTAAGTCGGCATTGTGAAATTGTTTTAAATTAGGATGCAATTTCTGTGTTTCATCGTCAATAAGAAGGTCCAAGGGATACAGTAAACCTGAAGTGAAGCATCGGAATCTAAAACTGAACTCACAGTAGATGTTTAAAACATAGGAAGTTAGAGTGTCAGTCGTCTTGTACTTAAGTCGGCATTGTGCCTTTTGTATTAAATTCGGATGCAATTTCTGTCTTTCATCGTCAATAAGGAGGTCCAAGGTAGACAGTAAACCTGAAGTGAAGCATCGAAATCTAAAACTCAACCCACAGGAGAAGTTCAAATCATAGGAAGTTAGAGCGTCAGTCCTCTTGTACTTAAGTCGCCATTGTGCATTTTGTATTAATTTCGGATGCAATTTCTGTGTTTCATCGTCACTAAGAAGGTCCAAGGTATACAGTAAACCTGAAGTGAAGCATCAGAATCTAAAACTGGACTCACAGGAGAGGTTCCAATCATAGAAAGTTAGAGTGTATGTCCTCTTGTACTTAAGTCGGCATTGTGCCTTTTGTATTTAATTCGGATGCAATTTCTGTGTTTCATCCTCAACAAGAAGGTCCAAGGCATACAGTAAACCTGAAGTGAAGCATCGGAATCTAAAACTGGACTCACAGGAGAGGTTCAAATCATAGAGACTCAGAGTGTCAGTCCTCTTGTACTTAAGTCGGCATTGTGCCTTTTGTATTAAATTCGGATGCAATTTCTGTGTTTCATCGTCAATAAGAAGGTTCAAGGGATACAGTAAACCTGAAGTGAGGCATTGGAATCTAAAACTGGACTCACAGGCGAAGTTCAAACCATAGAGGGTTAGAGTGTCAGTCCTCTTGTACTTAAATCGGCATTGTGCCTTTTGTATTAAATTCGGATGCAATTTCTGTGTGTCATCGTCCATAAGAAGGTCCTCGGGATACAGTAAACCTGGAGTGTAGCATCGGCATCTAAATCTGGACTCACAGGAGAGGTTCAAATCATAGAAAGTTAGAGTGTCAGTCCTCTTGTACTTAAGTCGGCATTGTGCCTTTTGTATTAAATTCGGATGCAATTTCTGTGTTTCATCGTCAATTCGAAGGTCCACGGTATACAGTTAACCTGAAATGAAGCATCGGAATCTAAAACTGGACTCACAGGAGAAGTTCAAATCATAGAGAGTTAGAGTGTCAGACCTCTTGTACTTGAGTCGGCATTGTGCCTTTTGTATTAAATTCGCATGCAATTTCTGTGTTTCATCGTGAATTAGAAGGTCCAAGGTATACAGTTAATCAGAAGTGAAACTTCGGAATCTAAAACTGGACTCACAGGAGAGGTTCAAATCAAAAAATATTAGAGTGTCAGTCCTCTAGTACTTAAGACGGCATTTTGCCTTTTGTATTAAATTTGGATGCAATTTCTGTGTTTCATCGTCAATAAGAAGGTAAAAGGGAATCAGTAAACCTGCAGTGAAGCATCGGAATCTAAAACTAGACTCACGGGAGAGATTCAAATCTTAGAAAATGAGAGTGTCAGTCCTCTTGTACATAAGTTGGCATTGTGCCTTTTGTATTAACTTCGGATGCAATCTCTGTGTTTCATCGCCAATAAGAAGGTCCAAGGGATGCAGTAAACCTGAAGTGCAGCATCGTAATCTAAAACTGGACTCACCGCAGAGGTTCAAATCACAGAAAATTATAGTGTCAGTCCTCTTGTACTTAAGTCGGCATTGTGCCTTTGGTATTAATTTCGGATGGACTTTCTGTGCTTCATCGTCAATAAGAAGGTTCAAGGGATACAGTAAACCTGAAGTGAAGCATCGGAATCTAAATCTGGACTCACAGGAGAGGTTCGAATCATAGAACGTTAGAGTGCCACTCCTCTTGTACTTAAGTCGGCATTGTGCCTTTTGTATTAAATTCGGATGCAATGTATCTATTTCATCGTCAATAAGAAGGTCCAAGGGATACAGTGAACCGGAAGTGAAGCATCGGAATCTAAAACTTGACTCACAAGAGAGGTTCAAATCATAGAAAGTTAAAGTGTCAGTCCTTTTGTACTTAAGTCGGCATTGTGCCTTTTGTATTAAATTCGGATGCAATTTCTGTGTTTCATCGTCAATAAGATGGTCCAAGGGATACAGTAAAGCTGAAATGAGGCATCGGAATCTAAAACTGGACTCAAGGAGAGGTTCAAATCTTAGAAAGTTAGAGTGTCAGTCCTCTTGTACGTAAGTCGGCATTGTGCCTTTTGTATTAAATCCGGATGCAATTTCTGTATTTCAACGTCAATCAGAAGTCCAAGGGATAGAGTAATCCTGAAATGAATCATCGGAATCTAAAACTGGACTCACAGGAGAAGTTTAAATCATAGAATGTTAGAGTGTCAGTCCTCTTGTACTTAAGTTGGCATTGTGCCTTTTGTATTAACTTCGGATGCAATTTCTGTGTTTCACCATCAATAAGAAGGTCCACGGGATTCAGTTAACCTGAAGTGAAGCATCGGAACCTAAAACTTGACTCACAGGAGAGGTTCAAATCATAGAGAGTTAGAGTGGTAGACCTCTTGTACTTAAGTCGGCATTGTGCCTTTTGTATTAAATTCGGATGCAATTTCTGTGTTTCATCATCAATAAGAACGTCCAAGGAATACAGTAAACCTGAAGTGATGCATCGGAATCTAAAACTGGACTCACAGGAGAGGTTCAAATCATAGAGAGTTAGAGTGTCAGTCCTCTTGTACTTAAGTCGGCATTGTGCCTTTTGTATTAGATTCGGATGCAATTTCTGTGTTTCATCGTCAATAAGAAGGTCCAAGGGATACAGTAAACCTGAAGTGAGGCATCGGAATCTAAAACTGGACCCACAGGCGAGGTTCAAACCAGAGGGGGTTAGAGTGTCAGTCCTCTTGTACTTAAGTCGGCATTGTGCCTTTTGTATTAAATTCGGATGCAATTTCTGTGTTTCATCGTAAATAAGAAGGTCCTCGGGATACAGTAAACCTGGAGTGTAGCATCAGCATCTAGATCTGGACTCACAGGAGAGGTTCAAATCATAGAAAGTTAGAGTGTCAGTCCTCTTGTACTTAAGTCAGCATTGTGCCTTTTGTATTAAATTCGGATGCAATTTCTGTGTTTCATCAACAATACGAAGGTCCAAGGTATACAATAAACCTGAAGTGAAGCATCAGAATCTAAAACTGGACTCACAGGAGAGGTTCAAATCATAGAAAGTTAGAGTGTCAGTCCTCTTGTACTTAAGTCGGTATTGTGCCTTTTGTATTAAATTCCGATGCAATTTCTGTGTTTCATCGTCAATAAGAAGGTCCAAGGTATACACTAAACCTGAAGTGAAGCAACAGAATTTAAAACTCAACTCACAGGATTGGTTCAAATCGTAGAAAGTTAGTGTGTCAGTCCTCTTGTACTTAAGACGGCATTGTGCCTTTTGTATTAAATTCGGATGCAATTTCTGAGTTTCATCGTCAATAAGAAGGTCCAAGGTATTCAATAAACCTGAAGTGAAGCATCGGAATCAAAAACTCAACACACAGGAGAGGTTCAAATCATAGAATGTCAGAGTGTCAGTCCTCTTGTACTTAAGTCGGCATTGCGCGTTTTGTATTAAATTCGGATGCAATTTCTGTGTTTCATCGTCAAGAAAAATGTCCAAGGGATACAGTAAACCTGAAGTGAAGCATCGGAATCTAAATTTGGACTCACAGGAGAGGTTCAAATCATAGAAAGTTAGAGTGTCAGTCCTCTTGTACTAAAGTCGGCATTGTGACTTTTGTATTAAATTGGGATGCAATTTCTGTGTGTCATCGTCAATAAGAAGGTCCGAGGTATACAGTAAATCTGAAGTGAAGCATCGGAATCTAAAACTGGACTCACAGGAGAGGTTCAAATCATAGAAAGTTAGACTGTCTGTCCTCTAGTACTTAAGTCGGCATTGTGCCTTTTGTATTAAATTCGGATGCAATTTCTGTGTTTCATCGTGAATAAGAAGGTCCAAGGGATACAGTAAACCTGAATTGAAGCATCAGAAACTAAAACTGGACTCACAGGAGAGGTTTAAATCATAGAAAGTTAGAGTGTCAGTTCTCTTGTACTTAAGTTGGCATTGTGCCTTTTGTTTTAAATTCGGATGCAATTTCTGTGTTTCATCGTCAATTAGAAGGTCCCAAGGATACAGTAAGTCTGAAGTGAAGCTTCGGAATCTAAAACTGTACTTACTGGAGGAGTTCCAATCGTAGAAAGTTAAAGTGTATGTCCTCTTGTACTTAAGTCGGCATTGTGCCTTTTGTATTAAATTCGGATGCTATTTCTGTGTTTCATCGTCAATAAGGAGGTCCAAGGGATACAGTAAACCTGAAGTGCAGCATCGTAATCTAAAACTGGACTCACAGGAAATGTTCAAATCACAGAAAGTTAGAGTGTCAGTCCTCTCTTACTTAAGTCGGCATTGTGCCTTTTAATTAAATCCGGATGCAATTTCTGTGTTTCATCGTCAATAAGAAGGTCCAAGGGATACAGTAAACCCGAAGTGAAGCACCGGAATCTAAAACTGGACTCACAGCAGAGGTTCAAATCATAGAAAGTTAGAGTGTCAGTCCTCCTGTACTTAAGTCGGCATTGTGACTATTGTATTAAATTGGGATGCAATTTCTGTGTTTCATCATCAATAAGAAGGTCCGAGGTATACAGTAAATCTGAAGTGAAGCATCGGAATCTGAAACTGGACTCACAGGAGAGGTTCAAATCATAGAAACTTAGACTGTCTGTCCTCTTGTACTTAAGTCGGCATTGTGCCTTTTGTATTATATTCGCATGCAATTTCTGTGTTTCATCGTGAATAAGAAGGTCCAAGGTATACAGTTAATCAGAAGTGAAGCATCGGAATCTAAAACTGGGCTCACATGAGAGGTTCAAATCATAGAAACTTAGAGTGTCAGTCCTCTTGTACTTAAGTCGGCATTGTGCCTTTTGTATTAAATTCAGATGCAATATCTGTGTTTCATCGTCAATAAGAAGGTAAAAGGGATACAGTAAACCTGCAGTGAAACATCGTAATCTAAAACTGGACTCGACGGAGAGGTTCAAATCACAGAAAATTAGAGTGTCAGTCCTCTTGTACTGAAGTCGGCATTGTGCCTTTGGTATTAATTTCGGATGGACTTTCTGTGCTTCATCGTCAATAAGAAGGTCCAAGGGATACAGTATACCAGAAGTGAAGCATCGGAATCTAAAACTGGACTCACAGGATAGGTTCGAATCATAGAATGTTAGAGTGCCAGTCCTCTTGTACTAAAGTCGGCATTGTGCCTTTTGTATTAAATTCCGATGCAATGTCTATATTTCATCGTCAATAAGAAGGTCCAAGGGATACAGTAAACCTGAAGTGAAGCATCGGAATCTAAAACTCGACTCACAGGAGAGGTTCAAATCATAAAAAGTTAGAGTGCCAGTCCTCTTGTGCTTAAGTCGGCATTGTGCCTTTTGTATTAAATTCGGATGCAATTTCTGTGCTACATCGTCAATAAGAAGGTCCAAGGGATACAGTAAACCGGAAGTGAAGCATCGGAATCTAAAACTTGACTCACAAGAGAGGTTCAAATCATAGAAAGTTAAAGTGTCAGTCCTCTTGTACTTAAGTCGGCATTGTGCCTTTTGTATTAAATTCGGATGCAATTTCTGTGTTTCATCGTCAATAAGAAGGTCCAAGGTATACAGTAAACTTGAAGTAAAGCATCGGAATCTAAAACTGGACTTACAGGAGAGGTTCAAATCATAGTAAGTTAGAGTGTCAATCCTTCTGTACTTAAGTCTGCATTGTGCCTTTTGTATTAAATTCGGATACAATTTCTGTTTTTCATCGTGAATACGATGGTCCAAGGGATACAGTAAAGCTGAAATGAGGCATCGGAATCTAAAACTGGACTCACAGGAGAGGTTCAAATCTCAGAAAGTTAGAGTGTCAGTCCTCTTGTACTTAAGACGGCATTGTGCCTTTGGTACTAATTTCGGATGGACCTTCTGTGCTTCATCGTCAATATGAAGGTCCAAGGGATACAGGAAACCTGAAGTGAAGCATCGGAATCTAAAACTGGACTCACAGGAGAGGTTCGAAATATAGAACGTTGGAGTGCCAGTCGTCTTGTACTTAAGACGGCATTGTGCCTTTTGTATTAAATTTGGATGCAATGTCTGTATTTCATCGTCGATAAGAAGGTCCAAGGGATACAGTTATCCTGAAATGCGGCATCGGAATCTAAAACTGGACTCACAGGAGAGGTTCAAATCTTAGAAAGTTAGAGTGTCAGTCCTCTTGTACTTATGTCGGCATTGTGCCTTTTGTATTATATATGGATGCAATTTCTGTGTTTCATCGTCAATAAGAAGGTCCAAGGCATACAGTAAACCTGAAGTGAAGCATCGGAATCTATAACTGGACTCACAGGAGAGGTTCAAATCATAGAGAGTTAGGGTGTCTGTCCTCTTGTACTTAAGTCGGCATTGTGCCTTTTGTATTAAATTCGGATGCAATTTCTGTGTTTCATCGTCAATAAGAAGGTCCAAGGGATACAGTAAACCTGAAGTGAGGCATCGGAATCTAAAACTGGACTCACAGGCGAGGTTCAAACCATAGAGGGTTAGAGTGTCAGTCCTCTTGTACTTAAGTCGGCATTGTGTCTTTTGTATTAAATTCGGATGCAATTTCTGTGTTTCATCGTAAATAAGAAGGTCCTCGGAATACAGTAAACCTGGAGTGTAGCATCAGCATCTAGATCTGGACTCACAGGAGAGGTTCAAATCATAGAAAGTTAGAGTGTCAGTCCTCTTGTACTTAAGTCGGCATTGTGTCTTTTGTATTAAATTCTGATGCAAATTCTGTGTTTCATCGTCAATACGAAGGTCCACGGGATACAGTTAACCTGAAATGAAGCATCGGAATCTAAAACTGGACTCACAGGAGAGGTTGAAATCATAGAGAGTTAGAGTGTCAGACCCCTTGTACTTAAGTCGGCATTGTGCCTTTTGTATTAAATTCTTATGCATATTCTGTGTTTCACCATCAATAAGAAGGTCCACGGGATACAGTTAACCTGATGTGAAGCATCGGAATCCAAAACTTGACTCACAGGAGAGGTTCAAATCATAGGGAGTTAGAGTGTCAGACCGCTTGTACTTCAGTCGCCATTGTGCCTTTTGTATTAAATTCGGATGCAATTTCTGTGTTTCATCGTCAATAAGAACGTCCAAGGGATACAGTAAACCTGAAGTGATGCATCGGAATCTAAAACTGGACTCACAGGAGAGGTCTAAATCGTAGAAAGTTGGAGTGTCAGTCCTCTTGTACTTAAGTCGGTATTGTGCCTTTTGTATTAAATTCGGATGCAATTTCAGTGTTTCATCGTCGATAAGAAGGTCCAAGGTATACACTAAACCAGAAGTGAAGCAAAGGAATTTAAAACTCAACTCACAGGATTGGTTCAAATCGTAGAAAGTTAGAGTGTCAGTCCTCTTGTACTTATGTCGGCATTGTCCCTTTTGTATTAAATTCGGATGCAATTTCTGAGTTTCATCGTCAATAAGAAGGTCCAAGGTATTCAAAAACCTGAAGTGAAACATCGGAATCAAAAACTCAACACACAGGAGAGGTTCAAATCATAGAATGTTAGAGTGTCAGTCCTCTTGTACTTAAGTCGGCATTGTGCCTTTTGTATTAAATTCGGATGCAACTTCTGTGTTTCATCGTCAAGAAAAATGTCCGAGGGATACAGCAAACATGAAGTGAAGCATCGGAATCTAAAACTGGGCTCACAGGAGAGGTTCAAATCATAGAAAAATAGAGTGTCAGTCCTCTTGTACTAAAGTCGGCATTGTGTTTTGTATTAAATTGGGATGCAATTTCTGTGTTTCATCGTCAATAAGAAGGTCCGAGGTATACAGTAAATCTGAAGTGAAGCATCGGAATCTAAAACTGGATTCACAGGAGGGGTTCAAATCATAGAAAGTTAGACTGTCTTTCCTCTTGTACTTAAGTCGGCATTGTGCCTTTTGTATTAAATTCGGATGCAATTTCTGTGTTTCATCGTCAATAAGAAGGTCCAAGGGATACAGTAAACCTGAAGTGAAGCATCAGAATCTAAGACTCGACTCACAGGAGAGGTTCAAATCATAAAAAGTTAGAGTGCCAGTCCTCTTGTGCTTAAGTCGGCATTGTGCCTTTTGTATTAAATTCGGATGCAATTTCTGTGCTACATCGTCAATAAGAAGGTCCAAGGGATACAGTAAACCGGAAGTGAAGCATCGGAATGTTAAACTTGACTCACAGGAGAGGTTCAAATCATAGAAAGTTAAAGTGTCACTCCTCTTGTACTTAAGTCGGCATTGTGCATTTTGTATTACATTCGGATGCAATTTCTGTGTTTCATCGTCAATAAGAAGGTCCAAGGTATGCAGTAAACCTGAACTAAAACATCGGAATCTAAAACTGGACTTACAGGAGAGGTTCAAATCATAGAAAGATAGAGCGTCAATCCTCTTGTACTTAAGTCGGCCCTGTGCCTTTTGTATTAAATTCATATACAATTTCTGTGTTTCACCGTCAATAAGATGGTCCAAGGGATACAGTTAACCTGAAATGAAGCATCGGAATCTAAAACTGGACTCACAGGAGTGGTCTAAATCATCGAAAGTTAGAGTGTCAGTCCTCTTGTACTTAAGTCGGTATAGTGCCTTTTGTATTAAATTCGGATGCAACTTCTGTGTTTCTTCGTCAATAAGAAGGTTCAAGGGATACAGTAAACGTGAAGTGAAGCATCGGAATCTAAAACTTGTCTCACAGGAGATGTTAAAACCATAGAAAGTTAGAGTGTATGTCCTCTTGTACTTAAGTCGGCATTGTGCCTTTTGTATTAAATTCGGATGCAGTTTCTGTGTTTCATTGTCAATAAGAAGGTCCAAGGGATGCAGTAAACCTGAAGTGCAGCATCGTAATCTAAAACTGGACTCACAGGAGAGGTTCAAATCATAGAAATTTAGACTGTCTGTCCTCTTGTACTTAAGTCGGCATTGTGCCTTTTGTATTATATTCGGATGCAATTTCTGTGTTTCATCGTGAATAAGAAGGTCCAAGGGATACAGTAAACCTGAATTGAAGCATCAGAAACTAAAACTGGACTCACAGGAGAGGTTTAAATCATAGAAAGTTAGAGTGTCAGTCCTCTTGTACTTAAGTCGGCATTGTGCCTTTTGTATTAAACTCGGATGCAATTTCTGTCTTTCAACGTCAATTAGAAGTCCAAGGGATAGTGTAATCCTGAAATGAATCATCGGAATCTAAAACTGGACTCACAGGAGAAGTTTAAATCATAGAAAGTTAGAGTGTCAGTCCTCTTGTACTTATGTCGGCATTGTGCCTTTTGTATTAAATTCGGATGCAATTTCTGTGTTTCATCGTCAATAACAAGGTCCAAGGTATACAGTAAACCTGAATTGAAGCATCAGAAACTAAAACTGGACTCACAGGAGAGGTTTAAATCATAGAAAATTAGAGTGTCAGTCCTCTTGTACTTAAGTCGGCATTGTGCATTTTGTATTAAATTCGGATGCAATTTCTATGTTTCATCGTCAATAAGAAGGTAAAAGGGATACAGTAAACCTGCAGTGAAGCATCGGAATCTAAAACTGCACTCACAGGAGAGGTTCAAATCATAGAAAGTTAGAGTGTCAGTCCTCCTTTACTTAAGTTGGCATTGTGCCTTTTGTTTTAAATTCGGATAAAATTTCTGTGTTTTATCGTCAATTAGAAGGTCCAAAGGATACAGTAAGCCTGAAGTGAAGCTTCGGAATCTAAAACTGGACTCACTGGAGAGGTTCCAATCATAGAAGGTTAAAGTGTATGTCCTCTTGTACTTAAGTCGGCATTGTGCCTTTTGTATTAAATTCGGATCCTATTTCTGTGTTTCATCGTCAATAAGGAGGTCCAAGGGATACAGTAAACCTCAAGTGCAGCATCGTAATCTAAAACTGGACTCACAGGAGCGGTTCAAATCACAGAAAGTTAGAGTGTCAGTCGTCTCTTACTTAAGTCGGCATTGTGCCTTTTGTATTAAATCCAGATGCAATTTCTGTGTTTCATTGTCAATAAGAAGGTCCAACGGATACAGTAAACTCGAAGTGAAGCACCAGAATCTAAAACTGGACTCACAGCAGAGGTTCGAATCATAGAATGTTAGAGTGCCAGTCCACTTGTACTTAAGTCGGCATTGTGCCTTTTTTATTAAATTTGGATGCAATGTCTATATTTCATCGTCAATAAGGAGGTCCAAGGGATGCAGTAAACCTGAAGTGAAGCATCGGAATCTAAAACTCGACTCACAGGAGAGGTTCAAATCATAAAAAGTTAGAGTGCCAGTCCTCTTGTGCTTAAGTCGGCATTGTGCCTTTTGTATTAAATTCGGATACAATTTCTGTGTTTCATCGTCAAGAAAAATGTCCAAGGGATACAGTAAACCTGAAGTGAAGCATCGGAATCTAAAACTGGACTCACAGGAGAGGTTCAAATCCTAGAAAGTTAGAGTGTCAGTCCTCTTGTACTAAAGTCGGCATTGTGACTTTTGTATTAAATTGGGATGCAATTTCTGCGTTTCATCGACAATAAGAAGGTTCGAGGTATACAGTAAATCTGATGTGAAGCATCGGAATCTAAAACTGGACTCGCAGGAGAGGTTCAAATCATAGAAAGATAGACTGTCTGTCCTCTTGTACTTAAGTCGGCATTGTGCCTTTTGTATTAAATTCGGATGCAATTTCTGTGTTTCAACGTCAATCAGAAGTCCAGGGGATAGAGTAATCCTGATGTGAATCATCGGAATCTAAAACTGGACTCACAGGAGAAGTTTCAAATGTAGAAAGTTAGAGTGTCAGTCCTCTTGTACTTAAGTCGGCATTGTACCTTTTGTATTAAATTCGGATGCAATTTCTGTGTTTCATCGTCAATAACAAGGTCCAAGGTATACAGTAAACCTGAATTGAAGCATCAGAAACTAAAACTGGACTCACAGGAGAGATTTAAATCATAGAAAGTTAGAGTGTCAGTCCTCTTGTACTTAAATCGGCATTGTGCCTTTTGTATTAAATTCGGATGCAATTTCTGTGTTTCATCGTCAATAAGAAGGTAAAAGGGATACAGTAAACCTGCAGTGAAGCATCGGAATCTAAAACTGCACTCACAGGAGAGGCTCAAATCATAGAAAGTTAGAGTGTCAGTCCTCTTGTACTTAAGTCGGCATTGTGCCTTTTGTATTAAATTCGGATGCAATTTCTGTGTTTCATCGTCAATAAGAAGGTCCACGGGATACAGTTAACCTGAAGTGAAGCATCGGAATCTAAAACTGGACTCACAGGAGAAGTTCAAATCATAGAGAGTTAGAGTGTGAGACCTCTGTTACTTAAGTCGGCATTGTGCCTTTTGTATTAAATTCGGATGCAATTTCTGCGTTTCACAGTCAATAAGACGGTCCACGGGATACAGTTAACCTGATGTGAAGCATCGGAATCTAAAACTGGACTCACAGGAGAGGTTCAAATCATAGAGAGTTAGAGAGTCAGTCCCCTTGTACTTAAGTCGGTATTGTGCCTTTTGTGTTAAATTCTAATGCAATTTCTGTGTTTCATCGTCAATAAGAAGGTCCAAGGGATACAGTAAACCTGAAGTGAAGCATCGGAATCTAAAACTGGTCTCACAGGAGAGGTTAAAATCAAAGAAAGTCAGAGTGTCAGTCGGCTTGTACTTAAGTCGGTATTTTGCCTTTTGTATTAAATTCGGATGCAATTTCTGTGTTTCATCGTCAAAATGAAGGTCCAAGGTATACAGTAAACCTGAAATGAAGCATCGAAATCTAAAACTCAACTCACAGGAGAGAATCATATCATAGAAAGTTAGAGTGTCAGTCCTCTTGTACTTAAGTCGGCATTTTGCTTTTGTATTAAATTCGGATGCAATTTCTGTGTTTCATCGTCAGGAAGAATGTCCAAGGGATACAGTAAACCTGAAGTGAGGCATCGGAATCTAAAACTGGACTCACAGGAGAGGTTCAAATCATAGAAAGTTAGAGTGTCAGTCCTCTTGTACTAAAGTCGGCATTGTGACTTTTGTATTAAATTGGGATGCAATTTCTGTGTTTCATCGTCAATAAGAAGGTCCGAGGTATACAGTAAATCTGAAGTGAAGCATCGAAATCTAAAACTGGACTCACAGCAGAGGTTCAAATCGTAGAAAGTTAGACTGTCTGTCCTTTTGTACTTAAGTCGGCATTGTGAATTTTGTATTAAATTCGGATGCAATTTCTGTGTTTCAACGTCATTCAGAAGTCCAAGGGACAGAGTAATCCTGAAGTGAAACATCGGAATCTAAAACTGGACTCACAGGAGAAGTTTAAATCATAGAGAGTTAGAGTGTCAGACCTCTTGTACATAAGTTGGCATTGTGCCTTTTGTTTTAAAATCGGATTCAATTTCTGTGTTTCATCGTCAATTAGAAGGTCCAAAGGATACAGTAAGCCTGAAGTGAAGCTTCGGAATGTAAAACTGGACTCACTGGAGAGGTCCCAATCATAGAAATTTAAAGTGTATGTCCTCTTGTACTTAAGTCGTGATTGTGCCTTTTGTATTAAATTCGGATGCTATTTCTGTGTTTCATCGTCAATATAGGAGGTCCAAGGGATACAGTAACCCTGAAGTGCAGCATCGTAATCTAAAACTGGACTCACAGGAGAGGTTCAAATCATAGAATTTTAGAGTGCCAGTCCTCTTGTACTTAATTCGGCATTGTGAATTTTGTATTAATTTCGGATGCAATTTCTGAATTTCATCGTCAATAAGAAGGTATAAGGGATACAGTAAACCTGAAATGAAGCATCGGAATCTTAAACTGGACTCACAGGAGAGGTTCAAATCATAGAATTTTAGAGTGCCAGTCCTCTTGTACTTAATTCGGCATTGTGAATTTTGTATTAATTTCGGATGCAATTTCTGAATTTCATCGTCAATAAGAAGGTATAAGGGATACAGTAAACCTGAAATGAAGCATCGGAATCTTAAACTGGACTCACAGGAGAGGTTCACATCATAGAATGTGATAGTGTCAGTCCTCTTGTACTTAAGTCGGCATTGTGCCTTTTGTATTAAATTCGGATGCAATTTCTGTGTTTCTTCGTCAATAAGAAGGTCCAAGGGATACAGTAAACCTGAAGGGAAGCATCGGAATCTAAAACTGGACTCACAGGAGAGGTTCAAATCATAGAGAGTTAGAGTGTCAGACCTCTTGTACTTAAGTCGGCATTGCGCCTTTTGTATCAAATACGGATGCAATTTCTGTGGTTGACCGTCAATAAGAAGGTCCACGGGATACAGTTAACCTGAAGTGAAGCATCGGTATCTAAAACTGGACTCACAGGAGAGGTTCAAATCATAGAGAGTCAGAGTGTCAGTCCTCTTTGTACCTAAGTCGGCATTGTGCCTTTTGTATTACATTCGGATGCAATTTCTGTGTTTCATCGTCAATAAGTAGGTCCTAGGTATACAGTAAACCTGAACTAAACCGTCGGAATCTAAAACTGGACTTACAGGAGAGGTTCAAATCATAGAATGTTAGAGTGTCAGTCGTCTTGTACTTAAGTCGGTATTGTGCCTCTTGTATTAATTTCGGATGCAATTTCTGTGCTTCATCGTCAATAAGAAGGTCCAAGGGATACAGTGAACCTGAATTGAAGCATCGGAATCTAAAACTGGTCTCACAGGAGAGGTTCAAATCATAGAGGGTTAGAGTGTCAGTCCTCTTGTACTTAAGTCGGCATTGTGCCTTTTGTATTAAATTCGGATGCAATTTCTGTGTTTCATCGTCAAAAAGATGGTCCGGGGTATACATTAAACCTGAAGTGAAGCATCGAAATCTAAAACTCAACTCACAGGAGAGAATCATATCATAGAAAGTGAGAGTGTCAGTCCTCTTGTACTTAAGTCGGCATTATGCCTTTTGTATTAAATTCGAATGCAATTTTAGAGTTTCATCGTCAATGAGATGGTCCAAGGGATACAGTAAACCTGAAGTGAAGCATCGAAATCTAAAACTCAACTCACAGGAGAGAATCATATCATAGAAAGTTAGAGTGTCAGTCCTCTTGTACATAAGTCGGCATTGTGCCTTTTGTATTAAATTCAGATGCAATTTCTGAATTTCATCGTCAATAAATAGGTCCAAGGTATTCAATAAACCCGAAGTGAAGCATCGGAATCGAAAACTCAACACACAGGAGAGGTTCAAATCATAGAATGTTAGAGTGTCAGTCCTCTTGTACTTAAGTCGGCATTGTGCCTTTTGTATTAAATTCGAATGCAATTTCTGTGTTTCATCGTCAAGAAGAATGTCCAAGGGATACAGTAAACCTGAAGTGAAGCATCGGAATCTAAAACTGGACTCACAGGAGAGGTTCAAATCATAGAAAGTTAGAGTGTCAGTCCTCTTGTACTCAAGTCGGCATTGTGACTTTTGTATTAAATTGAAATGCATTTTCTGTGTTTCATCGTCAATAAGAAGGTCCGAGGAATACAGTAAATCTGAAGTGAAGCATCGGAATCTAAAACTGGACTCACAGGGGAGGTTCAAATCTGAGAAAGTTAGAGTGTCAGTCCTCTTCTACTTATGTCGGCATTGTGCCTTTTGTATTAAATATGGATGAAATTTCTGTGTTTCATCGTCAATAAGAACGTCCAAGGGATACAGTAAACCTGAAGTGATGCATCGGAATCTAAAACTGGACTCACAGGAGAGGTCTAAATCATAGAATGTTAGAGTGTCAGTCCTCTTGTACTTAAGTCGGTATTGTGCCTTTTGTATTATATTCGGATGCAATTTCTGTGTTTCATCGTCAAAAAGATGGTCCGGGGTATACATTAAACCTGAAGTGAAGCATCGAAATCTAAAACTCAACTCACAGGAGAGAATCATATCATAGAAAGTGAGAGTGTCAGTCCTCTTGTACTTAAGTCGGCATTGTGCCTTTTGTATTAAATTCGAATGCAATTTTAGAGTTTCATCGTCAATGAGATGGTCCAAGGGATACAGTAAACCTGAAATGAGGCATCGGAATCTAAAACTGGACTCACAGGGGAGGTTCAAATCTGAGAAAGTTAGAGTGTCAGTCCTCTTGTACTTATGTCGGCATTGTGCCTTTTGTATTAAATATGGATGCAATTTCTGTGTTTCATCGTCAATAAGAAGGTCCAAGGCATACAGTAAACCTGAAGTGAGGCATCGGAATCTAAAACTGGACTCACAGGCGAGATTCAAACCATAGAGGTTTAGAGTGTCAGTCCTCTTGTACTTAAGTCGGCATTGTGCCTTTTGTATTAAATTCGGATGAAATTTCTGTGTTTCATCGTCAATAAGAACGTCCAAGGGATACAGTAAACCTGAAGTGATGCATCGGAATCTAAAACTGGACTCACAGGAGAGGTCTAAATCATAGAAAGTTAGAGTGTCAGTCCTCTTGTACTTAAGTCGGTATTGTGCCTTTTGTATTATATTCGGATGCAATTTCTGTGTTTCTTCGTCAATAAGAAGGTCCAAGGGATACAGTAATCCTGAAGTGAAGCATCGGAATCTAAAACTGGTCTCACAGGAGAGGTTACAATCGTAGAAAGTTAGAGTGTCAGTCAGCTTGTACTTAAGTCGGTACTGTGCCTTTTGTATTAAATTCGGATGCAATTTCTGTGTTTCATCGTCAAAAAGAAGGTCCAAGGTATACAGTAAACCTGAAGTGAAGCATCGAAATCTAAAACTCAACTCACAGGAGAGAATCATATCATAGAAAGTTAGAGTGTCAGTCCTCTTGTACATAAGTCGGCATTGTGCCTTTTGTATTAAATTCAGATGCAATTTCTGAGTTTCATCGTCAATAAATAGGTCCAAGGTATTCAATAAACCCGAAGTGAAGCATCGGAATCGAAAACTCAACACACAGGAGAGGTTCAAATCATAGAATGTTAGAGTGTCAGTCCTCTTGTACTTAAGTCGGCATTGTGCCTTTTGTATTAAATTCGAATGCAATTTCTGTGTTTCATCGTCAAGAAGAATGTCCAAGGGATACAGTAAACCTGAAGTGAAGCATCGGAATCTAAAACTGGACTCACAGGAGAGGTTCAAATCATAGAAAGTTAGAGTGTCAGTCCTCTTGTACTCAAGTCGGCATTGTGACTTTTGTATTAAATTGAAATGCATTTTCTGTGTTTCATCGTCAATAAGAAGGTCCGAGGAATACAGTAAATCTGAAGTGAAGCATCGGAATCTAAAACTGGACTCATAGGGGAGGTTCAAATCTGAGAAAGTTAGAGTGTCAGTCCTCTTGTACTTATGTCGGCATTGTGCCTTTTGTATTAAATATGGATGCAATTTCTGTGTTTCATCGCCAATAAGAAGGTCCAAGGCATACAGTAAACCTGAAGTGAGGCATCGGAATCTAAAACTGGACTCACAGGCGAGATTCAAACCATAGAGGTTTAGAGTGTCAGTCCTCTTGTACTTAAGTCGGCATTGTGCCTTTTGTACTAAATTCGGATGAAATTTCTGTGTTTCATCGTCAATAAGAACGTCCAAGGGATACAGTAAACCTGAAGTGATGCATCGGAATCTAAAACTGGACTCACAGGAGAGGTCTAAATCATAGAATGTTAGAGTGTCAGTCCTCTTGTACTTAAGTCGGTATTGTGCCTTTTGTATTAAATTCGGATGCAATTTCTGTGTTTCATCGTCAAAAAGATGGTCCGGGGTATACATTAAACCTGAAGTGAAGCATCGAAATCTAAAACTCAACTCACAGGAGAGAATCATATCATAGAAAGTGAGAGTGTCAGTCCTCTTGTACTTAAGTCGGCATTGTGCCTTTTGTATTAAATTCGAATGCAATTTTAGAGTTTCATCGTCAATGAGATGGTCCAAGGGATACAGTAAACCTGAAATGAGGCATCGGCATCTAAAACTGGACTCACAGGGGAGGTTCAAATCTGAGAAAGTTAGAGTGTCAGTCCTCTTGTACTTATGTCGGCATTGTGCCTTTTGTATTAAATATGGATGCAATTTCTGTGTTTCATCGTCAATAAGAAGGTCCAAGGCATACAGTAAACCTGAAGTGAGGCATCGGAATCTAAAACTGGACTCACAGGCGAGATTCAAACCATAGAGGTTTAGAGTGTCAGTCCTCTTGTACTTAAGTCGGCATTGTGCCTTTTGTATTAAATTCGGATGAAGTTTCTGTGTTTCATCGTCAATAAGAACGTCCAAGGGATACAGTAAACCTGAAGTGATGCATCGGAATCTAAAACTGGACTCACAGGAGAGGTCTAAATCATAGAAATTTAGAGTGTCAGTCCTCTTGTACTTAAGTCGGTATTGTGCCTTTTGTATTAAATTCGAATGCCATTTCTGTGTTTCATCGTCAAGAAGAAGGTCCAAGGTATACAGTAAACCTGAAGTGAAGCATCGAAATCTAAAACTCAACTCACAGGAGAGAATCATATCATAGAAAGTTAGAGTGTCAGTCCTCTTGTACTTAAATCGGCATTGTGCCTTTTGTATTACATTCGGATGCAATTTCTGAGTTTCATCGTCAATAAGAAGGTCCAAGGTATCCAATAAACCCGAAGTGAAGCATCGGAATCGAAAACTCAACACACAGGAGAGGTTCAAATCATAGAATGTTAGAGTGTCAGTCCTCTTGTACTTAAGTCGGCATTGTGAATTTTGTATTAAATTGAAATACATTTTCTGTGTTTCATCGTCAATAAGAAGGTCCGAGGAATACAGTAAATCTGAAGTGGAGCATCGGAATCTAAAACTGGACTAACAGGAGAGGTTCCAATCATAGAATGTTAGACTGTCTGTCCTCTTGTACTTAATTCGGCATTGTGAATTTTGTATTAAATTCGGATGCAATTTCTGTGTTTCATCGTCAATAAGAAGGTCCAAGGGATACAGTAAACCTGAAGTGAGGCATCGGAATCTAAAACTGGACTCACAGGCGAGAATCAAACCATAGAGGGTTATAGTGTCAGTCCTCTTGTACTTAAGTCGGTATCGTGCCTTTTGTATTAAATTCGGATGCAATTTCTGTGTTTCTTCGTCAATAAGAAGGTCCAAGGGATACAGTAAACCTGAAGTGAAGCATCGGAATCTGAAACTGGACTCACAGGAGAGGTTCAAATCATAGAAAGTTTGAGTGTCAGTCCTCTTGTACTCAAGTCGGCATTGTGCCTTTTATATTAAATTGGGATGCATTTTCTGCTTTTCATCGTCAATAAGAAGGTCCGAGGTATACAGTAAATCTGAAGTGAAGCATCGGAAGGTAAAACTGGACTCACAGGAGAGGTTCATATCATAGAAAGTTAGACTGTCTGTCCTCTTGTACTTAAGTCAGCATTGTGCCTTTTGTATTAAATTCGGATGCAATTTCTGTGTTTCATCGTCAATAAAAAGGTCCACGGGATACAGTTAACCTGAAGTGAAGCATCGGAATCTAAAACTGGACTCACAGGAGAGTTTCAAATCATAGAGAGTTAGAGTATCAGACCTCTTGTACTTAAGTCAGCATTGTGCCATTTGTACTAAATTCGGATACAATTTCTGTGTTTCACCGTCAATAAGAAGGTCCACGGGATACAGTTAACCTGAAGTGAAGCATCGGAATCTAAAACTGGACTCACAGGAGCGGTTCAAATCATAGAGAGTTAGAAAGTCAGATCCCTTGTACTTAAGTCGGCATTGTTCCTTTTGTATTAAATTCGGATGCAATTTCTGTCTTTCAACGTCAATAAGAACGTCCAAGGGATACAGTAAACCTGAAGTGATGCATCGCAACCTAAAACTGGACTCACATGAGAGGTCTAAATCATAGAAAGTTAGAGTGTCAGTCCTCTTGTACTTAAGTCGGTATTATACATTTTGTATTAAATTCGTATGCAATTTCTGTGTTTCTTCGTCAATAAGAAGGTCCAAGGGATACTGTAAACCTGAAGTGAAGCATCGGAATCTAAAACTGGTCTCACAGGAGATGTTAAAATCATAGAATGTTAGAGTGTCAGTCCGCTTGTACTTAAGTCGGTATTGTGCCTTTTGTATTAAATTCGGATGCAATGTCTGTGTTTCATCGTCAAAAAGATGGTCCGGGGTATACATTAAACCTGAAGTGAAGCATCGAAATCTAAAACTCAACTCACAGGAGAGAATCATATCATAGAAAGTTAGGGTGTCAGTCCTCTTGTACTTAATTCGGCATTGAGCCTTTTGTATTGAATTCGAATGCAATTTTAGAATTTCATCGTCAATAAGATGGTCCAAGGGATACAGTAAATCTGAAATGAGGCATCGGAATCTAAAACTGGACTCACAGGGGAGGTTCAAATCTGAGAAAGTTAGAGTGTCAGTCCTCTTGTACTTATGTCGGCATTGTGCCTTTTGTATTAAATATGGATGCAATTTCTGTGTTTCATCGTCAATAAGAAGGTCCAAGGCATACAGTTAACCTGAAGTGAGGCATCGGAGTCTAAAACTGGACTCACAGGCGAGATTCAAACCATAGAGGTTTAGAGTGTCAGTCCTCTTGTACTTAAGTCGGCATTGTGCCTTTTGTATTAAATTCGGATGAAATTTCTGTGTTTCATCGTCAATAAGAACGTCCAAGGGATACAGTAAACCTGAAGTGATGCATCGGAATCTAAAACTGGACTCACAGGAGGGGTCTAAATCATGGAAAGTTAGAGTGTCAGTCCTCTTGTACTTAAGTCGGTATTGTGCCTTTTGTATTATATTCGGATGCAATTTCTGTGTTTCTTCGTCAATAAGAAGGTCCAAGGGATACAGTAAACCTGAAGTGAGGCATCGGAATCTAAAACTGGACTCACAGGGGAGGTTCAAATCCGAGAAAGTTAGAGTGTCAGTCCTCTTGTACTTATGTCGGCATTGTGCCTTTTGTATTAAATATGGATGCAATTTCTGTGTTTCATCGTCAATAAGAAGGTCCAAGGCATACAGTAAACCTGAAGTGAGGCATCGGAATCTAAAACTGGACTCACAGGAGAGGTCTAAATCATTGAAAGTTAGAGTGTCAGTCCACTTGTACTTAAGTCGGTATCGTGCCTTTTGTATTAAATTCGGATGCAATTTCTGTGTTTCTTCGTCAATAAGAAGGTCCAAGGGATACAGTAAACCTGAAGTGAAGCATCGGAATCTGAAACTGGACTCACAGGAGAGGTTCAAATCATAGAAAGTTAGAGTGTCAGTCCTCTTGTACTCAAGTCGGCATTGTGCCTTTTATATTAAATTGGGATGCATTTTCTGTTTTTCATCGTCAATAAGAAGGTCCAAGGTATACAGTAAATCTGAAGTGAAGCATCGGAATCTAAAACTGGACTCACAGGAGAGGTTCATATCATAGAAAGTTAGACTGTCTGTCCTCTTGTACTTAAGTCAGCATTGTGCCTTTTGTATTAAATTCGGATGCAATTTCTGTGTTTCATCGTCAATAAAAAGGTCCACGGGATACAGTTAACCTGAAGTGAAGCATCGGAATCTAAAACTGGACTCACAGGAGAGTTTCAAATCATAGAGAGTTAGAGTATCAGACCTCTTGTACTTAAGTCAGCATTGTGCCATTTGTATTAAATTCGGATACAATTTCTGTGTTTCACCGTCAATAAGAAGGTCCACGGGATACAGTCAACCTGAAGTGAAGCATCGGAATCTAAAACTGGACTCACAGGAGCGGTTCAAATCATAGAGAGTTAGAAAGTCAGATCCCTTGTAATTAAGTCGGCATTGTTCCTTTTGTATTAAATTCGGATGCAATTTCTGTCTTTCAACGTCAATAAGAACGTCCAAGGGATACAGTAAACCTGAAGTGATGCATCGCAACCTAAAACTGGACTCACATGAGAGGTCTAAATCATAGAAAGTTAGAGTGACAGTCCTCTTGTACTTAAGTCGGTATTATACATTTTGTATTAAATTCGGATGCAATTTCTGTGTTTCTTCGTCAATAAGAAGGTCCAAGGGATACTGTAAACCTGAAGTGAAGCATCGGAATCTAAAACTGGTCTCACAGGAGATGTTAAAATCATAGAATGTTAGAGTGTCAGTCCGCTTGTACTTAAGTCGGTATTGTGCCTTTTGTATTAAATTCGGATGAAATTTCTGTGTTTCATCGTCAAAAAGATGGTCCGGGGTATACATTAAACCTGAAGTGAAGCATCGAAATCTAAAACTCAACTCACAGGAGAGAATCATATCATAGAAAGTTAGGGTGTCAGTCCTCTTGTACTTAATTCGGCATTGAGCCTTTTGTATTGAATTCGAATGCAATTTTAGAGTTTCATCGTCAATAAGATGGTCCAAGGGATACAGTAAACCTGAAATGAGGCATCGGAATCTAAAACTGGACTCACAGGGGAGGTTCAAATCTGAGAAAGTTAGAGTGTCAGTCCTCTTGTACTTATGTCGGCATTGTGCCTTTTGTATTAAATATGGATGCAATTTCTGTGTTTCATCGTCAATAAGAAGGTCCAAGGCATACAGTTAACCTGAAGTGAGGCATCAGAATCTAAAACTGGACTCACAGGCGAGATTCAAACCATAGAGGTTTAGAGTGTCAGTCCTCTTGTACTTAAGTCGGCATTGTGCCTTTTGTATTAAATTCGGATGCAATTTCTGTGTTTCATCGTCAAAAAGAAGGTCCAAGGTATACAGTAAACCTGAAGTGAAGCATCGAAATCTAAAACTCAACTCACAGGAGAGAATCATATCATAGAAAGTTAGAGTGTCAGTCCTCTTGTACTGAAGTCGGCATTGTGCCATTTGTATTAAATTCGGATGCAATTTCTAAGTTTCATCGTCAATAAGAAGGTCCAAGGTATTCAATAAACCCGAAGTGAAGCATCGGAATCGAAAACTCAACACACAGGAGAGGTTCAAATCATAGAATGTTAGAGTGTCAGTCCTCTTGTACTTAAGTCGGCATTGTGCCTTTTGTATTAAATTCGAATGCCATTTCTGTGTTTCATCGTCAATAAGAAGGTCCAAGGGATACAGTAAACCTGAAGTGAGGCATCGGAATCTAAAACTGGACTCACAGGCGAGAATCAAACCATAGAGGGTAATAGTGTCAGTCCTCTTGTACTTAAGTCGGCATTGTGCCGATTGTATTAAATTCGGATGCAATTTCTGTGTTTCATCGTCAATAAGAACGTCCAAGGGATACAGTAAACCTGAAGTGATGCATCGGAATCTAAAACTGGACTCACAGGAGAGGTCTAAATCATTGAAAGTTAGAGTGTCAGTCCACTTGTACTTAAGTCGGTATCGTGCCTTTTGTATTAAATTCGGATGCAATTTCTGTGTTTCTTCGTCAATAAGAAGGTCCAAGGGATACAGTAAACCTGAAGTGAAGCATCGGAATCTGAAACTGGACTCACAGGAGAGGTTCAAACCATAGAAAGTTAGAGTGTCAGTCCTCTTGTACTCAAGTCGGCATTGTGCCTTTTATATTAAATTGGGATGCATTTTCTGATTTTCATCGTCAATAAGAAGGTCCAAGGTATACAGTAAATCTGAAGTGAGGCATCGGAATCTAAAACTGGACTCACAGGCGAGATTCAAACCATAGAGGTTTAGAGTGTCAGTCCTCTTGTACTTAAGTCGGCATTGTGCCTTTTGTATTAAATTCGGATGAAATTTCTGTGTTTCATCGTCAATAAGAACGTCCAAGGGATACAGTAAACCTGAAGTGATGCATCGGAATCTAAAACTGGACTCACAGGAGGGGTCTAAATCA
This sequence comes from Schistocerca serialis cubense, assembly GCF_023864345.2. NCBI lineage: Eukaryota > Metazoa > Arthropoda > Insecta > Orthoptera > Acrididae > Schistocerca > Schistocerca serialis. Next base: position 61,056,899 of record NC_064639.1, read on the forward strand.
TAGAAAGTTAGAGTGTCAGTCCTCTTGTACTTAAGTCGGTATTGTGCCTTTTGTATTATATTCGGATGCAATTTCTGTGTTTCTTCGTCAATAAGAAGGTCCAAGGGATACAGTAAACCTGAAGTGAGGCATCGGAATCTAAAACTGGACTCACAGGGGAGGTTCAAATCCGAGAAAGTTAGAGTGTCAGTCCTCTTGTACTTATGTCGGCATTGTGCCTTTTGTATTAAATATGGATGCAATTTCTGTGTTTCATCGTCAATAAGAAGGTCCAAGGCATACAGTAAACCTGAAGTGAGGCATCGGAATCTAAAACTGGACTCACAGGAGAGGTCTAAATCATTGATAGTTAGAGTGTCAGTCCACTTGTACTTAAGTCGGTATCGTGCTTTTTGTATTAAATTCGGATGCAATTTCTGTGTTTCTTCGTCAATAAGGAGGTCCAAGGGATACAGTAAACCTGAAGTGAAGCATCGGAATCTGAAACTGGACTCACAGGAGAGGTTCAAATCATAGAAAGTTAGAGTGTCAGTCCTCTTGTACTCAAGTCGGCATTGTGCCTTTTATATTAAATTGGGATGCATTTTCTGTTTTTCATCGTCAATAAGAAGGTCCAAGGTATACAGTAAATCTGAAGTGAAGCATCGGAATCTAAAACTGGACTCACAGGAGAGGTTCATATCATAGAAAGTTAGACTGTCTGTCCTCTTGTACTTAAGTCAGCATTGTGCCTTTTGTATTAAATTCGGATGCAATTTCTGTGTTTCATCGTCAATAAAAAGGTCCACGGGATACAGTTAACCTGAAGTGAAGCATCGGAATCTAAAACTGGACTCACAGGAGAGTTTCAAATCATAGAGAGTTAGAGTATCAGACCTCTTGTACTTAAGTCAGCATTGTGCCATTTGTATTAAATTCGGATACAATTTCTGTGTTTCACCGTCAATAAGAAGGTCCACGGGATACAGTCAACCTGAAGTGAAGCATCGGAATCTAAAACTGGACTCACAGGAGCGGTTCAAATCATAGAGAGTTAGAAAGTCAGATCCCTTGTAATTAAGTCGGCATTGTTCCTTTTGTATTAAATTCGGATGCAATTTCTGTCTTTCAACGTCAATAAGAACGTCCAAGGGATACAGTAAACCTGAAGTGATGCATCGCAACCTAAAACTGGACTCACATGAGAGGTCTAAATCATAGAAAGTTAGAGTGACAGTCCTCTTGTACTTAAGTCGGTATTATACATTTTGTATTAAATTCGGATGCAATTTCTGTGTTTCTTCGTCAATAAGAAGGTCCAAGGGATACTGTAAACCTGAAGTGAAGCATCGGAATCTAAAACTGGTCTCACAGGAGATGTTAAAATCATAGAATGTTAGAGTGTCAGTCCGCTTGTACTTAAGTCGGTATTGTGCCTTTTGTATTAAATTCGGATGAAATTTCTGTGTTTCATCGTCAAAAAGATGGTCCGGGGTATACATTAAACCTGAAGTGAAGCATCGAAATCTAAAACTCAACTCACAGGAGAGAATCATATCATAGAAAGTTAGGGTGTCAGTCCTCTTGTACTTAATTCGGCATTGAGCCTTTTGTATTGAATTCGAATGCAATTTTAGAGTTTCATCGTCAATAAGATGGTCCAAGGGATACAGTAAACCTGAAATGAGGCATCGGAATCTAAAACTGGACTCACAGGCGAGATTCAAACCATAGAGGTTTAGAGTGTCAGTCCTCTTGTACTTAAGTCGGCATTGTGCCTTTTGTATTAAATTCGGATGCAATTTCTGTGTTTCATCGTCAAAAAGAAGGTCCAAGGTATACAGTAAACCTGAAGTGAAGCATCGAAATCTAAAACTCAACTCACAGGAGAGAATCATATCATAGAAAGTTAGAGTGTCAGTCCTCTTGTACTGAAGTCGGCATTGTGCCATTTGTATTAAATTCGGATGCAATTTCTAAGTTTCATCGTCAATAAGAAGGTCCAAGGTATTCAATAAACCCGAAGTGAAGCATCGGAATCGAAAACTCAACACACAGGAGAGGTTCAAATCATAGAATGTTAGAGTGTCAGTCCTCTTGTACTTAAGTCGGCATTGTGCCTTTTGTATTAAATTCGAATGCCATTTCTGTGTTTCATCGTCAAGAAGAATGTCCAAGGGATACAGTAAACCTGAAGTGAAGCATCGGAATCTAAAACTGGACTCACAGGAGAGGTTCAAATCATAGAAAGTTAGAGTGTCAGTACTCTTGTACTCAAGTCGGCATTGTGAATTTTGTATTAAATTGAAATACATTTTCTGTGTTTCATCGTCAATAAGAAGGTCCGAGGAATACAGTAAATCTGAAGTGGAGCATCGGAATCTAAAACTGGACTCACAGTAGAGGTTCCAATCATAGAATGTTAGACTGTCTGTCCTCTTGTACTTAATTCGGCATTGTGAATTTTGTATTAAATTCGGATGCAATTTCTGTGTTTCATCGTCAATAAGAAGGTCCAAGGGATACAGTAAACCTGAAGTGAGGCATCGGAATCTAAAACTGGACTCACAGGCGAGAATCAAACCATAGAGGGTAATAGTGTCAGTCCTCTTGTACTTAAGTCGGCATTGTGCCGATTGTATTAAATTCGGATGCAATTTCTGTGTTTCATCGTCAATAAGAACGTCCAAGGGATACAGTAAACCTGAAGTGATGCATCGGAATCTAAAACTGGACTCACAGGAGAGGTCTAAATCATTGAAAGTTAGAGTGTCAGTCCACTTGTACTTAAGTCGGTATCGTGCCTTTTGTATTAAATTCGGATGCAATTTCTGTGTTTCTTCGTCAATAAGAAGGTCCAAGGGATACAGTAAACCTGAAGTGAAGCATCGGAATCTGAAACTGGACTCACAGGAGAGGTTCAAATCATAGAAAGTTAGAGTGTCAGTCCTCTTGTACTCAAGTCGGCATTGTGCCTTTTATATTAAATTGGGATGCATTTTCTGTTTTTCATCGTCAATAAGAATATCCGAGGTATACAGTAAATCTGAAGTGAAGCATCGGAATCTAAAACTGGACTCACAGGAGAGGTTCATATCATAGAAAGTTAGACTGTCTGTCCTCTTGTACTTAAGTCAGCATTGTGCCTTTTGTATTAAATTCGGATGCAATTTCTGTGTTTCATCGTCAATAAAAAGGTCCACGGGATACAGTTAACCTGAAGTGAAGCATCGGAATCTAAAACTGGACTCACAGGAGAGTTTCAAATCATAGAGAGTTAGAGTATCAGACCTCTTGTACTTAAGTCAGCATTGTGCCATTTGTATTAATTTCGGATACAATTTCTGTGTTTCACCGTCAATAAGAAGGTCCACGGGATACAGTTAACCTGAAGTGAAGCATCGGAATCTAAAACTGGACTCACAGGAGCGGTTCAAATCATAGAGAGTTAGAAAGTCAGATCCCTTGTACTTAAGTCGGCATTGTTCCTTTTGTATTAAATTCGGATGCAATTTCTGTCTTTCAACGTCAATAAGAACGTCCAAGGGATACAGTAAACCTGAAGTGATGCATCGCAACCTAAAACTGGACTCACATGAGAGGTCTAAATCATAGAAAGTTAGAGTGTCAGTCCTCTTGTACTTAAGTCGGTATTATACATTTTGTATTAAATTCGTATGCAATTTCTGTGTTTCTTCGTCAATAAGAAGGTCCAAGGGATACTGTAAACCTGAAGTGAAGCATCGGAATCTAAAACTGGTCTCACAGGAGATGTTAAAATCATAGAATGTTAGAGTGTCAGTCCGCTTGTACTTAAGTCGGTATTGTGCCTTTTGTATTAAATTCGGATGCAATTTCTGTGTTTCATCGTCAGAAAGATGGTCCGGGGTATACATTAAACCTGAAGTGAAGCATCGAAATCTAAAACTCAACTCACAGGAGAGAATCATATCATAGAAAGTTAGGGTGTCAGTCCTCTTGTACTTAATTCGGCATTGAGCCTTTTGTATTGAATTCGAATGCAATTTTAGAGTTTCATCGTCAATAAGATGGTCCAAGGGATACAGTAAACCTGAAATGAGGCATCGGAATCTAAAACTGGACTCACAGGGGAGGTTCAAATCTGAGAAAGTTAGAGTGTCAGTCCTCTTGTACTTATGTCGGCATTGTGCCTTTTGTATTAAATATGGATGCAATTTCTGTGTTTCATCGTCAATAAGAAGGTCCAAGGCATACAGTAAACCTGAAGTGAGGCATCGGAATCTAAAACTGGACTCACAGGCGAGATTCAAACCACAGAGGTTTAGAGTGTCAGTCCTCTTGTACTTAAGTCGGCATTGTGCCTTTTGTATTAAATTCGGATGAAATTTCTGTGTTTCATCGTCAATAAGAACGTCCAAGGGATACAGTAAACCTGAAGTGATGCATCGGAATCTAAAACTGGACTCACAGGAGAGGTCTAAATCATAGAAAGTTAGAGTGTCAGTCCTCTTGTACTTAAGTCGGTATTGTGCCTTTTGTATTATATTCGGATGCAATTTCTGTGTTTCTTCGTCAATAAGAAGGTCCAAGGGATACAGTAAACCTGAAGTGAGGCATCGGAATCTAAAACTGGACTCACAGGGGAGGTTCAAATCCGAGAAAGTTAGAGTGTCAGTCCTCTTGTACTTATGTCGGCATTGTGCCTTTTGTATTAAATATGGATGCAATTTCTGTGTTTCATCGTCAATAAGAAGGTCCAAGGCATACAGTAAACCTGAAGTGAGGCATCGGAATCTAAAACTGGACTCACAGGAGAGGTCTAAATCATTGAAAGTTAGAGTGTCAGTCCACTTGTACTTAAGTCGGTATCGTGCCTTTTGTATTAAATTCGGATGCAATTTCTGTGTTTCTTCGTCAATAAGAAGGTCCAAGGGATACAGTAAACCTGAAGTGAAGCATCGGAATCTGAAACTGGACTCACAGGAGAGGTTCAAATCATAGAAAGTTAGAGTGTCAGTCCTCTTGTACTCAAGTCGGCATTGTGCCTTTTATATTAAATTGGGATGCATATTCTGTTTTTCATCGTCAATAAGAAGGTCCAAGGTATACAGTAAATCTGAAGTGAAGCATCGGAATCTAAAACTGGACTCACAGGAGAGGTTCATATCATAGAAAGTTAGACTGTCTGTCCTCTTGTACTTAAGTCAGCATTGTGCCTTTTGTATTAAATTCGGATGCAATTTCTGTGTTTCATCGTCAATAAAAAGGTCCACGGGATACAGTTAACCTGAAGTGAAGCATCGGAATCTAAAACTGGACTCACAGGAGAGTTTCAAATCATAGAGAGTTAGAGTATCAGACCTCTTGTACTTAAGTCAGCATTGTGCCATTTGTATTAAATTCGGATACAATTTCTGTGTTTCACCGTCAATAAGAAGGTCCACGGGATACAGTCAACCTGAAGTGAAGCATCGGAATCTAAAACTGGACTCACAGGAGCGGTTCAAATCATAGAGAGTTAGAAAGTCAGATCCCTTGTAATTAAGTCGGCATTGTTCCTTTTGTATTAAATTCGGATGCAATTTCTGTCTTTCAACGTCAATAAGAACGTCCAAGGGATACAGTAAACCTGAAGTGATGCATCGCAACCTAAAACTGGACTCACATGAGAGGTCTAAATCATAGAAAGTTAGAGTGACAGTCCTCTTGTACTTAAGTCGGTATTATACATTTTGTATTAAATTCGGATGCAATTTCTGTGTTTCTTCGTCAATAAGAAGGTCAAAGGGATACTGTAAACCTGAAGTGAAGCATCGGAATCTAAAACTGGTCTCACAGGAGATGTTAAAATCATAGAATGTTAGAGTGTCAGTCCGCTTGTACTTAAGTCGGTATTGTGCCTTTTGTTTTAAATTCGGATGCAATTTCTGTGTTTCATCGTCAAAAAGATGGTCCGGGGTATACATTAAACCTGAAGTGAAGCATCGAAATCTAAAACTCAACTCACAGGAGAGAATCATAACATAGAAAGTTAGGGTGTCAGTCCTCTTGTACTTAATTCGGCATTGAGCCTTTTGTATTGAATTCGAATGCAATTTTAGAGTTTCATCGTCAATAAGATGGTCCAAGGGATGCAGTAAACCTGAAATGAGGCATCGGAATCTAAAACTGGACTCACTGGAGAGGTTCAAATCATAGAGAGTTAGAGAGTCAGTCCCCTTGTACTTAAGTCGGCATTGTGCCTTTTGTGTTAAATTCTAATGCAATTTCTGTGTTTCATCGTCAATAAGAACGTCCAAGGGATACAGTAAACCTGAAGTGATGCATCAGAATCTAAAACTGGACTCACAGGAGAGGTCTAAATCATAGAAAGTTAGAGTGTCAGTCCTCTTGTACTTAAGTCGGTATTGTGCCTTTTGTATTAAATTCGGATGCTATTTCTGTGTTTCATCGTCAATATAGGAGGTCCAAGGGATACAGTAACCCTGAAGTGCAGCATCGTAATCTAAAACTGGACTCACAGGAGAGGTTCACATCATAGAATGTGATAGTGTCAGTCCTCTTGTACTTAAGTCGGCATTGTGCCTTTTGTATTAAATTCGGATGCAATTTCTGTGTTTCTTCGTCAATAAGAAGGTCCAAGGGATACAGTAAACCTGAAGGGAAGCATCGGAATCTAAAACTGGACTCACAGGAGAGGTTCAAATCATAGAGAGTTAGAGTGTCAGACCTCTTGTACTTAAGTCGGCATTGCGCCTTTTGTATCAAATACGGATGCAATTTCTGTGGTTGACCGTCAATAAGAAGGTCCACGGGATACAGTTAACCTGAAGTGAAGCATCGGTATCTAAAACTGGACTCACAGGAGAGGTTCAAATCATAGAGAGTCAGAGTGTCAGTCCTCTTTGTACCTAAGTCGGCATTGTGCCTTTTGTATTAAATTCGGATGCAATTTCTGTGTTTCATCGTCAATAAGTAGGTCCTAGGTATACAGTAAACCTGAACTAAACCATCGGAATCTAAAACTGGACTTACAGGAGAGGTTCAAATCATAGAATGTTAGAGTGTCAGTCGTCTTGTACTTAAGTCGGTATTGTGCCTCTTGTATTAATTTCGGATGCAATTTCTGTGCTTCATCGTCAATAAGAAGGTCCAAGGGATACAGTGAACCTGAATTGAAGCATCGGAATCTAAAACTGGTCTCACAGGAGAGGTTCAAATCATAGAGGGTTAGAGTGTCAGTCCTCTTGTACTTAAGTCGGCATTGTGCCTTTTGTATTAAATTCGGATGCAATTTCTGTGTTTCATCGTCAAAAAGATGGTCCGGGGTATACATTAAACCTGAAGTGAAGCATCGAAATCTAAAACTCAACTCACAGGAGAGAATCATATCATAGAAAGTGAGAGTGTCAGTCCTCTTGTACTTAAGTCGGCATTATGCCTTTTGTATTAAATTCGAATGCAATTTTAGAGTTTCATCGTCAATGAGATGGTCCAAGGGATACAGTAAACCTGAAGTGAAGCATCGCAATCTAAAACTCAACTCACAGGAGAGAATCATATCATAGAAAGTTAGAGTGTCAGTCCTCTTGTACATAAGTCGGCATTGTGCCTTTTGTATTAAATTCAGATGCAATTTCTGAATTTCATCGTCAATAAATAGGTCCAAGGTATTCAATAAACCCGAAGTGAAGCATCGGAATCGAAAACTCAACACACAGGAGAGGTTCAAATCATAGAATGTTAGAGTGTCAGTCCTCTTGTACTTAAGTCGGCATTGTGCCTTTTGTATTAAATTCGAATGCAATTTTAGAGTTTCATCGTCAATGAGATGGTCCAAGGGATACAGTAAACCTGAAATGAGGCATCGGAATCTAAAACTGGACTCACAGGGAAGGTTCAAATCTGAGAAAGTTAGAGTGTCAGTCCTCTTGTACTTATGTCGGCATTGTGCCTTTTGTATTAAATATGGATGCAATTTCTGTGTTTCATCGTCAATAAGAAGGTCCAAGGCATACAGTAAACCTGAAGTGAGGCATCGGAATCTAAAACTGGACTCACAGGCGAGATTCAAACCATAGAGGTTTAGAGTGTCAGTCCTCTTGTACTTAAGTCGGCATTGTGCCTTTTGTATTAAATTCGGATGAAATTTCTGTGTTTCATCGTCAATAAGAACGTCCAAGGGATACAGTAAACCTGAAGTGATGCATCGGAATCTAAAACTGGACTCACAGGAGAGGTCTAAATCATAGAAAGTTGGAATGTCAGTCCTCTTGTACTTAAGTCGGTATTGTGCCTTTTGTATTATATTCGGATGCAATTTCTGTGTTTCTTCGTCAATAAGAAGGTCCAAGGGATACAGTAATCCTGAAGTGAAGCATCGGAATCTAAAACTGGTCTCACAGGAGAGGTTACAATCGTAGAAAGTTAGAGTGTCAGTCAGCTTGTACTTAAGTCGGTATTGTGCCTTTTGTATTAAATTCGGATGCAATTTCTGTGATTCATCGTCAAAAAGAAGGTCCAAGGTATACAGTAAACCTGAAGTGAAGCATCGAAATCTAAAACTCAACTCACAGGAGAGAATCATATCATAGAAAGTTAGAGTGTCAGTCCTCTTGTACATAAGTCGGCATTGTGCCTTTTGTATTAAATTCAGATGCAATTTCTGAGTTTCATCGTCAATAAATAGGTCCAAGGTATTCAATAAACCCGAAGTGAAGCATCGGAATCGAAAACTCAACACACAGGAGAGGTTCAAATCATAGAATGTTAGAGTGTCAGTCCTCTTGTACTTAAGTCGGCATTGTGCCTTTTGTATTAAATTCGAATGCAATTTCTGTGTTTCATCGTCAAGAAGAATGTCCAAGGGATACAGTAAACCTGAAGTGAAGCATCGGAATCTAAAACTGGACTCACAGGAGAGGTTCAAATCATAGAAAGTTAGAGTGTCAGTTCTCTTGTACTCAAGTCGGCATTGTGACTTTTGTATTAAATTGAAATGCATTTTCTGTGTTTCATCGTGAATAAGAAGGTCCGAGGAATACAGTAAATCTGAAGTGAAGCATCGGAATCTAAAACTGGACTCACAGGGGAGGTTCAAATCTGAGAAAGTTAGAGTGTCAGTCCTCTTGTACTTATGTCGGCATTGTGCCTTTTGTATTAAATATGGATGCAATTTCTGTGTTTCATCGTCAATAAGAAGGTCCAAGGCATACAGTAAACCTGAAGTGAGGCATCGGAATCTAAAACTGGACTCACAGGCGAGATTCAAACCATAGAGGTTTAGAGTGTCAGTCCTCTTGTACTTAAGTCGGCATTGTGCCTTTTGTACTAAAATCGGATGAAATTTCTGTGTTTCATCGTCAATAAGAACGTCCAAGGGATACAGTAAACCTGAAGTGATGCATCGGAATCTAAGACTGGACTCACAGGAGAGGTCTAAATCATAGAATGTTAGAGCGTCAGTCCTCTTGTACTTAAGTCGGTATTGTGCCTTTTGTATGAAATTCGGATGCAATTTCTGTGTTTCATCGTCAAAAAGATGGTCCGGGGTATACATTAAACCTGAAGTGAAGCATCGAAATCTAAAACTCAACTCACAGGAGAGAATCATATCATAGAAAGTGAGAGTGTCAGTCCTCTTGTACTTAAGTCGGCATTGTGCCTTTTGTATTAAATTCGAATGCAATTTTAGAGTTTCATCGTCAATGAGATGGTCCAAGGGATACAGTAAACCTGAAATGAGGCATCGGAATCTAAACCTGGACTCACAGGGGAGGTTCAAATCTGAGAAAGTTAGAGTGTCAGTCCTCTTGTACTTATGTCGGCATTGTGCCTTTTGTATTAAATATGGATGCAATTTCTGTGTTTCATCGTCAATAAGAAGGTCCAAGGCATACAGTAAACCTGAAGTGAGGCATCGGAATCTAAATCTGGACTCACAGGCGAGATTCAAACCATAGAGGTTTAGAGTGTCAGTCCTCTTGTACTTAAGTCGGCATTGTGCCTTTTGTATTAAATTCGGATGAAGTTTCTGTGTTTCATCGTCAATAAGAACGTCCAAGGGATACAGTAAACCTGAAGTGATGCATCGGAATCTAAAACTGGACTCACAGGAGAGGTCTAAATCATAGAAAGTTAGAGTGTCAGTCCTCTTGTACTTAAGTCGGTATTGTGCCTTTTGTATTAAATTCGAATGCCATTTCTGTGTTTCATCGTCAAGAAGAAGGTCCAAGGTATACAGTAAACCTGAAGTGAAGCATCGAAATCTAAAACTCAACTCACAGGAGAGAATCATATCATAGAAAGTTAGAGTGTCAGTCCTCTTGTACTCAAGTCGGCATTGTGCCTTTTATATTAAATTGGGATGCATTTTCTGTTTTTCATCGTCAATAAGAAGGTCCGAGGTATACAGTAAATCTGAAGTGAAGCATCGGAATCTAAAACTGGACTCACACGAGAGGTTCATATCATAGAAAGTTAGACTGTCTGTCCTCTTGTACTTAAGTCAGCATTGTGCCTTTTGTATTAAATTCGGATGCAATTTCTGTGTTTCATCGTCAATAGAAAGGTCCACGGGATACAGTTAACCTGAAGTGAAGCATCAGAATCTAAAACTGGACTCACAGGAGAGTTTCAAATCATAGAGAGTTAGAGTATCAGACCTCTTGTACTTAAGTCAGCATTGTGCCATTTGTATTAAATTCGGATACAATTTCTGTGTTTCACCGTCAATAAGAAGGTCCACGGGATACAGTTAACCTGAAGTGAAGCATCGGAATCTAAAACTGGACTCACAGGAGCGGTTCAAATCATAGAGAGTTAGAAAGTCAGATCCCTTGTACTTAAGTCGGCATTGTTCCTTTTGTATTAAATTCGGATGCAATTTCTGTCTTTCAACGTCAATAAGAACGTCCAAGGGATACAGTAAACCTGAAGTGATGCATCGCAACCTAAAACTGGACTCACATGAGAGGTCTAAATCATAGAAAGTTAGAGTGTCAGTCCTCTTGTACTTAAGTCGGTATTATACATTTTGTATTAAATTCGTATGCAATTTCTGTGTTTCTTCGTCAATAAGAAGGTCCAAGGGATACTGTAAACCTGAAGTGAAGCATCGGAATCTAAAACTGGTCTCACAGGAGATGTTAAAATCATAGAATGTTAGAGTGTCAGTCCGCTTGTACTTAAGTCGGTATTGTGCCTTTTGTATTAAATTCGGATGCAATTTCTGTGTTTCATCGTCAAAAAGATGGTCCGGGGTATACATTAAACCTGAAGTGAAGCATCGAAATCTAAAACTCAACTCACAGGAGAGAATCATATCATAGAAAGTTAGGGTGTCAGTCCTCTTGTACTTAATTCGGCATTGAGCCTTTTGTATTGAATTCGAATGCAATTTTAGAGTTTCATCGTCAATAAGATGGTCCAAGGGATACAGTAAACCTGAAATGAGGCATCGGAATCTAAAACTGGACTCACAGGGGAGGTTCAAATCTGAGAAAGTTAGAGTGTCAGTCCTCTTGTACTTATGTCGGCATTGTGCCTTTTGTATTAAATATGGATGCAATTTCTGTGTTTCATCGTCAATAAGAAGGTCCAAGGCATACAGTAAACCTGAAGTGAGGCATCGGAATCGAAAACTCAACACACAGGAGAGGTTCAAATCATAGAATGTTAGAGTGTCAGTCCTCTTGTACTTAAGACGGCATTGTGCCTTTTGTATTAAATTCGAATGCCATTTCTGTGTTTCATCGTCAATAAGAAGGTCCAAGGCATACAGTAAACCTGAAGTGAGGCATCGGAATCTAAAACTGGACTCACAGGAGAGGTCTAAATCATTGAAAGTTAGAGTGTCAGTCCACTTGTACTTAAGTCGGTATCGTGCCTTTTGTATTAAATTCGGATGCAATTTCTGTGTTTCTTCGTCAATAAGAAGGTCCAAGGGATACAGTAAACCTGAAGTGAAGCATCGGAATCTGAAACTGGACTCACAGGAGAGGTTCAAATCATAGAAAGTTAGAGTGTCAGTCCTCTTGTACTCAAGTCGGCATTGTGCCTTTTATATTAAATTGGGATGCATTTTCTGTTTTTCATCGTCAATAAGAAGGTCCAAGGTATACAGTAAATCTGAAGTGAAGCATCGGAATCTAAAACTGGACTCACAGGAGAGGTTCATATCATAGAAAGTTAGACTGTCTGTCCTCTTGTACTTAAGTCAGCATTGGGCCTTTTGTATTAAATTCGGATGCAATTTCTGTGTTTCATCGTCAATAAAAAGGTCCACGGGATACAGTTAACCTGAAGTGAAGCATCGGAATCTAAAACTGGACTCACAGGAGAGTTTCAAATCATAGAGAGTTAGAGTATCAGACCTCTTGTACTTAAGTCAGCATTGTGCCATTTGTATTAAATTCGGATACAATTTCTGTGTTTCACCGTCAATAAGAAGGTCCACGGGATACAGTCAACCTGAAGTGAAGCATCGGAATTTAAAACTGGACTCACAGGAGCGGTTCAAATCATAGAGAGTTAGAAAGTCAGATCCCTTGTAATTAAGTCGGCATTGTTCCTTTTGTATTAAATTCGGATGCAATTTCTGTCTTTCAACGTCAATAAGAACGTCCAAGGGATACAGTAAACCTGAAGTGATGCATCGCAACCTAAAACTGGACTCACATGAGAGGTCTAAATCATAGAAAGTTAGAGTGACAGTCCTCTTGTACTTAAGTCGGTATTATACATTTTGTATTAAATTCGGATGCAATTTCTGTGTTTCTTCGTCAATAAGAAGGTCCAAGGGATACTGTAAACCTGAAGTGAAGCATCGGAATCTAAAACTGGTCTCACAGGAGATGTTAAAATCATAGAATGTTAGAGTGTCAGTCCGCTTGTACTTAAGTCGGTATTGTGCCTTTTGTATTAAATTCGGATGCAATTTCTGTGTTTCATCGTCAAAAAGATGGTCCGGGGTATACATTAAACCTGAAGTGAAGCATCGAAATCTAAAACTCAACTCACAGGAGAGAATCATATCATAGAAAGTTAGGGTGTCAGTCCTCTTGTACTTAATTCGGCATTGAGCCTTTTGTATTGAATTCGAATGCAATTTTAGAGTTTCATCGTCTATAAGATGGTCCAAGGGATACAGTAAACCTGAAATGAGGCATCGGAATCTAAAACTGGACTCACAGGGGAGGTTCAAATCTGAGAAAGTTAGAGTGTCAGTCCTCTTGTACTTATGTCGGCATTGTGCCTTTTGTATTAAATATGGATGCAATTTCTGTGTTTCATCGTCAATAAGAAGGTCCAAGGCATACAGTAAACCTGAAGTGAGGCATCAGAATCTAAAACTGGACTCACAGGCGAGATTCAAACCATAGGGGTTTAGAGTGTCAGTCCTCTTGTACTTAAGTCGGCATTGTGCCTTTTGTATTAAATTCGGATGCAATTTCTGTGTTTCATCGTCAAAAAGAAGGTCCAAGGTATACAGTAAACCTGAAGTGAAGCATCGAAATCTAAAACTCAACTCACAGGAGAGAATCATATCATAGAAAGTTAGAGTGTCAGTCCTCTTGTACTGAAGTCGGCATTGTGCCATTTGTATTAAATTCGGATGCAATTTCTAAGTTTCATTGTCAATAAGAAGGTCCAAGGTATTCAATAAACCCGAAGTGAAGCATCGGAATCGAAAACTCAACACACAGGAGAGGTTCAAATCATAGAATGTTAGAGTGTCAGTCCTCTTGTACTTAAGTCGGCATTGTGCCTTTTGTATTAAATTCGAATGCCATTTCTGTGTTTCATCGTCAAGAAGAATGTCCAAGGGATACAGTAAACCTGAAGTGAAGCATCGGAATCTAAAACTGGACTCACAGGAGAGGTTCAAATCATAGAAAGTTAGAGTGTCAGTACTCTTGTACTCAAGTCGGCATTGTGAATTTTGTATTAAATTGAAATACATTTTCTGTGTTTCATCGTCAATAAGAAGGTCCGAGGAATACAGTTAATCTGAAGTGGAGCATCGGAATCTAAAACTGGACTCACAGGAGAGGTTCCAATCATAGAATGTTAGACTGTCTGTCCTCTTGTACTTAATTCGGCATTGTGAATTTTGTATTAAATTCGGATGCAATTTCTGTGTTTCATCGTCAATAAGAAGGTCCAAGGGATACAGTAAACCTGAAGTGAGGCATCGGAATCTAAAACTGGACTCACAGGCGAGAATCAAACCATAGAGGGTTATAGTGTCAGTCCTCTTGTACTTAAGTCGGCATTGTGCCGATTGTATTAAATTCGGATGCAATTTCTGTGTTTCATCGTCAATAAGAAGGTCCAAGGGATACAGTAAACCTGAAGTGAAGCATCGGAATCTGAAACTGGACTCACAGGAGAGGTTCAAATCATAGAATGTTAGAGTGTCAGTCCTCTTGTACTCAAGTCGGCATTGTGCCTTTTATATTAAATTGGGATGCATTTTCTGTTTTTCATCGTCAATAAGAAGGTCCGAGGTATACAGTAAATCTGAAGTGAAGCATCGGAATCTAAAACTGGACTCACAGGAGAGGTTCAAATCATAGAAAGTTAGAGTGTCAGTACTCTTGTACTCAAGTCGGCATTGTGAATTTTGTATTCAATTGAAATACATTTTCTGTGTTTCATCGTCAATAAGAAGGTCCGAGGAATACAGTAAATCTGAAGTGGAGCATCGGAATCTAAAACTGGACTAACAGGAGAGGTTCCAATCATAGAATGTTAGACTGTCTGTCCTCTTGTACTTAATTCGGCATTGTGAATTTTGTATTAAATTCGGATGCAATTTCTGTGTTTCATCGTCAATAAGAAGGTCCAAGGGATACAGTAAACCTGAAGTGAGGCATCGGAATCTAAAACTGGACTCACAGGCGAGAATCAAACCATAGAGGGTTATAGTGTCAGTCCTCTTGTACTTAAGTCGGCATTGTGCCGATTGTATTAAATTCGGATGCAATTTCTGTGTTTCATCGTCAATAAGAACGTCCAAGGGATACAGTAAACCTGAAGTGATGCATCGGAATCTAAAACTGGACTCACAGGAGAGGTCTAAATCATTGAAAGTTAGAGTGTCAGTCCACTTGTACTTAAGTCGGTATCGTGCCTTTTGTATTAAATTCGGATGCAATTTCTGTGTTTCTTCGTCAATAAGAAGGTCCAAGGGATACAGTAAACCTGACGTGAAGCATCGGAATCTGAAACTGGACTCACAGGAGAGGTTCAAATCATAGAAAGTTAGAGTGTCAGTCCTCTTGTACTCAAGTCGGCATTGTGCCTTTTATATTAAATTGGGATGCATTTTCTGTTTTTCATCGTCAATAAGAAGGTCCGAGGTATACAGTAAATCTGAAGTGAAGCATCGGAATCTAAAACTGGACTCACAGGAGAGGTTCATATCATAGAAAGTTAGACTGTCTGTCCTCTTGTACTTAAGTCAGCATTGTGCCTTTTGTATTAAATTCGGATGCAATTTCTGTGTTTCATCGTCAATAAAAAGGTCCACGGGATACAGTTAACCTGAAGTGAAGCATCGGAATCTAAAACTGGACTCACAGGAGAGTTTCAAATCATAGAGAGTTAGAGTATCAGACCTCTTGTACTTAAGTCAGCATTGTGCCATTTGTATTAAATTCGGATACAATTTCTGTGTTTCACCGTCAATAAGAAGGTCCACGGGATACAGTTAACCTGAAGTGAAGCATCGGAATCTAAAACTGGACTCACAGGAGCGGTTCAAATCATAGAGAGTTAGAAAGTCAGATCCCTTGTACTTAAGTCGGCATTGTTCCTTTTGTATTAAATTCGGATGCAATTTCTGTCTTTCAACGTCAATAAGAACGTCCAAGGGATACAGTAAACCTGAAGTGATGCATCGCAACCTAAAACTGGACTCACATGAGAGGTCTAAATCATAGAAAGTTAGAGTGTCAGTCCTCTTGTACTTAAGTCGGTATTATACATTTTGTATTAAATTCGTATGCAATTTCTGTGTTTCTTCGTCAATAAGAAGGTCCAAGGGATACTGTAAACCTGAAGTGAAGCATCGGAATCTAAAACTGGTCTCACAGGAGATGTTAAAATCATAGAATGTTAGAGTGTCAGTCCGCTTGTACTTAAGTCGGTATTGTGCCTTTTGTATTAAATTCGGATGCAATTTCTGTGTTTCATCGTCAAAAAGATGGTCCGGGGTATACATTAAACCTGAAGTGAAGCATCGAAATCTAAAACTCAACTCACAGGAGAGAATCATATCATAGAAAGTTAGGGTGTCAGTCCTCTTGTGCTTAATTCGGCATTGAGCCTTTTGTATTGAATTCGAATGCAATTTTAGAGTTTCATCGTCAATAAGATGGTCCAAGGGATACAGTAAACCTGAAATGAGGCATCGGAATCTAAAACTGGACTCACAGGGGAGGTTCAAATCTGAGAAAGTTAGAGTGTCAGTCCTCTTGTACTTATGTCGGCATTGTGCCTTTTGTATTAAATATGGATGCAATTTCTGTGTTTCATCGTCAATAAGAAG
Organism: Schistocerca serialis cubense; assembly: GCF_023864345.2. Taxonomy (NCBI): domain Eukaryota; kingdom Metazoa; phylum Arthropoda; class Insecta; order Orthoptera; family Acrididae; genus Schistocerca; species Schistocerca serialis. The sequence goes on from NC_064639.1 coordinate 61,073,415, forward strand.
GTCCAAGGCATACAGTAAACCTGAAGTGAGGCATCGGAATCGAAAACTCAACACACAGGAGAGGTTCAAATCATAGAATGTTAGAGTGTCAGTCCTCTTGTACTTAAGTCGGCATTGTGCCTTTTGTATTAAATTCGAATGCCATTTCTGTGTTTCATCGTCAATAAGAAGGTCCAAGGCATACAGTAAACCTGAAGTGAGGCATCGGAATCTAAAACTGGACTCACAGGAGAGGTCTAAATCATTGAAAGTTAGAGTGTCAGTCCACTTGTACTTAAGTCGGTATCGTGCCTTTTGTATTAAATTCGGATGCAATTTCTGTGTTTCTTCGTCAATAAGAAGGTCCAAGGGATACAGTAAACCTGAAGTGAAGCATCGGAATCTGAAACTGGACTCACAGGAGAGGTTCAAATCATAGAAAGTTAGAGTGTCAGTCCTCTTGTACTCAAGTCGGCATTGTGCCTTTTATATTAAATTGGGATGCATTTTCTGTTTTTCATCGTCAATAAGAAGGTCCAAGGTATACAGTAAATCTGAAGTGAAGCATCGGAATCTAAAACTGGACTCACAGGAGAGGTTCATATCATAGAAAGTTAGACTGTCTGTCCTCTTGTACTTAAGTCAGCATTGTGCCATTTGTATTAAATTCGGATACAATTTCTGTGTTTCACCGTCAATAAGAAGGTCCACGGGATACAGTCAACCTGAAGTGAAGCATCGGAATCTAAAACTGGACTCACAGGAGCGGTTCAAATCATAGAGAGTTAGAAAGTCAGATCCCTTGTAATTAAGTTGGCATTGTTCCTTTTGTATTAAATTCGGATGCAATTTCTGTGTTTCATCGTCAAAAAGATGGTCCGGGGTATACATTAAACCTGAAGTGAAGCATCGAAATCTAAAACTCAACTCACAGGAGAGAATCATATCATAGAAAGTTAGGGTGTCAGTCCTCTTGTACTTAATTCGGCATTGAGCCTTTTGTATTGAATTCGAATGCAATTTTAGAGTTTCATCGTCTATAAGATGGTCCAAGGGATACAGTAAACCTGAAATGAGGCATCGGAATCTAAAACTGGACTCACAGGGGAGGTTCAAATCTGAGAAAGTTAGAGTGTCAGTCCTCTTGTACTTATGTCGGCATTGTGCCTTTTGTATTAAATATGGATGCAATTTCTGTGTTTCATCGTCAATAAGAAGGTCCAAGGCATACAGTAAACCTGAAGTGAGGCATCAGAATCTAAAACTGGACTCACAGGCGAGATTCAAACCATAGAGGTTTAGAGTGTCAGTCCTCTTGTACTTAAGTCGGCATTGTGCCTTTTGTATTAAATTCGGATGCAATTTCTGTGTTTCATCGTCAAAAAGAAGGTCCAAGGTATACAGTAAACCTGAAGTGAAGCATCGAAATCTAAAACTCAACTCACAGGAGAGAATCATATCATAGAAAGTTAGAGTGTCAGTCCTCTTGTACTGAAGTCGGCATTGTGCCATTTGTATTAAATTCGGATGCAATTTCTAAGTTTCATTGTCAATAAGAAGGTCCAAGGTATTCAATAAACCCGAAGTGAAGCATCGGAATCGAAAACTCAACACACAAAGGGAGGTTCAAATCATAGAATGTTAGAGTGTCAGTCCTCTTGTACTTAAGTCGGCATTGTGCCTTTTGTATTAAATTCGAATGCCATTTCTGTGTTTCATCGTCAAGAAGAATGTCCAAGGGATACAGTAAACCTGAAGTGAAGCATCGGAATCTAAAACTGGACTCACAGGAGAGGTTCAAATCATAGAAAGTTAGAGTGTCAGTACTCTTGTACTCAAGTCGGCATTGTGAATTTTGTATTAAATTGAAATACATTTTCTGTGTTTCATCGTCAATAAGAAGGTCCGAGGAATACAGTTAATCTGAAGTGGAGCATCGGAATCTAAAACTGGACTCACAGGAGAGGTTCCAATCATAGAATGTTAGACTGTCTGTCCTCTTGTACTTAATTCGGCATTGTGAATTTTGTATTAAATTCGGATGCAATTTCTGTGTTTCATCGTCAATAAGAAGGTCCAAGGGATACAGTAAACCTGAAGTGAGGCATCGGAATCTAAAACTGGACTCACAGGCGAGAATCAAACCATAGAGGGTTATAGTGTCAGTCCTCTTGTACTTAAGTCGGCATTGTGCCGATTGTATTAAATTCGGATGCAATTTCTGTGTTTCATCGTCAATAAGAAGGTCCAAGGGATACAGTAAACCTGAAGTGAAGCATCGGAATCTGAAACTGGACTCACAGGAGAGGTTCAAATCATAGAATGTTAGAGTGTCAGTCCTCTTGTACTCAAGTCGGCATTGTGCCTTTTATATTAAATTGGGATGCATTTTCTGTTTTTCATCGTCAATAAGAAGGTCCGAGGTATACAGTAAATCTGAAGTGAAGCATCGGAATCTAAAACTGGACTCACAGGAGAGGTTCATATCATAGAAAGTTAGACTGTCTGTCCTCTTGTACTTAAGTCAGCATTGTGCCTTTTGTATTAAATTCGGATGCAATTTCTGTGTTTCATCGTCAATAAAAAGGTCCACGGGATACAGTTAACCTGAAGTGAAGCATCGGAATCTAAAACTGGACTCACAGGAGAGTTTCAAATCATAGAGAGTTAGAGTATCAGACCTCTTGTACTTAAGTCAGCATTGTGCCATTTGTATTAAATTCGGATACAATTTCTGTGTTTCACCGTCAATAAGAAGGTCCACGGGATACAGTTAACCTGAAGTGAAGCATCGGAATCTAAAACTGGACTCACAGGAGCGGTTCAAATCATAGAGAGTTAGAAAGTCAGATCCCTTGTACTTAAGTCGGCATTGTTCCTTTTGTATTAAATTCGGATGCAATTTGTGTCTTTCAACGTCAATAAGAACGTCCAAGGGATACAGTAAACCTGAAGTGATGCATCGCAACCTAAAACTGGACTCACATGAGAGGTCTAAATCATAGAAAGTTAGAGTGTCAGTCCTCTTGTACTTAAGTCGGTATTATACATTTTGTATTAAATTCGTATGCAATTTCTGTGTTTCTTCGTCAATAAGAAGGTCCAAGGGATACTGTAAACCTGAAGTGAAGCATCGGAATCTAAAACTGGTCTCACAGGAGATGTTAAAATCATAGAATGTTAGAGTGTCAGTCCGCTTGTACTTAAGTCGGTATTGTGCCTTTTGTATTAAATTCGGATGCAATTTCTGTGTTTCATCGTCAGAAAGATGGTCCGGGGTATACATTAAACCTGAAGTGAAGCATCGAAATCTAAAACTCAACTCACAGGAGAGAATCATATCATAGAAAGTTAGGGTGTCAGTCCTCTTGTACTTAATTCGGCATTGAGCCTTTTGTATTGAATTCGAATGCAATTTTAGAGTTTCATCGTCAATAAGATGGTCCAAGGGATACAGTAAACCTGAAATGAGGCATCGGAATCTAAAACTGGACTCACAGGGGAGGTTCAAATCTGAGAAAGTTAGAGTGTCAGTCCTCTTGTACTTATGTCGGCATTGTGCCTTTTGTATTAAATATGGATGCAATTTCTGTGTTTCATCGTCAATAAGAAGGTCCAAGGCATACAGTAAACCTGAAGTGAGGCATCGGAATCTAAAACTGGACTCACAGGCGAGATTCAAACCACAGAGGTTTAGAGTGTCAGTCCTCTTGTACTTAAGTCGGCATTGTGCCTTTTGTATTAAATTCGGATGAAATTTCTGTGTTTCATCGTCAATAAGAACGTCCAAGGGATACAGTAAACCTGAAGTGATGCATCGGAATCTAAAACTGGACTCACAGGAGAGGTCTAAATCATAGAAAGTTAGAGTGTCAGTCCTCTTGTACTTAAGTCGGTATTGTGCCTTTTGTATTATATTCGGATGCAATTTCTGTGTTTCTTCGTCAATAAGAAGGTCCAAGGGATACAGTAAACCTGAATTGAGGCATCGGAATCTAAAACTGGACTCACAGGGGAGGTTCAAATCCGAGAAAGTTAGAGTGTCAGTCCTCTTGTACTTATGTCGGCATTGTGCCTTTTGTATTAAATATGGATGCAATTTCTGTGTTTCATCGTCAATAAGAAGGTCCAAGGCATACAGTAAACCTGAAGTGAGGCATCGGAATCTAAAACTGGACTCACAGGAGAGGTCTAAATCATTGAAAGTTAGAGTGTCAGTCCACTTGTACTTAAGTCGGTATCGTGCCTTTTGTATTAAATTCGGATGCAATTTCTGTGTTTCTTCGTCAATAAGGAGGTCCAAGGGATACAGTAAACCTGAAGTGAAGCATCGGAATCTGAAACTGGACTCACAGGAGAGGTTCAAATCATAGAAAGTTAGAGTGTCAGTCCTCTTGTACTCAAGTCGGCATTGTGCCTTTTATATTAAATTGGGATGCATTTTCTGTTTTTCATCGTCAATAAGAAGGTCCAAGGTATACAGTAAATCTGAAGTGAAGCATCGGAATCTAAAACTGGACTCACAGGAGAGGTTCATATCATAGAAAGTTAGACTGTCTGTCCTCTTGTACTTAAGTCAGCATTGTGCCTTTTGTATTAAATTCGGATGCAATTTCTGTGTTTCATCGTCAATAAAAAGGTCCACGGGATACGGTTAACCTGAAGTGAAGCATCGGAATCTAAAACTGGACTCACAGGAGAGTTTCAAATCATAGAGAGTTAGAGTATCAGACCTCTTGTACTTAAGTCAGCATTGTGCCATTTGTATAAAATTCGGATACAATTTCTGTGTTTCACCGTCAATAAGAAGGTCCACGGGATACAGTCAACCTGAAGTGAAGCATCGGAATCTAAAACTGGACTCACAGGAGCGGTTCAAATCATAGAGAGTTAGAAAGTCAGATCCCTTGTAATTAAGTCGGCATTGTTCCTTTTGTATTAAATTCGGATGCAATTTCTGTCTTTCAACGTCAATAAGAACGTCCAAGGGATACAGTAAACCTGAAGTGATGCATCGCAACCTAAAACTGGACTCACATGAGAGGTCTAAATCATAGAAAGTTAGAGTGACAGTCCTCTTGTACTTAAGTCGGTATTATACATCTTGTATTAAATTCGGATGCAATTTCTGTGTTTCTTCGTCAATAAGAAGGTCCAAGGGATACTGTAAACCTGAAGTGAAGCATCGGAATCTAAAACTGGTCTCACAGGAGATGTTAAAATCATAGAATGTTAGAGTGTCAGTCCGCTTGTACTTAAGTCGGTATTGTGCCTTTTGTATTAAATTCGGATGCAATTTCTGTGTTTCATCGTCAAAAAGATGGTCCGGGGTATACATTAAACCTGAAGTGAAGCATCGAAATCTAAAACTCAACTCACAGGAGAGAATCATATCATAGAAAGTTAGGGTGTCAGTCCTCTTGTACTTAATTCGGCATTGAGCCTTTTGTATTGAATTCGAATGCAATTTTAGAGTTTCATCGTCAATAAGATGGTCCAAGGGATACAGTAAACCTGAAATGAGGCATCGGAATCTAAAACTGGACTCACAGGGGAGGTTCAAATCTGAGAAAGTTAGAGTGTCAGTCCTCTTGTACTTATGTCGGCATTGTGCCTTTTGTATTAAATATGGATGCAATTTCTGTGTTTCATCGTCAATAAGAAGGTCCAAGGCATACAGTAAACCTGAAGTGAGGCATCAGAATCTAAAACTGGACTCACAGGCGAGATTCAAACCATAGAGGTTTAGAGTGTCAGTCCTCTTGTACTTAAGTCGGCATTGTGCCTTTTGTATTAAATTCGGATGCAATTTCTGTGTTTCATCGTCAAAAAGAAGGTCCAAGGTATACAGTAAACCTGAAGTGAAGCATTGAAATCTAAAACTCAACTCACAGGAGAGAATCATATCATAGAAAGTTAGAGTATCAGTCCTCTTGTACTGAAGTCGGCATTGTGCCATTTGTATTAAATTCGGATGCAATTTCTAAGTTTTATTGTCAATAAGAAGGTCCAAGGTATTCAATAAACCCGAAGTGAAGCATCGGAATCGAAAACTCAACACACAGGAGAGGTTCAAATCATAGAATGTTAGAGTGTCAGTCCTCTTGTACTTAAGTCGGCATTGTGCCTTTTGTATTAAATTCGAATGCCATTTCTGTGTTTCATCGTCAAGGAGAATGTCCAAGGGATACAGTAAACCTGAAGTGAAGCATCGGAATCTAAAACTGGACTCACAGGAGAGGTTCAAATCATAGAAAGTTAGAGTGTCAGTACTCTTGTACTCAAGTCGGCATTGTGAATTTTGTATTAAATTGAAATACATTTTCTGTGTTTCATCGTCAATAAGAAGGTCCGAGGAATACAGTTAATCTGAAGTGGAGCATCGGAATCTAAAACTGGACTCACAGGAGAGGTTCCAATCATAGAATGTTAGACTGTCTGTCCTCTTGTACTTAATTCGGCATTGTGAATTTTGTATTAAATTCGGATGCAATTTCTGTGTTTCATCGTCAATAAGAAGGTCCAAGGGATACAGTAAACCTGAAGTGAGGCATCGGAATCTAAAACTGGACTCACAGGCGAGAATCAAACCATAGAGGGTTATAGTGTCAGTCCTCTTGTACTTAAGTCGGCATTGTGCCGATTGTATTAAATTCGGATGCAATTTCTGTGTTTCATCGTCAATAAGAACGTCCAAGGGATACAGTAAACCTGAAGTGATGCATCGGAATCTAAAACTGGACTCACAGGAGAGGTCTAAATCATTGAAAGTTAGAGTGTCAGTCCACTTGTACTTAAGTCGGTATCGTGCCTTTTGTATTAAATTCGGATGCAATTTCTGTGTTTCTTCGTCAATAAGAAGGTCCAAGGGATACAGTAAACCTGAAGTGAAGCATCGGAATCTGAAACTGGACTCACAGGAGAGGTTCAAATCATAGAAAGTTAGAGTGTCAGTCCTCTTGTACTCAAGTCGGCATTGTGCCTTTTATATTAAATTGGGATGCATTTTCTGTTTTTCATCGTCAATAAGAAGGTCCGAGGTATACAGTAAATCTGAAGTGAAGCATCGGAATCTAAAACTGGACTCACAGGAGAGGTTCATATCATAGAAAGTTAGACTGTCTGTCCTCTTGTACTTAAGTCAGCATTGTGCCTTTTGTATTAAATTCGGATGCAATTTCTGTGTTTCATCATCAATAAAAAGGTCCACGGGATACAGTTAACCTGAAGTGAAGCATCGGAATCTAAAACTGGACTCACAGGAGAGTTTCAAATCATAGAGAGTTAGAGTATCAGACCTCGTGTACTTAAGTCAGCATTGTGCCATTTGTATTAAATTCGGATACAATTTCTGTGTTTCACCGTCAATAAGAAGGTCCACGGGATACAGTTAACCTGAAGTGAAGCATCGGAATCTAAAACTGGACTCACAGGAGCGGTTCAAATCATAGAGAGTTAGAAAGTCAGATCCCTTGTACTTAAGTCGGCATTGTTCCTTTTGTATTAAATTCGGATGCAATTTCTGTCTTTCAACGGCAATAAGAACGTCCAAGGGATACAGTAAACCTGAAGTGATGCATCGCAACCTAAAACTGGACTCACATGAGAGGTCTAAATCATAGAAAGTTAGAGTGTCAGTCCTCTTGTACTTAAGTCGGTATTATACATTTTGTATTAAATTCGTATGCAATTTCTGTGTTTCTTCGTCAATAAGAAGGTCCAAGGGATACTGTAAACCTGAAGTGAAGCATCGGAATCTAAAACTGGTCTCACAGGAGATGTTAAAATCATAGAATGTTAGAGTGTCAGTCCGCTTGTACTTAAGTCGGTATTGTGCCTTTTGTATTAAATTCGGATGCAATTTCTGTGTTTCATCGTCAGAAAGATGGTCCGGGGTATACATTAAACCTGAAGTGAAGCATCGAAATCTAAAACTCAACTCACAGGAGAGAATCATATCATAGAAAGTTAGGGTGTCAGTCCTCTTGTACTTAATTCGGCATTGAGCCTTTTGTATTGAATTCGAATGCAATTTTAGAGTTTCATCGTCAATAAGATGGTCCAAGGGATACAGTAAACCTGAAATGAGGCATCGGAATCTAAAACTGGACTCACAGGGGAGGTTCAAATCTGAGAAAGTTAGAGTGTCAGTCCTCTTGCACTTATGTCGGCATTGTGCCTTTTGTATTAAATATGGATGCAATTTCTGTGTTTCATCGTCAATAAGAAGGTCCAAGGCATACAGTAAACCTGAAGTGAGGCATCGGAATCTAAAACTGGACTCACAGGCGAGATTCAAACCACAGAGGTTTAGAGTGTCAGTCCTCTTGTACTTAAGTCGGCATTGTGCCTTTTGTATTAAATTCGGATGAAATTTCTGTGTTTCATCGTCAATAAGAACGTCCAAGGGATACAGTAAACCTGAAGTGATGCATCGGAATCTAAAACTGGACTCACAGGAGAGGTCTAAATCATAGAAAGTTAGAGTGTCAGTCCTCTTGTACTTAAGTCGGTATTGTGCCTTTTGTATTATATTCGGATGCAATTTCTGTGTTTCTTCGTCAATAAGAAGGTCCAAGGGATACAGTAAACCTGAATTGAGGCATCGGAATCTAAAACTGGACTCACAGGGGAGGTTCAAATCCGAGAAAGTTAGAGTGTCAGTCCTCTTGTACTTATGTCGGCATTGTGCCTTTTGTATTAAATATGGATGCAATTTCTGTGTTTCATCGTCAATAAGAAGGTCCAAGGCATACAGTAAACCTGAAGTGAGGCATCGGAATCTAAAACTGGACTCACAGGAGAGGTCTAAATCATTGAAAGTTAGAGTGTCAGTCCACTTGTACTTAAGTCGGTATCGTGCCTTTTGTATTAAATTCGGATGCAATTTCTGTGTTTCTTCGTCAATAAGGAGGTCCAAGGGATACAGTAAACCTGAAGTGAAGCATCGGAATCTGAAACTGGACTCACAGGAGAGGTTCAAATCATAGAAAGTTAGAGTGTCAGTCCTCTTGTACTCAAGTCGGCATTGTGCCTTTTATATTAAATTGGGATGCATTTTCTGTTTTTCATCGTCAATAAGAAGGTCCAAGGTATACAGTAAATCTGAAGTGAAGCATCGGAATCTAAAACTGGACTCACAGGAGAGGTTCATATCATAGAAAGTTAGACTGTCTGTCCTCTTGTACTTAAGTCAGCATTGTGCCTTTTGTATTAAATTCGGATGCAATTTCTGTGTTTCATCGTCAATAAAAAGGTCCACGGGATACGGTTAACCTGAAGTGAAGCATCGGAATCTAAAATTGGACTCACAGGAGAGTTTCAAATCATAGAGAGTTAGAGTATCAGACCTCTTGTACTTAAGTCAGCATTGTGCCATTTGTATAAAATTCGGATACAATTTCTGTGTTTCACCGTCAATAAGAAGGTCCACGGGATGCAGTCAACCTGAAGTGAAGCATCGGAATCTAAAACTGGACTCACAGGAGCGGTTCAAATCATAGAGAGTTAGAAAGTCAGATCCCTTGTAATTAAGTCGGCATTGTTCCTTTTGTATTAAATTCGGATGCAATTTCTGTCTTTCAACGTCAATAAGAACGTCCAAGGGATACAGTAAACCTGAAGTGATGCATCGCAACCTAAAACTGGACTCACATGAGAGGTCTAAATCATAGAAAGTTAGAGTGACAGTCCTCTTGTACTTAAGTCGGTATTATACATTTTGTATTAAATTCGGATGCAATTTCTGTGTTTCTTCGTCAATAAGAAGGTCCAAGGGATACTGTAAACCTGAAGTGAAGCATCGGAATCTAAAACTGGTCTCACAGGAGATGTTAAAATCATAGAATGTTAGAGTGTCAGTCCGCTTGTACTTAAGTCGGTATTGTGCCTTTTGTATTAAATTCGGATGCAATTTCTGTGTTTCATCGTCAAAAAGATGGTCCGGGGTATACATTAAACCTGAAGTGAAGCATCGAAATCTAAAACTCAACTCACAGGAGAGAATCATATCATAGAAAGTTAGGGTGTCAGTCCTCTTGTACTTAATTCGGCATTGAGCCTTTTGTATTGAATTCGAATGCAATTTTAGAGTTTCATCGTCAATAAGATGGTCCAAGGGATACAGTAAACCTGAAATGAGGCATCGGAATCTAAAACTGGACTCACAGGGGAGGTTCAAATCTGAGAAAGTTAGAGTGTCAGTCCTCTTGTACTTATGTCGATATTGTGCCTTTTGTATTAAATATGGATGCAATTTCTGTGTTTCATCGTCAATAAGAAGGTCCAAGGCATACAGTAAACCTGAAGTGAGGCATCAGAATCTAAAACTGGACTCACAGGCGAGATTCAAACCATAGAGGTTGAGAGTGTCAGTCCTCTTGTACTTAAGTCGGCATTGTGCCTTTTGTATTAAATTCGGATGCAATTTCTGTGTTTCATCGTCAAAAAGAAGGTCCAAGGGATACAGTAAACCTGAAGTGAAGCATCGAAATCTAAAACTCAACTCACAGGAGAGAATCATATCATAGAAAGTTAGAGTGTCAGTCCTCTTGTACTGAAGTCGGCATTGTGCCATTTGTATTAAATTCGGATGCAATTTCTAAGTTTCATCGTCAATAAGAAGGTCCAAGGTATTCAATAAACCCGAAGTGAAGCATCGGAATCGAAAACTCAACACACAGGAGAGGTTCAAATCATAGAATGTTAGAGTGTCAGTCCTCTTGTACTTAAGTCGGCATTGTGCCTTTTGTATCAAATTCGAATGCAATTTCTGTGTTTCATCGTCAAGAAGAATGTCCAAGGGATACAGTAAACCTGAAGTGAAGCATCGGAATCTAAAACTGGACTCACAGGAGAGGTTCAAATCATAGAAAGTTAGAGTGTCAGTCCTCTTGTACTCAAGTCGGCACTGTGACTTTTGTATTAAACTGGGATGCATTTTCTGTGTTTCATCGTCAATAAGAAGCTCCGAGGAATACAGTAAATCTGAAGTGAAGCATCGGAATCTAAAACTGGACTCACAGGAGAGGTTCAAATCATAGAATGTTAGAGTGCCAGTCCTCTTGTACTTAATTCGGCATTGTGAATTTTGTATTAAATTCGGATGCAATTTTTGAATTTCATCGTCAATAAGAAGGTATAAGGGATACAGTAAACCTGAAATGAAGCATCGGAATCTAAAACTGGACTCACAGGAGAGGTTCACATCATAGAATGTGATAGTGTCAGTCCTCTTGTACTTAAGTCGGCATTGTGCCTTTTGTATTAAATTCGGATGCAATTTCTGTGGTTCTTCGTCAATAAGAAGGTCCAAGGGATACAGTAAACCTGAAGGGAAGCATCGGAATCTAAAAGTGGACTCACAGGAGAGGTTCAAATCATAGAGAGTTAGAGTGCCAGACCTCTTGTACTTAAGTCGGCATTGCGCCTTTTGTATTAAATACGGATGCAATTTCTGTGGTTCACCGTCAATAAGAAGGTCCACGGGATACAGTTAACCTGAAGTGAAGCATCGGTATCTAAAACTGGACTCACAGGAGAGGTTCAAATCATAGAGAGTTAGAGTGTCAGTCCTCTGGTACTCAAGTCGGCATCGTGACTTTTGTATTACTATTGGATTCAATTTCTGTGCTTCATCGTCAATTAGAAGGTCCAAGGGATACAGTGAACCTGAAGTGAAGCATCGGAATCTAAAACTGGTCTCACAGGAGAGGTTCAAATCATAGAAAGTTAGAGTGTCAGTCCTCTTTGTACCTAAGTCGGCATTGTGCCTTTTGTATTAAATTCGGATGCAATTTCTGTGTTTCATCGTCAATAAGTAGGTCCTAGGTATACAGTAAACCTGAACTAAAGCATCGGAATCTAAAACTGGACTTACAGGAGAGGTTCAAATCATAGAGAGTTAGAGTGTCAGTCCTCTTGTACTTAAGTCGGCATTGTGCCTTTTGTATTAAATTCGGATGCAATTTCTGTGTTTCATCGTCAATAGAAAGGTCCACGGGATACAGTTAACCTGAAGTGAAGCATCGGAATCTAAAACTGGACTCACAGGAGAGTTTCAAATCATAGAGAGTTAGAGTGTCAGACCTCTTGTACTTAAGTCAGCATTGTGCCTTTTGTATTAAATTCGGATGCAATTTCTGTGTTTCACCGTCTATAAGAAGGTCCACGGGATACAGTTAACGTGAAGTGAAGCAACGGAATCTAAAACTGGACTCACAGGAGAGGTTCAAATCATAGAGAGTTAGAAAGTCAGATCCCTTGTACTTAAGTCGGCATTGTGCCTTTTGTATTAAATTCGGATGCAATTCCTGTGTTTCAACGTCAATAAGAACGTCCAAGGGATACAGTAAACCTGAAGTGATGCATCGGAACCTAAAACTGGACTCACAGGAGAGGTCTAAATCATAGAAAGTTAGAGTGTCAGTCCTCTTGTACTTAAGTCGGCATTGTGCCTTTTGTATTAAATTTGAATGCAATTTCTGTGTTTCATCGTCAAGAAGAATGTCCAAGGGATACAGTAAACCTGAAGTGAAGCATCGGAATCTGAAACTGGACTCACAGGAGAGGTTCAAATCATAGAAAGTTAGAGTGTCAGTCCTCTTGTACTCAAGTCGGCATTGTGACTTTTGTATTAAATTGGGATGCATTTTCTGTGTTTCATCGTCAATAAGAAGCTCCGAGGAATACAGTAAATCTGAAGTGAAGCATCGGAATCTAAAACTGGACTCACAGGAGAGGTTCAAGTCATAGAAAGTTAGCCTGTCTGTCCTCTTGTACTTAAGTCGGCATTGTGCCTTTTGTATTAAATTCGGATGCAATTTCTGTGTTTCATCGTCAATAAGAAGGTCCAAGGGATACAGTAAACCTGAAGTGAGACATCGGAATCTAAAACTGGACTCACAGGCGAGATTCAAACCATAGAGGGTTAGAGTGTCAGTCCTCTTGTACTTAAGTCGGCATTGTGCCGATTGTATTAAATTCGGATGCAATTTCTGTGTTTCATCGTCAATAAGAACGTCCAAGGGATACAGTAAACCCGAAGTGATGCATCGGAATCTAAAACTGGACTCACAGGAGAGGTCTAAATCATTGGAAGTTAGAGTGTCAGTCCACTTGTACTTAAGTCGGTATTGTGCCTTTTGTATTAAATTCGGATGCAATTTCTGTGTTTCTTCGTCAATAAGAAGGTCCAAGGGATACAGTAAACCTGAAGTAAAGCATCGGAATCTAAAACTGGACTCACAGGCGAGATTCAAACCATAGAAAGTTAGAGTTTCAGTCCTCTTGTACTCAAGTCGGCACTGTGACTTTTGTATTAAACTGGGATGCATTTTCTGTGTTTCATCGTCAATAAGAAGCTCCGAGGAATACAGTAAATCTGAAGTGAAGCATCGGAATCTAAAACTGGACTCACAGGAGAGGTTCAAATCATAGAATGTTAGAGTGCCAGTCCTCTTGTACTTAATTCGGCATTGTGAATTTTGTGTTAAATTCGGATGCAATTTTTGAATTTCATCGTCAATAAGAAGGTATAAGGGTTACAGTAAACCTGAAATGAAGCATCGGAATCTAAAACTGGACTCACAGGAGAGGTTCACATCATAGAATGTGATAGTGTCAGTCCTCTTGTACTTAAGTCGGCATTGTGCCTTTTGTATTAAATTCGGATGCAATTTCTGTGGTTCTTCGTCAATAAGAAGGTCCAAGGGATACAGTAAACCTGAAGGGAAGCATCGGAATCTAAAAGTGGACTCACAGGAGAGGTTCAAATCATAGAGAGTTAGAGTGCCAGACCTCTTGTACTTAAGTCGGCATTGCGCCTTTTGTATTAAATACGGATGCAATTTCTGTGGTTCACCGTCAATAAGAAGGTCCACGGGATACAGTTAACCTGAAGTGAAGCATCGGTATCTAAAACTGGACTCACAGGAGAGGTTCAAATCATAGAGAGTTAGAGTGTCAGTCCTCTGGTACTCAAATCGGCATTGTGACTTTTGTATTACTATTGGATGCAATTTCTGTGCTTCATCGTCAATAAGAAGGTCCAAGGGATACAGTGAACCTGAAGTGAAGCATCGGAATCTAAAACTGGTCTCACAGGAGAGGTTCAAATCATAGAAAGTTAGAGTGTCAGTCCTCTTTGTACCTAAGTCGGCATTGTGCCTTTTGTATTAAATTCGGATGCAATTTCTGTGTTTCATCGTCAATAAGTAGGTCCTAGGTATACAGTAAACCTGAACTAAAGCATCGGAATCTAAAACTGGACTCACAGGAGAGGTTCAAATCATAGAAAGTTAGAGTGTCAGTCCTCTTGTACTCAAGTCGGCATTGTGACTTTTGTATTAAATTGGGATGCATTTTCTGTGTTTCATCGTCAATAAGAAGCTCCGAGGAATACAGTAAATCTGAAGTGAAGCATCGGAACCTAAAACTGGACTCACAGGAGAGGTTCAAATCATAGAAAGTTAGACTGTCTGTCCTCTTGTACTTAAGTCGGCATTGTGCCTTTTGTATTAAATTCGGATGCAATTTCTGTGTTTCATCGTCAATAAGAAGGTCCAAGGGATACAGTAAACCTGAAGTGAGACATCGGAATCTAAAACTGGACTCACAGGCGAGATTCAAACCATAGAGGGTTAGAGTGTCAGTCCTCTTGTACTTAAGCCGGCATTGTGCCGATTGTATTAAATTCGGATGCAATTTCTGTGTTTCATCGTCAATACGAACGTCCAAGGGATACAGTAAACCTGAAGTGATGCATCGGAATCTAAAACTGGACTCACAGGAGAGGTCTAAATCATTGAAAGTTAGAGTGTCAGTCCACTTGTACTTAAGTCGGTATTGTGCCTTTTGTATTAAATTCGGATGCAATTTCTGTGTTTCTTCGTCAATTAGAAGGTCCAAGGGATACAGTAAACCTGAAGTAAAGCATCGGAATCTAAAACTGGACTCACAGGCGAGATTCAAACCATAGAGGGTTAGAGTTTCAGTCCGCTTGTACTTAAGTCGGTATTGGGCCTTTTGTATTAAATTCGGATGCAATTTCTGTGTTTCATCGTCAAAAAGTATGTCCAAGGTATACAGTAAAACTGAAGTGAAGCATCGAAATCTAAAACTCAACTCACAGGAGAGAATCGTATCGTAGAAAGTTAGAGTGTCAGTCCTCTTGTACTTAAGTCGGCATTGTGCCTTTTGTATTAAATTGGGATGCAATATCTGTGCTTCATCGTCAATAAGAAGGTCCAAGGTATACAGTAAACCTGAAGTGAAGCATCAGAATCTAAAACTGGGCTCACAGGAGAGGTTTAAATCATAGAAAATTAGAGCATCAGTCCTCTTGTACTTAAGTCGGTATTGTGCCTTTTGTATTAAATTCGGATGCAATTTCTTTGTTTCATCGTCAATAAGATGGTCCAAGGTATACACAAAACCTGAAGTGAAGCAACAGAATTTAAAACTCAACTCACTGGATTGGTTCAAATCATAGAAAGTTAGAGTGTCAGTCCTCTTGTACTTAAGTCGGCATTGTGCCTTTTGTATTAAATTCGGATGCAATTTCTGAGTTTCATCGTCAATAAGAAGGTCCAAGGTATTCAATAAACCCGAGGTGAAGCATCGGAATCAAAAACTCAACACACAGGAGAGGTTCAAATCATAGAATGTTGGAGTGTCAGTCCTCTTGTACTTAAGTCGGCAATGTGCCTTTTGTATTAAATTCGGATGCAGTTTCTATGTTTCATCGCCAAGAAGAATGTCCAAGGGATACAGTAAACCTGAAGTGAAGCATCGGAATCTAAAACTGGACTCACAGGAGAGGTTCAAATCATAGAAAGTTAGAGTGTCAGTCCTCTTGTACTCAAGTCGGCATTGTGCCTTTTATATTAAATTGGGATGCATTTTCTGTTTTTCATCGTCAATAAGAAGGTCCGAGGTCTACAGTAAATCTGAAGTGAAGCATCGGAATCAAAAACTGGACTCACAGGAGAGGTTTATATCATAGAAAGTTAGACTGTCTGTCCTCTTGTACTTAAGTCAGCATTGTGCCTTTTGTATTAAATTCGGATGCAATTTCTGTGTTTCATCGTCAATAAAAAGGTCCACGGGATACAGTTAACCTGAAGTGAAGCATCGGAATCTAAAACTGGACTCACAGGAGAGTTTCAAATCATAGAGAGTTAGAGTATCAGACCTCTTGTACTTAAGTCAGCATTGTGCCTTTTGTATTAAATTCGGATGCAATTTCTGTGTTTCACCGTCAATAAGAAGGTCCACGGGATACAGTTAACCTGAAGTGAGGCATCGGAATCTAAAATTGGACTCACAGGCGAGATTCAAACCATAGTGGTTTAGAGTGTCAGTCCTCTTGTACTTAAGTCGGCATTGTGCCTTTTGTATTAAATTCGGATGAAATTTCTGTGTTTCATCGTCAATAAGAACGTCCAAGGGATACAGTAAACCTGAAGTGATGCATCGGAATCCAAAACTGGACTCACAGGAGAGGTCTAAATCATAGAAAGTTAGAGTGTCAGTCCTCTTGTACTTAAGTCGGTATTGTGCCTTTTGTATTATATTCGGATGCAATTTCTGTGTTTCTTCGTCAATAAGAAGGTCCAAGGGATACAGTAAACCTGAAGTGAAGCATCGGAATCTAAAACTGGTCTCACAGGAGAGGTTAAAATCATAGAAAGTTAGAAAGTCAGTCCACTTGTACTTAAGTCGGTACTGTGCCTTTTTTATTAAATTCGGATTCAATTTCTGTGTTTCTTCGTCAATAAGAAGGTCCAAGGGATACAGTAAACCTGAAGTAAAGCATCGGAATCTAAAACTGGACTCACAGGCGAGATTCAAACCATAGAGGGTTAGAGTTTCAGTCCGCTTGTACTTAAGTCGGTATTGGGCCTTTTGTATTAAATTCGGATGCAATTTGTGTGTTTCATCGTCAAAAAGAAGGTCCAAGGTATACAGTAAACCTGAAGTGAAGCATCGAAATCTAAAACTCAACTCACAGGAGAGAATCGTATCGTAGAAAGTTAGAGTGTCAGTCCTCTTGTACTTAAGTCGGCATTGTGCCTTTTGTATTAAATTGGGATGCAATATCTGTGCTTCATCATCAATAAGAAGGTGCAAGGTATACAGTAAACCTGAAGTGAAGCATCAGAATCTAAAACTGGGCTCACAGGAGAGGTTTAAATCATAGAAAGTTAGAGCATCAGTCCTCTTGTACTTAAGTCGGTATTGTGCCTTTTGTATTAAATTCGGATGCAATTTCTTTGTTTCATCGTCAATAAGATGGTCCAAGGTATACACAAAACCTGAAGTGAAGCAACAGAATTTAAAACTCAACTCACTGGATTGGTTCAAATCATAGAAAGTTAGAGTGTCAGTCCTCTTGTGCTTAAGTCGGCATTGTGCCTTTTGTATTAAATTCGGATGCAATTTCTGAGTTTCATCGTCAATAAGAAGGTCCAAGGTATTCAATAAACCCGAGGTGAAGCATCGGAATGAAAAACTCAACACACAGGAGAGGTTCAAATCATAGAATGTTGGAGTGTCAGTCCTCTTGTACTTAAGTCGGCAATGTGCCTTTTGTATTAAATTCGGATGCAGTTTCTGTGTTTCATCGCCAAGAAGAATGTCCAAGGGATACAGTAAACCTGAAGTGAAGCATCGGAATCTAAAACTGGACTCACAGGAGAGGTTCAAATCATAGAAAGTTAGAGTGTCAGTCCTCTTAAACTCAAGTCGGCATTGTGCCTTTTATATTAAATTGGGATGCATTTTCTGTTTTTCATCGTCAATAAGAAGGTCCGAGGTCTACAGTAAATCTGAAGTGAAGCATCGGAATCTAAAACTGGACTCACAGGAGAGTATCAAATTATAGAGAGTTAGAGTATCAGACCTCTTGTACTTAAGTCAGCATTGTGCCTTTTGTATTAAATTCGGATGCAATTTCTGTGTTTCACCGTCAATAAGAAGGTCCACGGGATACAGTTAACCTGAAGTGAGGCATCGGAATCTAAAATTGGACTCACAGGCGAGATTCAAACCATAGTGGTTTAGAGTGTCAGTCCTCTTGTACTTAAGTCAGCATTGTGCCTTTTGTATTAAATTCGGATGCAATTTCTGTGTTTCACCGTCAATAAGAAGGTCCACGGGATACAGTTAACCTGAAGTGAGGCATCGGAATCTAAAATTGGACTCACAGGCGAGATTCAAACCATAGTGGTTTAGAGTGTCAGTCCTCTTGTACTTAAGTCGGCATTGTGCCTTTTGTATTAAATTCGGATGAAATTTCTGTGTTTCATCGTCAATAAGAACGTCCAAGGGATACAGTAAACCTGAAGTGATGCATCGGAATCTAAAACTGGACTCACAGGAGAGGTCTAAATCATAGAAAGTTAGAGTGTCAGTCCTCTTGTACTTAAGTCGGTATTGTGCCTTTTGTATTATATTTGGATGCAATTTCTGTGTTTCTTCGTCAATAAGAAGGTCCAAGGGATACAGTAAACCCGAAGTGAAGAATCGGAATCGAAAACTCAACACACAGGAGAGGTTGAAATCATAGAATGTTAGAGTGTCAGTCCTCTTGTACTTAAGTCGGCACTGTGCCTTTTGTATTAAATTCGAATGCAATTTCTGTGTTTCATCGTCAAGAAGAATGTCCAAGGGATACAGTAAACCTGAAGTGAAGCATCGGAATCTAAAACTGGACTCACAGGAGAGGTTCAAATCATAGAAAGTTAGAGTGTCAGTCCTCTTGTACTCAAGTCGGCACTGTGACTTTTGTATTAAATTGGGATGCATTTTCTGTGTTTCATCGTCAATAAGAAGCTCCGACGAATACAGTAAATCTGAAGTGAAGCATCGGAATCTAAAACTAGACTCACAGGAGAGGCTCAAATCATAGAATGTTAGAGTGCCAGTCCTCTTGTACTTAATTCGGCATTGTGAATTTTGTATTAAATTCGGATGCAATTTTTGAATTTCATCGTCAATAAGAAGGTATAAGGGATACAGTAAACCTGAAATGAAGCATCGGAATCTAAAACTGGACTCACAGGAGAGGTTCACATCATAGAATGTGATAGTGTCAGTCCTCTTGTACTTAAGTCGGCATTGTGCCTTTTATATTAAATTCGGATGCAATTTCTGTGGTTCTTCGTCAATAAGAAGGTCCAAGGGATACAGTAAACCTGAAGGGAAGCATCGGAATCTAAAAGTGGACTCACAGGAGAGGTTCAAATCATAGAGAGTTAGAGTGTCAGACCTCTTGTACTTAAGTCGGCATTGCGGTTTTTGTATTAAATACGGATGCAATTTCTGTGGTTCACCGTCAATAAGAAGGTCCACGGGATACAGTTAACCTGAAGTGAAGCATCGGTATCTAAAACTGGACTCACAGGAGAGGTTCAAATGATAGAGAGTTAGAGTGTCAGTCCTCTTGTACTCAAGTCGGCATTGTGACTTTTGTATTAATTTCGGATGCAATTTCTGTGCTTCATCGTCAATAAGAAGGTCCAAGTGATACAGTGAACCTGAAGTGAAGCATCGGAATCTAAAACTAGTCTCACAGGAGAGGTTCAAATCATAGAGAGTTAGAGTGTCAGTCCTCTTTGTAGCTAAGTCGGCATTGTGCCTTTTGTATTAAATTCGGATGCAATTTCTGTGTTTCATCGTCAATAAGTAGGTCCTAGGTATACAGTAAACCTGAACTAAAGCATCGGAATCTAAAACTGGACTTACAGGAGAGGTTAAAATCATAGAGAGTTAGAGTGTCAGTCCTCTTGTACTTATGTCGGCATTGTGCCTTTTGTATTAAATTCGGAAGCAATTTCTGTGTTTCATCGTCAATAGAAAGGTCCACGGGATACAGTTAACCTGAAGTGAAGCATCGGAATCTAAAACTGGACTCACAGGAGAGTTTCAAATCATAGAGAGTTAGAGTGTCAGACCTCTTGTACTCAAGTCAGCATTGTGCCAATTTGTATTAAATTCGGATGCAATTTCTGTGTTTCACCGTCAATAAGAAGGTCCACGGGATACAGTTAACCTGAAGTGAAGCATCGGAATCTAAAACTGGACTCACAGGAGAGGTTCAAATCATAGAGAGTTAGAAAGTCAGATCCCTTGTACTTAAGTCGGCATTGTGCCTTTTGTATTAAATTCGGTAGCAATTCATGTGTTTCAACGTCAATAAGAACGTCCAAGGGATACAGTAAACCTGAAGTGATGCATCGGAACCTAAAACTGGACTCACAGGAGAGGTCTAAATCATAGAAAGTTAGAGTGTCAGTCCTCTTGTACTTAAGTCGGTATTATGCATGTTGTATTAAATTCGGATGCAATTTCTGTGTTTCATCGTCAAAAAGATGGTCCGGGGTATACATCAAACCTGAAGTGAAGCATCGAATTCTAAAACTCAACTCACAGGAGAGAATCATATCATAGAAAGTTAGGGTGTCAGTCCTCTTGTACTTAAGTCGGCATTGTGCCTTTTGTATTGAATTCGAATGCAATTTTAGAGTTTCATCGTCAATAAGATGGTCCAAGGGATACAGTAAACCTGAAATGAGGCATCGAAATCTAAAACTGGACTCACAGGGGAGGTTCAAATCTGAGAAAGTTAGAGTGTCAGTCCTCTTGTACTTAAGTCGGCATTGTGCCTTTTGTATTAAATTCGGATGCAATTTCTGTGTTTCATCGTCAATAAGAAGGTCCAAGGGATACAGTAAACCTGAAGTGAGGCATCGGAATCTAAAACTGGACTCACAGGCGAGATTCAAACCATAGAGGGTTAGAGTGTCAGTCCTCTTGTACTTAAGTCGGCATTGTGCCGATTGTATTAAATTCGGATGCAATATCTGTGTTTCATCGTCAATAAGAAGGTCCAAGGGATACAGTAAACCTGAAGTGAGGCATCGGAATCTAAAACTGGACTCACAGGAGAGGTTCAAATCATAGAAAGTTAGAGTGTCAGTCCTCTTGTACTCAAGTCGGCATTGTGACTTTTGTATTAAATTGAAAAGCATTTTCTGTGTTTAATCGTCAATAGGAAGGTCCGAGGAATACAGTAAATCTGAAGTGAAGCATCGGAATCTAAAACTGGACTCACAGGAGAGGTCTAAATCATTGAAAGTTAGAGTGTCAGTCCACTTGTACTTAAGTCGGTATTGTGCCTTTTGTATTAAATTCGGATGCAATTTCTGTGTTTCTTCGTCAATAAGAAGGTCCAAGGGATACAGTAAACCTGAAAGGAAGCATCGGAATCTAAAACTGGACTCACAGGCGAGATTCAAACCATAGAGGGTTAGAGTGTCAGTCCGCTTGTACTTAAGTCGGTATTGTGCCTTTTGTATTAAATTCGGATGCAATTTCTGTGTTTCATTGCCAAGAAGAATGTCCAAGGGATACAGTAAACCTGAAGTGAAACATCGGAATCTAAAACTGGACTCACAGGAGAGGTTCAAATCATAGAAAGTTATAGTGTCAGTCCTCTTGTACTCAAGTCGGCATTGTGCCTTTTATATTAAATTGGGATGCATTTTCTGTTTTTCATCGTCAATAAGAGGGTCCGAGGTCTACAGTAAATCTGAAGTGAAGCATCGGAATCTAAAACTGGACTCAAAGGAGAGTTTCATATCATAGAAAGTTAGACTGTCTGTCCTCTTGTACTTAAGTCAGCATTGTGCCTTTTGAATTAAATTCGGATGCAATTTCTGTGTTTCATCGTCAATAAAAAGGTCCACGGGATACAGTTAACCTGAAGTGAAGAATCGGAATCTAAAACTGGACTCACAGGAGAGTTTCAAATCATAGAGAGTTAGAGTATCAGACCTCTTGTACTTAAGTCAGCATTGTGCCTTTTGTATTAAATTCGGATGCAATTTCTGTGTTTCACCGTCAATAAGAAGGTCCACGGGATACAGTTAACCTGAAGTGAGGCATCGGAATCTAAAACTGGACTCACAGGCGAGATTCAAACCATAGAGGTTTAGAGTGTCAGTCCTCTTGTACTTAAGTCGGCATTGTGCCTTTTGTATTAAATTCGGATGAAATTTCTGTGTTTCATCGTCAATAACAACGTCCAAGGGATACAGTAAACCTGAAGTGATGCATCGGAATCTAAAACTGGACTCACAGGAGAGGTCTAAATCATAGAAAGTTAGAGTGTCAGTCCTTTTGTACTTAAGTCGGTATTGTGCCTTTTGTATTATATTCGGATGCAATTTCTGTGTTTCTTCGTCAATAAGAACGTCCAAGGGATACAGTAAACCTGAAGTGAAGCATCGGAATCTAAAACTGGTCTCACAGGAGAGGTTAAAATCATAGAAAGTTAGAGTGTCAGTCCGCTTGTACTTAAGTCGGTATTGTGCCTTTTGTATTAAATTCGAATGCAATTTCTGTGTTTCATCGTCAAGAAGAATGTCCAAGGGATACAGTAAACCTGAAGTGAAACATCGGAATCTAAAACTGGACTCACAGGAGAGGTTCAAATCATAGAAAGTTATAGTGTCAGTCCTCTTGTACTCAAGTCGGCATTGTGCCTTTTATATTAAATTGGGATGCATTTTCTGTTTTTCATCGTCAATAAGAGGGTCCGAGGTCTACAGTAAATCTGAAGTGAAGCATCGGAATCTAAAACTGGACTCAAAGGAGAGTTTCATATCATAGAAAGTTAGACTGTCTGTCCTCTTGTACTTAAGTCAGCATTGTGCCTTTTGAATTAAATTCGGATGCAATTTCTGTGTTTCATCGTCAATAAAAAGGTCCACGGGATACAGTTAACCTGAAGTGAAGAATCGGAATCTAAAACTTGACTCACAGGAGAGTTTCAAATCATAGAGAGTTAGAGTATCAGACCTCTTGTACTTAAGTCAGCATTGTGCCTTTTGTATTAAATTCGGATGCAATTTCTGTGTTTCACCGTCAATAAGAAGGTCCACGGGATACAGTTAACCTGAAGTGAGGCATCGGAATCTAAAACTGGACTCACAGGCGAGATTCAAACCATAGAGGTTTAGAGTGTCAGTCCTCTTGTACTTAAGTCGGCATTGTGCCTTTTGTATTAAATTCGGATGAAATTTCTGTGTTTCATCGTCAATAACAACGTCCAAGGGATACAGTAAACCTGAAGTGATGCATCGGAATCTAAAACTGGACTCACAGGAGAGGTCTAAATCATAGAAAGTTAGAGTGTCAGTCCTTTTGTACTTAAGTCGGTATTGTGCCTTTTGTATTATTTTCGGATGCAATTTCTGTGTTTCTTCGTCAATAAGAACGTCCAAGGGATACAGTAAACCTGAAGTGAAGCATCGGAATCTAAAACTGGACTCACAGGAGAGGTTCAAATCATAGAAAGTTAGAGTGTCAGCCCTCTTGTACTCAAGTCGGCACTGTGACTTTTGTATTAAATTGGGATGCATTTTCTGTGTTTCATCGTCAATAAGAAGCTCCGAGGAATACAGTAAATCTGAAGTGAAGCATCGGAATCTAAAACTGGACTCACAGGAGAGGTTCAAATCATAGAATGTTAGAGTGCCAGTCCTCTTGTACTTAATTCGGCATTGTGAATTTTGTATTAAATTCGGATGCAATTTTTGAATTTCATCGTCAATAAGAAGGTATAAGGGATACAGTAAACTTGAAATGAAGCATCGGAATCTAAAACTGGACTCACAGGAGAGGTTCACATCATAGAATGTGATAGTGTCAGTCCTCTTGTACTTAAGTCGGCATTGTGCCTTTTGTATTAAATTCGGATGCAATTTCTGTGGTTCTTCGTCAATAAGAAGGTCCAAGGGATACAGTAAACCTGAATGGAAGCATCGGAATCTAAAAGTGGACCCACAGGAGAGGTTCAAATCATAGAGAGTTAGAGTGTCAGACCTCTTGTACATAAGTCGGCATTGCGCCTTTTGTATTAAATACGGATGCAATTTCTGTGGTTCACCGTCAATAAGAAGGTCCACGGGATACAGTTAACCTGAAGTGAAGCATCGGTATCTAAAACTGGACTCACAGGAGAGGTTCAAATCATAGAGTTAGAGTGTCAGTCCTCTTGTACTCAAGTCGGCATTGTGACTTTTGTATTAATTTCGGATGCAATTTCTGTGCTTCATCGTCAATAAGAAGGTCCAAGGGATACAGTGAACCTGAAGTGAAGCATCGGAATCTAAAACTGGTCTCACAGGAGAGGTTCAAATCATAGCGAGTTAGAGTGTCAGTCCTCTTTGTACCTAAGTCGGCATTGTGCCTTTTGTATTAAATTCGGATGCAATTTCTGTGTTTCATCGTCAATAAGTAGGTCCTAGGTATACAGTAAACCTGAACTAAAGCATCGGAATCTAAAACTGGACTTACAGGAGAGGTTCAAATCATAGAATGTTAGAGTGTCAGTCCTCTTGTACTTAAGTCGGTGCTGTGCCTCTTGTATTAATTTCGGATGCAATTTCTGTGCTTCATCGTCAATAAGAAGGTCCAAGGGATACAGTGAACTTGAAGTGAAGCATCGGAATCTAAAACTGGTCTCACAGGAGAGGTTCAAATCATAGAGAGTTAGAGTGTCAGTCCTCTTGTACTCAAGTCGGCACTGTGACTTTTGTATTAAATTGGGATGCATTTTCTGTGTTTCATCGTCAATAAGAAGCTCCGAGGAATACAGTAAATCTGATGTGAAGCATCGGAATCTAAAACTGGACTCACAGGAGAGGTTCAAATCATAGAATGTTAGAGTGCCAGTCCTCTTGTACTTAATTCGGCATTGTGAATTTTGTATTAAATTCGGATGCAATTTTTGAATTTCATCGTCAATAAGAAGGTATAAGGGATACAGTAAACCTGAAATGAAGCATCGGAATCTAAAACTGGACTCACAGGAGAGGTTCACATCATAGAATGTGATAGTGTCAGTCCTCTTGTACTTAAGTCAGCATTGTGCCTTTTGTATTAAGTTCGGATGCAATTTCTGTATTTCATCGTCAATAAGTAGGTCCTAGGTATACAGTAAACCTGAACTAAAGCATCGGAATCTAAAACTGGACTTACAGGAGAGGTTCAAATCATAGAGAGTTAGAGTGTCAGTCCTCTTGTACTTAAGTCGGCATTGTGCCTTTTGTATTAAATTCGGATGCAATTTCAGTGTTTCATCGTCATAGAAAGGTCCATGGGATACAGTTAACCTGAAGTGAAGCATCGGAATCTAAAACTGGACTCACAGGAGAGTTTCAAATCATAGAGAGTTAGAGTGTCAGACCTCTTGTACTTAAGTCAGCATTGTGCCTTTTGTATTAAATTCGGTTGCAATTTCTGTGTTTCACCGTCAATAAGAAGGTCCACGGGATACAGTTAACCTGAAGTGAAGCATCGGAATCTAAAACTGGACTCACAGGAGAGGTTCAAATCATAGAGAGTTAGAAAGTCAGATCCCTTGTACTTAAGTCGGCATTGTGCCTTTTGTATTAAATTCTAATGCAATTCCTGTGTTTCAACGTCAATAAGAAGGTCCAATTGATACAGTAAACCTGAAGTGAGGCATCGGAATCTAATACTGGACTCACAGGCGAGATTCAAACCATAGAGGTTTAGAGTGTCAGTCCACTTGTACTTAAGTCGGCATTGTGCCTTTTGTATTAAATTCGGATGAAATTTCTGTGTTTCATCGTCAATAAGAAGGTCCAAGGGATACAGTAAACCTGAAGTGAAGCATCGGAATCTAAAACTGGACTCACAGGAGAGGTTGAATTCATAGATAGTTAGAGTGTCAGTCCTCTTGTACATAAGTCGGCATTGTGCCTTTTGTATTAAATTCG
Organism: Schistocerca serialis cubense; assembly: GCF_023864345.2. Lineage (NCBI taxonomy): Eukaryota > Metazoa > Arthropoda > Insecta > Orthoptera > Acrididae > Schistocerca > Schistocerca serialis. Next base: position 61,099,205 of record NC_064639.1, read on the forward strand.
GATGCAATTTCTATGTTTCAACGTCAATCAGAAGTCCAAGGGATAGAGTAATCCTGAAGTGAAGCGTTGGAATCTAAAACTGGACTCACAGGAGAAGTTTATATCATAGAAAGTTAGAGTGTCAGTCCTCTTGTACTTATGTCGGCATTGTGCCTTTTGTATTAAATTCGGATGCAATTTCTGTGTTTCTTCGTCAATAAGAAGGTCCAAGGTATACAGTAAACCTGACGTAAAGCATCGGAATCTAAAACTGGTCTCACAGGAGAGGTTAAAATCATAGAAAGTTAGAGTATCAGTCCGCTTGTCCATAAGTCGGTATTGTGCCTTTTGTATTAAATTCGGATGCAATTTCTGTGTTTCATCGTCAAAAAGAAGGTCCAAGGTATACAGTAAACCTGAAGTGAAGCATCGAAATCTAAAACTCAACTCACAGGAGAGAATCACATCATAGAAAGTTAGAGTGTCAGTCCTCTTGTACTGAAGTCGGCATTGTGCCATTTGTATTAAATTCGGATGCAATTTCTGAGTTTCATCATCAATAAGAAGGTCCACGGTATTCAATAAACCCGAAGTGAAGCATCGGAATCGAAAACTCAACACACAGGAGAGGTTCAAATCATAGAATGTTAGAGTGTCAGTCCTCTTGTACTTAAGTAGGCATTGTGAATTTTGTATTAAATTCGATTGCAATTTCTGTGTTTCATCGTCAAGAAGAATGTCCAAGGGATACAGTAAACCTGAAGTGAAGCATCGGAATCTAAAACTGGACTCACAGGAGAGGTTAAAATCATAGAAAGTTAGAGTGTCAGTCCTCTTGTACTCAAGTCGGCATTGTGACTTTTGTATTAAATTGGGATACATATTCTGTGTTTCATCGTCAATAAGAAGGTCCGAGGAATACAGTAAATCTGAAGTGTAGCATCGGAATCTAAAACTGGACTCACAGGAGAGGTTCAAATCATAGAAAGTTAGACTGTCTGACCTCTTGTACTTAAGTCGGCATTGTGCCTTTTGTATTAAATTCGGATGCAATTTCTGTGTTTTATCGTCAATAAGAAGGTCCAAGGGATACAGTAAACCGGAAGTGAGGCATCGGAATCTAAAACTGGACTCACAGGCGAGATTCGAACCATAGCGGGTTAGAGTGTCAGTCCTCTTGTACTTAAGTCGGCATTGTGCCTTTTGTATTAAATTCGGATGCAATTTCTGTGTTTCATCGTCAATAAGAAGGTCCAAGGGATACAGTAAACCTGAAGTGAGGCATCGGAATCTAAAACTGGACTCACAGGCGAGATTCAAACCATAGAGGGTTAGAGTGTCAGTCCTCTTGCACTTAAGTCGGCATTGTGCCGATTGTATTAAATTCGGATGCAATTTCTGTGTTTCATCGTCAATAAGATGGTCCAAGGTATACACAAAACCTGAAGTGAAGCAACAGAATTTAAAACTCAAGTCACAGGATTGGTTCCAATCATAGAAAGTAAGAGTGTCAGTCCTCTTGTACTTAAGTCGGCATTGTGCCTTTTGTATTAAATTCGGATGCAATTTCTGAGTTTCATCGTCAATAAGGAAGTCCAAGGTATTCAATAAACCCGAAGTGAAGCATCGGAATCAAAAACTAAACACACAGGAGAGGTTCAAATCATAGAATGTTAGAGTGTCAGTCCTCTTGTACTTAAGTCGGCATTGTGCCTTTTATATTAAATTCGGATGCAATTTCTGTGTTTCATCGTCATTAAGAAGGTCCAAGGGATACAGTAAACCTGAAGTGATGCATCGGAATCTAAAACTGGACTCACAGGAGAGGTTCAAATCATAGAAAGTTATAGTGTCAGTCCTCTTGTACTCAAGTCGGCATTGTGCCTTTTATATTAAATTGGGATGCATTTTCTGTTTTTCATCGTCAATAAGAGGGTCCGAGGTCTACAGTAAATCTGAAGTGAAGCATCGGAATCTAAAACTGGACTCAAAGGAGAGTTTCATATCATAGAAAGTTAGACTGTCTGTCCTCTTGTACTTAAGTCAGCATTGTGCCTTTTGAATTAAATTCGGATGCAATTTCTGTGTTTCATCGTCAATAAAAAGGTCCACGGGATACAGTTAACCTGAAGTGAAGAATCGGAATCTAAAACTGGACTCACAGGAGAGTTTCAAATCATAGAGAGTTAGAGTATCAGACCTCTTGTACTTAAGTCAGCATTGTGCCTTTTGTATTAAATTCGGATGCAATTTCTGTGTTTCACCGTCAATAAGAAGGTCCACGGGATACAGTTAACCTGAAGTGAGGCATCGGAATCTAAAACTGGACTCACAGGCGAGATTCAAACCATAGAGGTTTAGAGTGTCAGTCCTCTTGTACTTAAGTCGGCATTGTGCCTTTTGTATTAAATTCGGATGAAATTTCTGTGTTTCATCGTCAATAACAACGTCCAAGGGATACAGTAAACCTGAAGTGATGCATCGGAATCTAAAACTGGACTCACAGGAGAGGTCTAAATCATAGAAAGTTAGAGTGTCAGTCCTTTTGTACTTAAGTCGGTATTGTGCCTTTTGTATTATATTCGGATGCAATTTCTGTGTTTCTTCGTCAATAAGAACGTCCAAGGGATACAGTAAACCTGAAGTGAAGCATCGGAATCTAAAACTGGACTCACAGGAGAGGTTCAAATCATAGAAAGTTAGAGTGTCAGCCCTCTTGTACTCAAGTCGGCACTGTGACTTTTGTATTAAATTGGGATGCATTTTCTGTGTTTCATCGTCAATAAGAAGCTCCGAGGAATACAGTAAATCTGAAGTGAAGCATCGGAATCTAAAACTGGACTCACAGGAGAGGTTCAAATCATAGAATGTTAGAGTGCCAGTCCTCTTGTACTTAATTCGGCATTGTGAATTTTGTATTAAATTCGGATGCAATTTTTGAATTTCATCGTCAATAAGAAGGTATAAGGGATACAGTAAACTTGAAATGAAGCATCGGAATCTAAAACTGGACTCACAGGAGAGGTTCACATCATAGAATGTGATAGTGTCAGTCCTCTTGTACTTAAGTCGGCATTGTGCCTTTTGTATTAAATTCGGATGCAATTTCTGTGGTTCTTCGTCAATAAGAAGGTCCAAGGGATACAGTAAACCTGAATGGAAGCATCGGAATCTAAAAGTGGACCCACAGGAGAGGTTCAAATCATAGAGAGTTAGAGTGTCAGACCTCTTGTACATAAGTCGGCATTGCGCCTTTTGTATTAAATACGGATGCAATTTCTGTGGTTCACCGTCAATAAGAAGGTCCACGGGATACAGTTAACCTGAAGTGAAGCATCGGTATCTAAAACTGGACTCACAGGAGAGGTTCAAATCATAGAGTTAGAGTGTCAGTCCTCTTGTACTCAAGTCGGCATTGTGACTTTTGTATTAATTTCGGATGCAATTTCTGTGCTTCATCGTCAATAAGAAGGTCCAAGGGATACAGTGAACCTGAAGTGAAGCATCGGAATCTAAAACTGGTCTCACAGGAGAGGTTCAAATCATAGCGAGTTAGAGTGTCAGTCCTCTTTGTACCTAAGTCGGCATTGTGCCTTTTGTATTAAATTCGGATGCAATTTCTGTGTTTCATCGTCAATAAGTAGGTCCTAGGTATACAGTAAACCTGAACTAAAGCATCGGAATCTAAAACTGGACTTACAGGAGAGGTTCAAATCATAGAATGTTAGAGTGTCAGTCCTCTTGTACTTAAGTCGGTGTTGTGCCTCTTGTATTAATTTCGGATGCAATTTCTGTGCTTCATCGTCAATAAGAAGGTCCAAGGGATACAGTGAACTTGAAGTGAAGCATCGGAATCTAAAACTGGTCTCACAGGAGAGGTTCAAATCATAGAGAGTTAGAGTGTCAGTCCTCTTGTACTCAAGTCGGCACTGTGACTTTTGTATTAAATTGGGATGCATTTTCTGTGTTTCATCGTCAATAAGAAGCTCCGAGGAATACAGTAAATCTGATGTGAAGCATCGGAATCTAAAACTGGACTCACAGGAGAGGTTCAAATCATAGAATGTTAGAGTGCCAGTCCTCTTGTACTTAATTCGGCATTGTGAATTTTGTATTAAATTCGGATGCAATTTTTGAATTTCATCGTCAATAAGAAGGTATAAGGGATACAGTAAACCTGAAATGAAGCATCGGAATCTAAAACTGGACTCACAGGAGAGGTTCACATCATAGAATGTGATAGTGTCAGTCCTCTTGTACTTAAGTCAGCATTGTGCCTTTTGTATTAAATTCGGATGCAATTTCTGTATTTCATCGTCAATAAGTAGGTCCTAGGTATACAGTAAACCTGAACTAAAGCATCGGAATCTAAAACTGGACTTACAGGAGAGGTTCAAATCATAGAGAGTTAGAGTGTCAGTCCTCTTGTACTTAAGTCGGCATTGTGCCTTTTGTATTAAATTCGGATGCAATTTCAGTGTTTCATCGTCATAGAAAGGTCCATGGGATACAGTTAACCTGAAGTGAAGCATCGGAATCTAAAACTGGACTCACAGGAGAGTTTCAAATCATAGAGAGTTAGAGTGTCAGACCTCTTGTACTTAAGTCAGCATTGTGCCTTTTGTATTAAATTCGGTTGCAATTTCTGTGTTTCACCGTCAATAAGAAGGTCCACGGGATACAGTTAACCTGAAGTGAAGCATCGGAATCTAAAACTGGACTCACAGGAGAGGTTCAAATCATAGAGAGTTAGAAAGTCAGATCCCTTGTACTTAAGTCGGCATTGTGCCTTTTGTATTAAATTCTAATGCAATTCCTGTGTTTCAACGTCAATAAGAAGGTCCAAGGGATACAGTAAACCTGAAGTGAGGCATCGGAATCTAATACTGGACTCACAGGCGAGATTCAAACCATAGAGGTTTAGAGTGTCAGTCCACTTGTACTTAAGTCGGCATTGTGCCTTTTGTATTAAATTCGGATGAAATTTCTGTGTTTCATCGTCAATAAGAAGGTCCAAGGGATACAGTAAACCTGAAGTGAAGCATCGGAATCTAAAACTGGACTCACAGGAGAGGTTGAATTCATAGATAGTTAGAGTGTCAGTCCTCTTGTACATAAGTCGGCATTGTGCCTTTTGTATTAAATTCGGATGCAATTTCTATGTTTCAACGTCAATCAGAAGTCCAAGGGATAGAGTAATCCTGAAGTGAAGCGTTGGAATCTAAAACTGGACTCACAGGAGAAGTTTATATCATAGAAAGTTAGAGTGTCAGTCCTCTTGTACTTATGTCGGCATTGTGCCTTTTGTATTAAATTCGGATGCAATTTCTGTGTTTCTTCGTCAATAAGAAGGTCCAAGGTATACAGTAAACCTGACGTAAAGCATCGGAATCTAAAACTGGTCTCACAGGAGAGGTTAAAATCATAGAAAGTTAGAGTATCAGTCCGCTTGTCCATAAGTCGGTATTGTGCCTTTTGTATTAAATTCGGATGCAATTTCTGTGTTTCATCGTCAAAAAGAAGGTCCAAGGTATACAGTAAACCTGAAGTGAAGCATCGAAATCTAAAACTCAACTCACAGGAGAGAATCACATCATAGAAAGTTAGAGTGTCAGTCCTCTTGTACTGAAGTCGGCATTGTGCCATTTGTATTAAATTCGGATGCAATTTCTGAGTTTCATCATCAATAAGAAGGTCCACGGTATTCAATAAACCCGAAGTGAAGCATCGGAATCGAAAACTCAACACACAGGAGAGGTTCAAATCATAGAATGTTAGAGTGTCAGTCCTCTTGTACTTAAGTAGGCATTGTGAATTTTGTATTAAATTCGATTGCAATTTCTGTGTTTCATCGTCAAGAAGAATGTCCAAGGGATACAGTAAACCTGAAGTGAAGCATCGGAATCTAAAACTGGACTCACAGGAGAGGTTAAAATCATAGAAAGTTAGAGTGTCAGTCCTCTTGTACTCAAGTCGGCATTGTGACTTTTGTATTAAATTGGGATACATATTCTGTGTTTCATCGTCAATAAGAAGGTCCGAGGAATACAGTAAATCTGAAGTGTAGCATCGGAATCTAAAACTGGACTCACAGGAGAGGTTCAAATCATAGAAAGTTAGACTGTCTGACCTCTTGTACTTAAGTCGGCATTGTGCCTTTTGTATTAAATTCGGATGCAATTTCTGTGTTTTATCGTCAATAAGAAGGTCCAAGGGATACAGTAAACCGGAAGTGAGGCATCGGAATCTAAAACTGGACTCACAGGCGAGATTCGAACCATAGCGGGTTAGAGTGTCAGTCCTCTTGTACTTAAGTCGGCATTGTGCCTTTTGTATTAAATTCGGATGCAATTTCTGTGTTTCATCGTCAATAAGAAGGTCCAAGGGATACAGTAAACCTGAAGTGAGGCATCGGAATCTAAAACTGGACTCACAGGCGAGATTCAAACCATAGAGGGTTAGAGTGTCAGTCCTCTTGCACTTAAGTCGGCATTGTGCCGATTGTATTAAATTCGGATGCAATTTCTGTGTTTCATCGTCAATAAGATGGTCCAAGGTATACACAAAACCTGAAGTGAAGCAACAGAATTTAAAACTCAAGTCACAGGATTGGTTCCAATCATAGAAAGTAAGAGTGTCAGTCCTCTTGTACTTAAGTCGGCATTGTGCCTTTTGTATTAAATTCGGATGCAATTTCTGAGTTTCATCGTCAATAAGGAAGTCCAAGGTATTCAATAAACCCGAAGTGAAGCATCGGAATCAAAAACTAAACACACAGGAGAGGTTCAAATCATAGAATGTTAGAGTGTCAGTCCTCTTGTACTTAAGTCGGCATTGTGCCTTTTATATTAAATTCGGATGCAATTTCTGTGTTTCATCGTCATTAAGAAGGTCCAAGGGATACAGTAAACCTGAAGTGAAGCATCGGAATCTAAAACTGGACTCACAGGAGAGGTTCAATTCATAGATAGTTAGAGTTTCAGTCCTCTTGTACTTAAGTCGGCATTGTGCCTTTTGTATTAAATTCGGATGCAATTTCTGTGTTTCAACGTCAATCAGAAGTCCAAGGGATAGAGTAATCCTGAAGTGAAGCATCGGAATCTAAAACTGGACTCACAGGAGAAGTTTAAATCATAGAAAGTTAGAGTGTCAGTCCTCTTGTACTTAAGTCGGCATTGTGCCTTTTGTTTTAAATTCGGATGCAATTTCTGTGTTTCATCGTCAATGAGAAGGTACCAAGGTATACAGTAAACCTGAATTGAAGCATCAGAAACTAAAACTGGACTCACAGGAGAGGTTTAAATCATAGAAAGTTAGAGTGTCAGTCCTCTTGTACTTAAGTCGGCATTGTGCCGATTGTATTAAATTCGGATGCAATTTCTGTGTTTCATCGTCAATATGAACGTCCAAGGGATACAGTAAACCTGAAGTGATGCATCGGAATCTAAAACTGGACTCACAGGAGAGGTCTAAATCATAGAAAGTTAGAGTGTCAGTCCACTTGTACTTAAGTCGGTATTGTGCCTTTTGTATAAAATTCGGATGCAATTTCTGTGTTTCTTCGTCAATAAGAAGGTCCAAGGGATGCAGTAAACCTGAAGTGAAGCATCGGAATCTAAAACTGATCTCACAGGAGAGGTTAAAATCATAGAAAGTTAGAGTGTCAGTCCGCTTGTACTTAAGTCGGTATTGTGCCTTTTGTATTAAATTCGGACGCAATTTCTGTGTTTCATCGTCAAAAAGAAGGTCCAAGGTATACAGTAAACCTGAAGTGAAGCATCGAAATCTAAAACTCAACTCGCAGGAGGGAATCATATCATAGAATGTTAGAGTGTCAGTCCTCTTGTACTTAAGTCGGCATTGTGCCTTTTGTATTAAATTCGGATGCAAATTCTGCGTTTCATCGTCAAGAAGAATGTCCAAAGGATACAGTAAACCTGAATTGAAGCATCGAAATCTAAAACTGGACTCACAGGAGAGGTTCAAATCATAGAAAGTTAGAGTGTCAGTCCTCTTGTACTCAAGTCGGCATTGTGACTTTTGTATTAATTTGGGATGCATTTTCTGTTTTTCATCGTCAATAAGAATGTTCAAGGGATGCAGTAAACCTGAAGTGAAGCATCGGAATCTAAAACTGGACTCACAGGAGAGGTTCAATTCATAGATAGTTAGAGTGTCGGTCCTCTTGTACTTAAGTCGGCATTGTGCCTTTTGTATTAAATTCGGAAGCAATTTCTGTGTTTCATCGTCAATAAGAAGGTAAAAGGGCTACAGTAAATCTGCAGTGAAGCATCGGAAACTAAAACTGCACTCACAGGAGAGGTTCAAATCATAGTAAGTTAGATTGTCAGTCCTCTTGTACTTAAGTTGGCATTGTGCCTTTTGTTTTAAATTCGGATGCAATTTCTGTGTTTCATCGTCAATTAGAAGGTCGAAAGGATACAGTAAGCCTGAAGTTAAGCTTCGGAATCTAAAACTGGACTCACTGGAGAGGTTCAAACCATAGAATGTTAGAGTGTCAGTCCTCTTGTACTTAAGTCGGCATTGTGCCTTTAGTAGTAATTCGGATGCAATTCCTGTGTTTCATCGTCAATAAGAAGGTCCAAGGTATACATTAAACCTGAAGTGAAGCTATGAGATTCTAAAACTGGACTCACAGGAGAGATTTAATTCATAGAAAGTTAGAGTGTCAGTCCTCCTGTACTTAAGTCGGCATTGTGCATTTTGTATTAAATTCGGATGCAATTTCTGTGGTTCATAGTCAATAAGAAGGTCCAAGGTATACAGTAAACCGAAAGTGAGGCATCGGAAGCTAAAACTGGACTCACAGGAGAGGTTCAAATCATAGTAAGTTAGAGTGTCAATCCTCTTGTACTTATGTCGGCATTGTGCCTTTTGTATTAAATTCGGATGCAATTTCTGTCTTAGATCGTCAATACGAAGGTCCATGGAATGCAGTAAACCTGAAGTGAAGCTTCGAAATATAAAACTCAACTCGCAGGAGAGGTTCAAATCACAGAAAGTTAGAGTGTCAGTCCTCTTGTACTTAAGTCGGCATTGTGCCTTTTGTATTAAATTCGGATGCAATTTCTGTGCTTCATCGTCAGTAAGAAGGACCAAGGTATACAGTAAAACTGAAGTGAAGCATCAGAATCTAAAACTGGACTCACAGGAGAGGTTCAAATCATAGAAAGTTAGAGTGTCAGTCCACTTGTACTTACGTCGGCATTGTCCCTTTTGTATTAAATTCGGATGCAATTTCTGAGTTTCATCGTCAATAAGAAGGTCCAAGTTATTCAATAAACCTGAAGTGAAGCTTTGGAATCTAAAACTCAACTCACGGGAGAGGTTCAAATCATAGAATGTTAGAGTGACAGTCCTCTTGTACTTAAGTCGGCATTGTGCATTTTGTATTAAATTCGGATGCAATTTCTGTGTTTCATCGTCAATAAGAAGGTCCAAGGTATACAGTAAACCTGAAGTGAAGCTATCAGATTCTAAAACTGAACTCGAAGGAGAGATTTAATTCATAGAAAGTTAGAGTGTCATTAGTCTTGTACTTAAGTCGGCATTGTGCCTTTTGTATTAAATTCGGATGCAATTTCTGTGTTTCATCGTCAATAAGAAGGTCCAAGGTATACAGTAAACCTGAAGTGAAGCATCGGAATCTAAAACTGGACTCACAGGGACGGTCAAATCATAGAAAGTTAGAGTGTCAGTCCTCTTGTACTTAAGTCGGCATTGTGCATTTTGTATTAAATTCGGATGCAATTTCTGTGTTTCATAGTCAATAAGAAGGTCCAAGGTATACAGTAAACCTGAAGTGAAGCATCGGAATCTAAGACTGGACTCACAGGAGAGGATTAAATCATAGAAATTTGGAGTGTCTCTCCTCTTGTACTTATGTCGGCGTTGTGCCTTTTGTATTAAACTCGGATGCAATTTCTGTGTTTCATCGTCAATAAGACGGTACAAGGTATACAGTAAACCTGAAGTGAAGCATCGAAATATAAAACTCAACTCACAGGAGAGGTTCAAATCACAGAAAGTTGGAGTGTCAGTCCTCTTGTACTTAAGTCGGCATTGTGCCTTTTGTATTAAATTCGGATGCAATTTCTGTGCTTCATCGTCAATAAGGAGGACCAAGGTATACAGTAAACCTGAAGTGAAGCATCGGAATCTAAAACTGGACTCACAGGAGAGGTTTAAATCATAGAAAGTTAGAATGTCAGTCCTCTTGTACATAAGTCGGCATTGTGCATTTTCTATTAAATTCGGATACAATTTCTGTGTTTCATCGTCAATACGAAGGTCCATGGTATGCAGTAAACCTGAAGTGAAGCTTCGAAATATAAAACTCAGCTCACAGGAGAGGTTCAAATCACTGAAAGTTAGAGTGTCAGTTCTCTTGTACTTAAGTCGGCATTGTGCTTTTGGACTCAATTCGGATGCAATTTCTGTGTTTCATCGTCAATAAGAAGGCCCAAGGGATACAGTAAACCTGAAGTGGACCATCGTAATCTAAAACTGGACTCACAGGAGAGGTTCAAATCATAGAATGTTAGAGTGTCAGTCCTCACGTACTTGAGTCGGCATTGTGCCTTTTGTATTAAATTTGGATGCAATTTCTGTGTTTCATCGTCAATAAGAAGGTCCTTGGTATACAGTAAATCTGAAGTGAAGCATCGGAATCTAAAACTGGACTCACAGGAGAGGTTCAAATCATTGAAAGTCAGAGTGTCAGTCCTCTTGTACTTAAGTCGGCATTGTGCATTTTATATTAAATTCGGATGCAATTTCTGTGTTTCATCGTCAATAATAAGGCCCAAGGGATACAGTAAACCTTAAGTGAAGCATCGGAATCTCAAACTGGACTCACAGGAGAGGTTCAAATCATAGAAAAATAGAGTGTCAGTCTTCTTGTACTTAAGTCGGTATTGTGCCTTTTGTATTAAATTCGGATGCAATTTCTGTGTTTCATCGTCAATAAGAACGTCCAAGGTATACAGTAAACCTGAAGTGTAGCATCGGAGTCTAAAAGTGGACTCACAGGAGAGGTTCAAATCAGAGAAAATTAGAGTGTCAGTCCTCTTGTACTTAAGTCAGCATTGTGCTTTTTGTATTTAATTCGGATGCAATTTCTGTGTTTCATCGTCAATAAGAAGGTCCAAAGTATACAGTAAACCTGAAGTGAAGCATCAGAATCTAAAACTGGACTCACAGGAGAGGTTTAAATCATAGAAAGTTAGAGTGTCAATCTTCTTGTACATAAGTCGGCATTGTGCCTTTTGTATTAAATTCGGATGCAATTTCTGTGTTTCATCGTCAAGAAGAATGTCCAAGGGATACAGTAAACCTGAAGTGAAGCATCGGAATCTAAAACTGGACTCACAGGAGAGGTTCAAATCATAGAAAGTTAGAGTGTCAGTCCTCTTGTACTCAAGTCGGCATTGTGACTTTTGTATTAAATTGGGATGCATTTTCTGTTTTTCATCGTCAATAAGAAGGTCCGAGGTATACAGTAAATCTGAAGTGAAGCATCGGAATCTAAAACTGGACTCACAGGAGTGGTTCAAATCATTGAAAGTTAGACTGTCTGTCCTCTTGTACTTAAGTCGGCATGTGCCTTTTATATTAAATTCGGATGCAATTTCTGTGTTTCATCGTCAATAAGAAGGTCCAAGGGATACAGTAAACCTGAAGTGCAGCATCGTAATCTAAAACTGGACTCACAGGAGAGGTTCAAATCACAGAAAGTTAGAGTGTCAGTCCTCTCGTACTTAAGTCGGCATTGTGCCTTTGGTATTAAATTTGGATGGAATTTCTGCGCTTCATCGTCAATAAGAAGGTCCAAGGGATACAGTAAACCTGAAGTGAAGCATCGGAATCTAAAACTGGACTCACAGGAGAGGTTTAAATCATAGAAAATTAGAGTGTCAGTCCTCTTGTACTTAAGTCGGCATTGTGCATTTTGTATTAAATTCGGATACAATTTCTGTGTTTCATCGTCAATACGAAGGTCCATGGTATACAGTAAACCTGAAGTGAAGCTTCGAAATATAAAACTCAACTCACAGGAGAGGTTCAAATCACAGAAAGTTAGAGTGTCAGTTCTCTTGTACTTAAGTCGGCATTGTGCTTTTGGATTAAATTCGGATGCAATTTCTGTGATTCATCGTCAATAAGAAAGTCCAAAGTATACAGTAAACCTGAAGTGAAGCATCAGAATCTAAAACTGGACTCACAGGAAAGGTTTAAATCATACAAAGTTAGAGTCTCAATCCTCTTGTACATAAGTCGGCATTGTGCCTTTTGTATTAAATTCGGATGCAATTTCTGTGTTTCATCGTCAAGAAGAATGTCCAAGGGATACAGTAAACCTGAAGTGAAGCATCGGAATCTAAAACTAGACTCACAGGAGAGGTTCTAATCATAGAAAGTTAGAGTGTCAGTCCTCTTGTACTCAAGTCGGCATTGTGACTTTTGTATTAAATTGGGATGCATTTTCTGTTTTTCATCGTCAATAAGAAGGTCCGAGGTGTACAGTAAATCTGAAGTGTAGCATCGGAATCTAAAACTGGACTCACAGGAGAGGTTCAAATCATAGAAAGTTAGACTGTCTGTCCTCTTGTACTTAAGTCGGCATTGTGCCTTTTATATTAAATTCGGATGCAATTTCTGTGTTTCATCGTCAATAAGAAGGTCCACGTTATACAGTAAACCTGAAGTGAAGCATCGGAATCTAAAACTGGACTCACAGGAGAGGTTCAATTCATAGATAGTTAGAGTGTCGGTCCTCTTGTACGTAAGTCGGCATTGTGCCTTTTGTATTAAATTCGGATGCAATTTCTGTGTTTCATCGTCAATAAGAAGGTCCAAGGGATACAGTAAACCTGAAGTGCAGCATCGTAATCTAAAACTGGACTCACAGGAGAGGTTCAAATCACAGAAAGTTAGAGTGTCAGTCCTCTCGTACTTAAGTCGGCATTGTGCCTTTGGTATTAAATTTGGATGGAAATTCTGCACTTCATCGTCAATAAGAAGGTCCAAGGGATACAGTAAACCTGAAGTGAAGCATCGGAATCTAAAACTGGACTCACAGGAGAGGTTCAAATCGTAGAATGTTAGAGTGCCAGTCCTCTTGTACTTAAATCGGCATTGTGAATTTTGTATTAAATTCGGATGCAATTTCTGAATTTCATCGTCAATAAGAAGGTCCAAGGGATACAGTAAACCTAAAGTGAAGCATCGGAATATAAAACTTGACTCACAGGAGAGGTTCACATCATAGAATGTGATAGTGTCAGTCCTCTTGTACTCAAGTCGTCATTGTGCCTTTTGTATTAAATTCGGATGCAATTTCTGTGCTTCATCGTCAATTAGAAGGTCCAAGGGATACAGTAAACCGGAAGTGAAGCATCGGAATCCAAAACTGGACTCAGAGGAGAGCTTCAACTCGTAGAATGTTAGAGTGTCAGTCCTCTAGTACTTAAGTTAGCATTGTGCCTTATGTATTAAATGCGGTTGCAATATCTGAGTTTCATCGTTAATAAGAAGGTCCAAGGTATTCAATAAACCTGAAGTGAAGCATCAGAATCTAAAACACAACTCACAGGAGAGGTTCAAACCATAGAATGTTAGAGTTTCGGTCCTCTTGTACTTAAGTCGGCATTGTGCCTTTTGTATTAATTCGGATGCAATTTCTGTGTTTCATCGTCAATAAGAAGGTCCAAGGTATACATTAAACCTGAAGTGAACCTATGAAATTCTAAAACTGGACTCACAAGAGAGATTTAATTCATAGAAAGGTAGAGTGTCAGTCCTCCTGTACTTAAGTCGGCATTGTGCCTTTTGTATTAAATTCGGATGCAATTTCTGTGTTTCATCGTCAATAAGAAGGTCCAAGGTATACAGTAAACCTGAAGTGAAGCATCGGAATCTGAAACTGGACTCACAGGAGAGGTTTAAATCATAGAAAGTTAGAGTGTCAGACCTCCTGTACGTATGTCGGAATTGTGCATTGTGTATTAAATTTGGATGCAATTTCTATGTTTCATAGTCAATAAGAAGGTCCAAGGTATACAGTAAACCTGAAATGAAGCATCGGAATCTAAAACTGGACTCACAGGAGAGGTTCAATTCATAGATAGTTAGAGTGTCGGTCCTCTTGTACGTAAGTCGGCATTGTGCCTTTTGTATTAAATTCGGATGCAATTTCTGTGTTTCATCGTCAATAAGAAGGTCCAAGGGATACAGTAAACCTGAAGTGCAGCATCGTAATCTAAAGCTGGACTCACAGGAGAGAATCAAATCACAGAAAGTTAGAGTGTCAGTCCTCTCGTACTTAAGTCGGCATTGTGCCTTTTATATTAAATTTGGATGCAATTTCTGTGGTTCATCGTCAATAAGAAGGTCCACGTTATACAGTAAACCTGAAGTGAAGCATCGGAATCTAAAACTGGTCTCACAGGAGAGGTTCAATTCATAGACAGTTAGAGTGTCGGTCCTCTTGTACGTAAGTCGGCATTGTGCCTTTTGTATTAAATTCGGATGCATTTTCTGTTTTTCATCGTCAATAAGAAGGTCCGAGGTATCCAGTAAATCTGATGTGAAGCATCGGAATCTAAAACTGAACTCACAGGAGAGGTTCAAATCATAGAAAGTTAGACTGTCTGTCCTCTTGTACTTAAGTCGGCATTGTGCCTTTTATATTAAATTCGGATGCAATTTCTGTGTTTCATCGTCAATAAGAAGGTCCAAGATATACAGTAAACCTGAAGTGCAGCATCGGAATCTAAAACTGGACTCACAGGAGAGGTTCAATTCATAGATAGTTAGAGTGTCAGACCGCTTGTACGTATGTCGGCATTGTGCATTTTGTATTAAATTCGGATGCAATTTCTGTGTTTCATAGTCAATAAGAAGGTCCAAGGTATACAGTAAACCTGAAATGAAGCATCGGAATATAAAACTTGACTCACAGGAGAGGTTCACATCATAGAATGTGATAGTGTCAGTCCTCTTGTACTTAAGTTGTCATTGTGCCTTTTGTATTGAATTCGGATGCAATTTCTGTGCTTCATCGTCAATAAGAAGGACCAAGGTATACAGTAAACCGGAAGTGAAGCATCGGAATCCAAAACTGGACTCAGAGGAGAGCTTCAACTCATAGAATGTTAGAGTGTCAGTCCTCTAGTACTTAAGTTAGCATTGTGCCTTATGTATTAAATGCGGTTGCAATATCTGAGTTTCATCGTTAATAAGAAGGTCCAAGGTATTCAATAAACCTGAAGTGAAGCATCAGAATCTAAAACACAACTCACAGGAGAGGTTCAAACCATAGAATGTTATAGTTTCGGTCCTCTTGTACTTAAGTCGGCATTGTGCCTTTTGTATTAATTCGGATGCAATTTCTGTGTTTCATCGTCAATAAGAAGGTCCAAGGTATACGTTAAACCTGAAGTGAACCTATGAAATTCTAAAACTGGACTCACAGGAGAGATTTAATTCATAGAAAGGTAGAGTGTCAGTCCTCCTGTACTTAAGTCGGCATTGTGCCTTTTGTATTAAATTCGGATGTAATTTCTGTGTTTCATCGTCAATAAGAAGGTCCAAGGTATACAGTAAACCTGAAGTGAAGCATCGGAATCTGAAACTGGACTCACAGGAGAGGTTTAAATCATAGAAAGTTAGAGTGTCAGACCTCCTGTACGTATGTCGGAATTGTGCATTTTGTATTAAATTTGGATGCAATTTCTATGTTTCATAGTCAATAAGAAGGTCCAAGGTATACAGTAAACCTGAAATGAAGCATCGGAATCTAAAACTGGACTCACAGGAGAGGTTCAATTCATAGATAGTTAGAGTGTCGGTCCTCTTGTACGTAAGTCGGCATTGTGCCTTTTGTATTAAATTCGGATGCAATTTCTGTGTTTCATCGTCAATAAGAAGGTCCAAGGGATACAGTAAACCTGAAGTGCAGCATCGTAATCTAAAACTGGACTCACAGGAGAGAATCAAATCACAGAAAGTTAGAGTGTCAGTCCTCTCGTACTTAAGTCGGCATTGTGCCTTTTATATTAAATTTGGATGCAATTTCTGTGGTTCATCGTCAATAAGAAGGTCCACGTTATACAGTAAACCTGAAGTGAAGCATCGGAATCTAAAACTGGACTCACAGGAGAGGTTCAATTCATAGATAGTTAGAGTGTCGGTCCTCTTGTACGTAAGTCGGCATTGTGCCTTTTGTATTAAATTCAGATGCATTTTCTGTTTTTCATCGTCAATAAGAAGGTCCAAGTTATACAGTAAACCTGAAGTGCAGCATCGGAATCTAAAACTGGACTCACAGGAGAGGTTCAATTCATAGATAGTTAGAGTGTCAGACCTCTTGTACGTATGTCGGCATTGTGCATTTTGTATTAAATTCGGATGCAATTTCTGTGTTTCATAGTCAATAAGAAGGTCCAAGGTATACAGTAAACCTGAAATGAAGCATCGGAATATAAAACTTGACTCACAGGAGAGGTTCACATCATAGAATGTGATAGTGTCAGTCCTCTTGTACTTAAGTCGTCATTGTGCCTTTTGTATTAAATTCGGATGCAATTTCTGTGCTTCATCGTCAATAAGAAGGACCAAGGTATACAGTAAACCTGAATTGAAGCATCGGAATCTAAAAATGGACTCACAGGAGAGGTTCAAATCATATAAAGTTAGAGTGTCAATCCTCTTGTACTTAAGTCGGTATTGTGCCTTTTGTATTAAATTCGGATGCAATTTCTGTGTTTCATCGTCAATAAGAAGGTCCAAGGTATACAGTAAACCTAAAGTGAAGCATCGGAATCTAAAACTGGACTCACAGGAGAGGTTCAATTCATAAATAGTTAGAGTGTCGGTCCTCTTGTATGTAAGTCGGCATTGTGCCTTTTGTATTAAGTTCGGATGCAATTTCTGTGTTTCATCGTCAATAAGAAGGTCCAAGGGATACAGTAAACCTGAAGTGCAGCATCGTAATCTAAAACTGGACTCACAGGAGAGGATCAAATCACAGAAAGTTAGAGTGTCAGTCCTCTCGTACTTAAGTCGGCATTGTGCCTTTTATATTAAATTTGGATGCAATTTCTGTGTTTCATCGTCAATAAGAAGGTCCAAGTTATACAGTAAACCTGAAGTGAAGCATCGGAATCTAAAACTGGACTCACAGGAGAGGTTCAATTCATAGATAGTTAGAGTGTCGGTCCTCTTGTACGTAAGTCGGCATTGTGCCTTTTGTATTAAATTCGGATGCATTTTCTGTTTTTCATCGTCAATAAGAAGGTCCAAGGTATCCAGTAAATCTGAAGTGAAGCATCGGAATCTAAAACTGGACTCACAGGAGAGGTTCAAATCATAGAAAGTTAGACTGTCTGTCCTCTTGTACTTAAGTCGGCATTGTGCCTTTTATATTAAATTCGGATGCAATTTCTGTGTTTCATCGTCAATAAGAAGGTCCAAGTTATACAGTAAACCTGAAGTGAAGTATCGGAATCTAAAACTGGACTCACAGGAGTGGTTCAATTCATAGATAGTTAGAGTGTCGGTCCTCTTGTACGTAAGTCGGCATTGTGACTTTTCTATTAAATTCGGATGCAATTTCTGTGTTTCATCGTCAATAAGAAGGTCCAAGGGATACAGTAAACCTGAAGTGCAGCATCGTAATCTAAAACTGGACTCACAGGAGATGTTCAAATCACAGAAAGTTAGAGGGTCAGTCCTCTCGTACTTAAGTCGGCATTGTGCCTTTGGTATTAAATTTGGATGGAATTTCTGTGCTTCATCGTTAATAAGAAGGTCCAAGGGATACAGTAAACCTGAAGTGAAGCATCGGAATCTAAAACTGGACTCACAGGAGAGGTTCAAATCATAGAATGTTAGAGTGCCAGTCCTCTTGTACTTAAATCGGCATTGTGAATTTTGTATTAAATTCGGATGCAATTTCTGAATGTCATCGTCAATAAGAAGGTCCAAGGGATACAGTAAACAGGAAGTGAAGCATCGGAATCTAAAACTTGACTCACAGGAGAGGTTCAAATCATAGAAAGTTAGACTGTCTGTCCTCTTGTACTTAAGTCGGCATTGTGCCTTTTGTACTAAATTCGGATGCAATTTCTGTGTTTCACCGTCAATAAGATGGTCCACGGGATACAGTTAACCTGAAGTGAAGCATCGGAATCTAAAACTGGACTCACAGGAGAGGTTCAAATCATAGTATGTAAGAGTGTAAGTCCTCTTGTACTTAAGTCGGCATTGTGCCTTTTGTATTAAATTCGGATGCAATTTCTGAGTTTCATCGTCAATAAGAAGGTACAAGGGATACAGTAAACCTAAAGTGAAGCATCGGAATATAAAACTTGACTCACAGGAGAGGTTCACATCAAAGAATGTGATAGTGTCAGTCCTCTTGTACTTAAGTCGTCATTGTGCCTTTTGTATTAAATTCGGATGCAACTTCTGTGCTTCATCGTCAATAAGAAGGTCCAAGGGATACAGTAAACCGGAAGTTAAGCATCGGAATACAAAAATGGGCTCAGAGGAGAGCGTCAACTCATAGAATGTTAGAGTGTCAGTCCTCTAGTACTTAAGTTGGCATTGTGCCTTATGTATTAAATGCGGTTGCAATATCTGAGTTTCATCGTTACGAAGAAGGTCCAAGGTATTCAAAAAACCTGAAATGAAGCATCGGAATCTAAAACTGGACTCACAGGAGAGGTTTAAATCATAGAAAGTTAGAGTGTCAGACCTCTTGTACGTATGTCGGTATTGTGCATTTTGTATTGTATTCGGATGCAATTTCTATGTTTCATAGTCAATAAGAAGGTCCAAGGTATACAGTAAACCTGAAATGAAGCATCGGAATATAAAACTTGACTCACAGGGGAGGTTCAGATCACAGAATGTGATAGTGTCAGTCCTCTTGTACTTAAGTCGTCATTGTGCCTTTTGTATTAAATTCGGATGCAATTTCTGTGTTTCATCGTCAATAAGAAGGTCCAAGGTATACAGTAAACCTGAAGTGAAGCATCGGAATCTAAGAATGGACTCACAGGAGAGGTTCAAATCATATAAAGTTAGAGTGTCAATCCTCTTGTACTTAAGTCGGCATTGTGCCTTTCGTATTAAATTCGGATGCAATTTCTGTGTTTCATTGTCAACAACAAGGTCCAAGGCATAGAGTAAACCTGAAGTGAAGCATCGAAATATAAAACTCAACTCACAGGAGAGGTTCAAATCACAGAAAGTTAGAGTGTCAGTCCTCTTGTACTTAAGCTGGCATTGTGCCTTTTGTATTAAATTCGGATGCAATTTCTGTGCTTCATCGTCAATAAGAAGGACCAAGGTATACAGTAAACCTGAATGGAAGCATCGGAATCTAAAAATTGACTCACAGGAGAGGTTCAAATCATATAAAGTTAGAGTGTCAATCCTCTTGTACTTAAGTCGGTATTGTGCCTTTTGTATTAAATTCGGATGCAATTTCTGTGTTTCATCGTCAATAAGAAGGTCCAAGGTACACAGTAAACCTAAAGTGAAGCATCGGAATCTAAAACTGGACTCACAGGAGAGGTTCAATTCATAGATATTTAGAGTATCGGTCCTCTTGTACGTAAGTCGGCATTGTGCCTTTTGTATTAAATTCGGATGCAATTTCTGTGTTTCATCGTCAATAAGAAGGTCCAAAGGATACAGTAAACCTGAAGTGCAGCATCGTAATCTAAAACTGGACTCACAGGAGAGGATCAAATCACGGAAAGTTAGAGTGTCAGTCCTCTCGTCCTTAAGTCGGCATTGTGCCTTTTATATTAAATTTGGATGCAATTTCTGTGTTTCATCGTCAATAAGAAGGTCCAAGTTATACAGTAAACCTGAAGTGAAGCATCGGAATCTAAAACTGGACTCACAGGAGAGGTTCAATTCATAGATAGTTAGAGTGTCGGTCCTCTTGTACGTAAGTCGGCATTGTGCCTTTCGTATTAAATTCGGATGCATTTTCTGTTTTTCATCGTCAATAAGAAGGTCCGAGGTATCCAGTAAATCTGAAGTGCAGCATCGTAATCTAAAACTGGACTCACAGGAGAGGTTTAAATCACAGAAAGTTAGAGTGTCAGTCCTCTCGTACTTAGGTCGGCATTGTGCCTTTGGTATTAAATTTGGATGGAATTTCTGTGCTTCATCGTCAATAAGAAGGTCCAAGGGATACAGTAAACCTGAAGTGAAGCATCGGAATCTAAAACTGGACTCACAGGAGAGGTTCAAATCATAGAATGTTAGAGTGCCAGTCCTCTTGTACTTAAATCGGCATTGTGAATTTTGTATTAAATTCGGATGCAATTTCTGAATTTCATCGTCAATAAGAAGGTCCAAGGGATACAGTAAACCAGAAGTGAAGCATCGGAATCTAAAACTTGACTCACAGGAGAGGTTCAAATCATAGAAAGTTAGACTGTCAGTCCTCTTGTACTTAAGTCGGCATTGTGCCTTTTGTATTAAATTCGGATGCAATTTCTGTGTTTCACCGTCAATAAGATGGTCCACGGGATACAGTTAACCTGAAGTGAAGCATCGGAATCTAAAACTGGACTCACAGGAGAGGTTCAAATCATAGAAAGTAAGAGTGTAAGTCCTCTTGTACTTAAGTCGGCATTGTGCCTTTTGTATTAAATTCGGATGCAATTTCTGTGTTTCATCGTCAATAAGAAGGTCCAAGGTATACAGTAAACCTGAAGTGAAGCATCGGAATCTGAAACTGGACTCACAGGAGAGGTTTAAATCATAGAAAGTTGGAGTGTCAGACCTCTTGTACGTATGTCGGCATTGTGCATTTTGTATTAAATTCGGATGCAATTTCTATGTTTCATAGTCAATAAGAAGGTCCAAGGTATACAGTAAACCTGAAATGAAGTATCGGAATCTAAAACTGGACTCACAGGAGTGGTTCAAATCATAGAAAGTTAGAGTGTCACTCCTCTTGTACTTAAGTCGGCATTGTG
Source organism: Schistocerca serialis cubense (assembly GCF_023864345.2). NCBI lineage: Eukaryota > Metazoa > Arthropoda > Insecta > Orthoptera > Acrididae > Schistocerca > Schistocerca serialis. The sequence goes on from NC_064639.1 coordinate 61,120,213, forward strand.
CCTTTTGTATTAAATTCGGATGCAATTTCTGTGTTTCATTGTCAACAAGAAGGTCCAAGGCACAGAGTAAACCTGAAGTGAAGCATCGAAATATAAAACTCAACTCACAGGAGAGGTTCAAATCACAGAAAGTTAGAGTGTCAGTCCTCTTGTACTTAAGTCGGCATTGTGCCTTTTGTATTACATTCGGATGCAATTTCTGTGCTTCATCGTCAATAAGAAGGACCAAGGTATACACTAAACCTGAATTGAAACATCGGAATCTAAAAATGGACTCACAGGAGAGGTTAAAATCATATTAAGTTAGAGTGTCAATCCTCTTGTACTTAAGTCGGTATTGTGCTCTTGTATTAAATTCGGATGCAATTTCTGTGTTTCATCGTCAATAAGAAGGTCCAAAGGATACAGTAAACCTGAAGTGCAGCATCGTAATTTAAAACTCTACTCACAGGAGAGGATCAAATCACGGAAAGTTAGAGTGACAGTCCTCTCGTACTTAAGTCGGCATTGTGCCTTTTATATTAAATTTGGATGCAATTTCTGTGTTTCATCGTCAATAAGAAGGTCCAAGTTATACAGTAAACCTGAAGTGAAGCATCGGAATCTGAAACTGGACTCACAGGACAGGTTCAATTCGTAGATAGTTAGTGTGTCGGTCCTCTTGTACGTAAGTCGGCATTGTGCCTTTTGTATTAAATTCGGATGCATTTTCTGTTTTTCATCGTCAATAAGAAGGTCCGAGGTATCCAGTAAATCTGAAGTGCAGCATCGGAATCTAAAACTGGACTCACAGGAGAGGTTCAATTCATAGAAAGTTACACTGTCTGTCCTCTTGTACTTAAGTCGGCATTGTGCCTTTTATATTAAATTCGGATGCAATTTCTGTGTTTCATCGTCAATAAGAAGGTCCAACTTATACAGTAAACCTGAAGTGAAGCATCGGAATCTAAAACTGGACTCACAGGAGAGGTTCAATTCATAGATAGTTAGAGTGTCGGTCCTCTTGTTCGTAAGTCGGCATTGTGCCTTTTCTATTAAATTCGGATGCAATTTCTGTGTTTCATCGTCAATAAGAAGGTCCAAGGGATACAGTAAACCTGAAGTGCAGCATCGTAATCTAAAACTGGACTCACAGGAGAGGTTCAAATCACAGAAAGTTAGAGTGTCAGTCCTCTCGTACTTAAGTCGGCATTGTGCCTTTGGTATTAAATTTGGATGGAATTTCTGTGCTTCATCGTCAATAAGAACGTCCAAGGGATACAGTAAACCTGAAGTGAAGCATCGGAATCTAAAACTGGACTCACAGGAGAGGATCAAATCACAGAATATTAGAGTGACAGTCCTCTTGTACTTAAATCGGCATTGTGAATTTTGTATTAAATTCGGATGCAATTTCTGAATTTCATCGTCAATAAGAAGGTCCAAGGGATACAGTAAACCGGAAGTGAAGCATCGGAATCTAAAACTTGACTCACAGGAGAGGTTCAAATCATAGAAAGTTAGACTGTCAGTCCTCTTGTACTTAAGTCGGCATTGTGCCTTTTGTATTAAATTCGGATGCAATTTCTGTGTTTCACCGTCAATAAGATGGTCCACGGGATACAGTTAACCTGAAGTGAAGCATCGGAATTTAAAACTGGACTCACAGGAGAGGTTTAAATCATAGAAAGTTAGAGTGTCAGACCTCTTGTACGTATGTCGGCATTGTGCATTTTGTATTAAATTCGGATGCAATTTCTATGTTTCATAGTCAAGAAGAAGGTCCAAGGTATACAGTAAACCTGAAATGAAGCATCGGAATATAAAACTTGACTCACAGGAGAGGTTCACATCATAGAATGTGATAGTGTCAGTCCTCTTGTACTTAAGTCGTCAATGTGCCTTTTGTATTAAATTCGGATGCAATTTCCGTGTTTCATCGTCAATAAGAAGGTCCAAGGTATACAGTAAACCTGAAGTGAAGCATCGGAATCTGAAACTGGACTCACAGGAGAGGTTTAAATCATAGAAAGTTAGAGTGTCAGTCCTTTTGTACTTAAGTCGGCATTGTGCATTTTGTATTAAATTCGGATGCACTTTCTGTGTTTCATCGTCAATAAGAAGTTCCAAGGTATACAGTAAACCTGAAGTGAAGCATCGGAATCTAAAACTGGACTCACAGGAGAGGTTTAAATCATAGAAAGTTAGTGTGTCAGTCCTCTTGTACTTAAGTCGGCATTGTGCATTTTGTATTAAATTCGGATGCAATTTCTGTGTTTCATAGTCTATAAGATGGTCCAAGGTATACAGTAAACCTGAAGTGAAGAATCGGAATCTAAGACTGGACTCATAGGAGAGGATCAAATCATAGAAAGTTAGAGTGTCACTCCTCTTGTACTTATGTCGGCGTTGTGCCTTTTGTATTAAACTCGGATGCAATTTCTGTGTTTCATCGTCAATAAGAAGGTACAAGGTATACAGTAAACCTGAAGTGAAGCATCGAAATATAAAACTCAACTCACAGGAGTGGTTCAAATCACAGAAAGTTAGAGTGTCAGTCCTCTTGAACTTAAGTCGGCATTGTGCCTTTCATATTAAATTCGGATGCAATTTCTGTGCTTCATCGTCATTAAGAAGGACTAAAGTATACAGTAAACCTGAAGTAAAGCATCAGATTCTAAAACTGGACTCACAGGAGAGGTTCAAATCATAGAAAGTTAGAGTGTCAATCCTCTTGTACTTAAGTCGGTCTTGTGCCTTTTGTATTAAATTCGGATGCAATTTCTGTGTTTCATCGTCAAGAATAATGTCCAAGGTATACAGTAAACCTAAAGTGAAGCATCGGAATCTAAAACTGGACTCGCAGCAAAGGTTCAAATCATAGAAAGTTAGAGTGTCAGTCCTTTTGTACTTAAGTCGGCATTGTGCATTTTGTATTAAATTCGGATGCACTTTCTGTGTTTCATCGTCAATAAGAAGGTCCAAGGTATACAGTAAACCTCATGTGAAGCATCCGAATCTAAAACTGGACTCACAGGGACGGTCAAATCAAAGAAAGTTAGAGCGTCAGTCCTCTTGTACTTAAGTCGGCATTGTACATTTTGTATTAAATTCGGATGCAATTTCTGTGTTTCATAGTCAATAAGAAGGTCCAAGGTATACAGTAAAGCTGAAGTGAAGCATCGGAATCTAAGACTGGACTCACAGGAGAGGATCAAATCATAGAAAGTTAGTGTGTCACTCCTCTTGTACTTATGTCGGCGTTGTGCCTTTTGTATTAAACTCGGATGCAGTTTCTGTGTTTCATCGTCAATATGACGGTATAAGGTATACAGTAAACCTGAAGTGAAGATTCGGAATCTAAAACTGGACTCACAGGAGACGTTTAAATCATAGAAAGTTAGAGTGTCAGTCCTCTTGTACTTAAGTCGGCATTGTGCATTTTGTATTAAATTCGGATACAATTTCTGTGTTTCATCGTCAATACGAAGGTCCATGGTATACAGTAAACCTGAACTGAAGCTTCGAAATATAAAACTCAACTCACAGGACAGGTTCAAATCACAGAAAGTTAGAGTGTCAGTTCTCTTGTACTTAAGTCGGCATTGTGCCTTTGGATTAAATTCGGATGCAATTTCTGTGTTTCATCGTCAATAAGAAGGCCCAAGGGATACAGTAAACCTGAAGTGGAGCATCGTAATCTAAAACTGGACTCACAGGAGAGGTTCAAATCATAGAAAGTTAGAGTGTCAGTCCTCACGTACTTGAGTCGGCATTGTGCCTTTTGTATTAAATTTGGATGCAATTTCTGTGTTTCATCGTCAATACGAAGGTCCTTGGTATACAGTAAATCTGAAGTGAAGCATCGCAATCTAAAACTGGACTCACAGGAGAGGTTCAAATAATTGAAAGTCAGAGTGTCAGTCCTCTTGTACTTAAGTCGGCATTGTGCATTTTATATTAAATTCGGATGCAATTTCTGTGTTTCATCGTCAATAATAAGGCCCAAGGGATACAGTACACCTAAAGTGAAGCATCGGAATCTAAACTGGACTCACAGGAGAGGTTCAAATCATAGAAAAATAGAGTGTCAGTCCTCTTGTACTTAAGTCAGCATTGTGCTTTTTGTATTTAATTCGGATGCAATTTCTGTGTTTCATCGTCAATAATAAGGTCCAAAGTATACAGTAAACCTGAAGTGAAGCATCAGAATCTAATACTGGACTCACAGGAGAGGTTTAAATCATAGAAAGTTAGAGTGTCAATCCTCTTGTACATAAGTCGGCATTGTGCCTTTTGTATTAAATTCGGATGCAATTTCTGTGTTTCATCGTCAAGAAGAATGTCCAAGGGATACAGTAAACCTGAAGTGAAGCATCGGAATCTAAAACTGGACTCACAGGAGAGGTTCAAATCATAGAAAGTTAGAGTGTCAGTCCTCTTGTACTCAAGTCGGCATTGTGACTTTTGTATTATATTGGGATGCATTTTCTGTTTTTCATCGTTAATAAGAAGGTCCGAGGTATACAGTAAATCTGAAGTGAAGCATCGGAATCTAAAACTGGACTCACAGGAGAGGTTCAAATCATAGATAGTTATACTGTCTGTCCTCTTGTACTTAAGTCGGCATTGTGCCTTTTATATTAAATTCGGATGCAATTTCTGTGTTTCATCGTCAATAAGAAGGTGCTCGTTATACAGTAAACCTGAAGTGAAGCATGGGAACCTAAAACTGGACTCACAGGAGAGGTTCAATTCATAGATAGTTAGAGTGTCGGTCCTCTTGTACTTAAATCGGCATTGTGAATTTTGTATTAAATTCGGATGCAATTTCTGAATTTCATCGTCAATAAGAACGTCCAAGGGATACAGTAAACCGGAAGTGAAGCATCGGAATCTAAAACTTGACTCACAGGAGAGGTTCAAATCATAGAAAGTTAGACTGTCAGTCCTCTTGTACTTAAGTCGGCACTGTGTCTTTTGTATTAAATTCAGATGCAATTTCTGTGTTTCACCGTCAATAAGAAGGTCCACGGGATACAGTTAACCTGAAGTGAAGCATCGGAATCTAAAACTGGACTCACAGGAGAGGTTCAAATCATAGAAAGTAAGAGTGTAAGTCCTCTTGTACTTAAGTCGGCATTGTGCCTTTTGTATTAAATACGGATGCAATTTCTGAGTTTCATCGTCAATAAGAAGGTACAAGGAATACAGTAAACCTAAAGTGAAGCATCGGAATATAAAACTTGACTCACAGGAGAGGTTCACATCATAGAATGTGATAGTGTCAGTCCTCTTGTACTTAAGTCGTCATTGTGCCTTTTGTATTAAATTCGGATGCAATTTCTGTGCTTCATCGTCAATTAGAAGGTCCAAGGGATACAGTAAAGCGGAAGTGAAGCATCGGAATCCAAAACTGGACTCAGAGGAGAGCTTCAACTCATAGAATGTTAGATTGTCAGTCCTCTAGTACTTAAGTTGGCATTGTGCCTTATGTATTAAATGCGGTTGCAATATCTGAGTTTCATCGTTAAGAAGAAGGTCCAAGGTATTCAATAAACCTGAAGTGAAGCATCGGAATCTAAAACTGGACTCACAGGAGAGGTTTAAATCATAGAAAGTTAGAGTGTCAGACCTCTTGTACGTATGTCGGCATTGTGCATTTTGTATAAAATTCGGATGCAATTTCTATGTTTCATAGTCAATAAGAAGGTCCAAGGAATACAGTAAACCTGAAATGAAGCATCGGAATATAAAACTTGACTCACAGGAGAGGTTCACATCATAGAATGTGATAGTGTCAGTCCTCTTGTACTTAAGTCGTCATTGTGCCTTTTGTATTAAATTCGGATGCAATTTCTGTGTTTCATCGTCAATAAGAACGTCCAAGGTATATAGTAAAACTAAAGTGAAGCATCGGAATCTAAAAATGGACACACAGGAGAGGTTCAAATCATATAACGTTAGAGTGTCAATCCTCTTGTACTTAAGTCGGCATTGTGCCTTTTGTATTAAATTTGGATGCAATTTCTGTGTTTCATTGTCAACAAGAAGGTCCAAGGCATAGAGTAAACCTGAAGTGAAGCATCGAAATATAAAACTCAACTCACAGGAGAGGTTCAAATCACAGAAAGTTAGAGTGTCAGTCCTCTTGTACTTAAGTCGGCATTGTGCCTTTTGTATTAAATTCGGATGCAATTTCCGTGCTTCATCGTCAATAAGAAGGACCAAGGTATACAGTAAACCTGAATTGAAGCATCGGAGTCTAAAAATGGACTCACAGGAGAGGTTCAAATCATATAAAGTTAGAGTGTCAATCCTCTTGTACTTGAGTCGGTATTGTGCCTTTTGTAATAAATTCGGATGCAATTTCTGTGTTTCATCGTCAATAAGAAGGTCCAATGTATACAGTAAACCTAAAGTGAAGCATCGGAATCTAAAACTGGACTCACAGGAGAGGTTCAATTCATAGATAGTTTGAGTGTCGGTCCTCTTGTACGTAAGTCGGCATTGTGCCTTTTGTATTAAATTCGGATGCAATTTCTGTGTTTCATCGTCAATAAGAAGGTCCAAGGGATACAGTAAACCTGAAGTGCAGCATCGTAATCTTAAACTGGACTCACAGGAGAGGATCAAATCACGGAAAGTTAGAGTGTCAGTCCTCTCGTACTTAAGTTGGCATTGTGCCTTTTATATTAAATTTGGATGCAATTTCTGTGTTTCATCGTCAATAAGAAGGTCAAAGTTATACAGTGAACCTGAAGTGAAGCATCGGAATCTTAAACTGGACTCACAGGAGAGGTTCAATTCATAGATAGTTAGAGTGTCGGTCCTCTTGTACGCAAGTCGGCATTGTGCCTTTTGTATTAAATTCGGATGCATTTTCTGTTTTTCATCGTCAATAAGAAGGTCCGAGGTATCCAGTAAATCTGAAGTGAAGCATCGGAATCTAAAACTGGACTCACAGGAGAGGTTCAATTCATAGATAGTTAGAGTGTCGGACCTCTTGTACGTAAGTCGGCATTGTGCCTTTTCTATTAAATTCGTATGCAATTTCTGTGTTTCATCGTCAATAACAAGGTCCAAGGGATACAGTATACCTGAAGTGCAGCATCGTAATCTAAAACTGGACTCACAGGAGAGGATCAAATCACAGGAAGTTAGAGTGTCAGTCCTCTCGTACTTAAGTCGGCATTGTGCCTTTGGTATTAAATTTGGATGGAATTTATGTGCTTCATCGTCAATAAGAAGGTCCAAGGGATACAGTAAACCTGAAGTGAAGCATCGGAATCTAAAACTGGACTCACAGGAGAGGTTCAAATCATAGAATGTTAGAGTGCCAGTCCTCTTGTACTTATATCGGCATTGTGAATTTTGTATTAAATTCGGATGCAATTTCTGAATTTCATCGTCAATAAGAAGGTCCAAGGGATACAGTAAACCGGAAGTGAAGCATCGGAATCTAAAACTTGACTCTCAGGAGAGGTTCAAATCATAGAAAGTTAGACTGTCAGTCCTCTTGTACTTAAGTCGGCATTGTGCCTTTTGTATTAAATTCGGATGCAATTTCTGTGTTTCACCGTCAATAAGATGGTCCACGGGATACAGTTAACCTGAAGTGAAGCATCGGAATCTAAAACTGGACTCACAGGAGAGGTTTAAATCATAGAAAGTTAGACTGTCAGTCCTCTTGTACTAAAGTCGGCATTGTGCCTTTTGTATTAAATTCGGATGCAATTTCTGAGTTTCATCGTCAATAAGTAGGTACAAGTGATACAGTAAACCTAAAGTGAAGCATTGGAATATAAAACTTGACTCACAGGAGAGGTTCACATCATAGAATGTGATAGTGTCAGTCCTCTTGTACTTAAGTCGTCATTGTGCCTTTTGTATAAAATTCGGATGCAATTTCTGTGCTTCATCGTCAATAAGAAGGTCCAAGGGATACAGTAAACCGGAAGTTAAGCATCGGAATCCAAAACTGGGCTCAGAGGAGAGCATCAACTCATAGAATGTTAGAGTGTCAGTCCTCTTGTACTTAAGTTGGCATTGTGCCTTATGTATTAAATGCGGTTGCAATATCTGAGTTTCATCGTTAAGAAGAAGGTCCAAGGTATTCAATAAACCTGAAGTGAAGCATCGGAATCTAAAACTGGACTCACAGGAGAGGTTTAAATCATAGAAAGTTAGAGTGTCAGACCTCTTGTACGTATGTCGGCATTGTGCATTTTGTATTAAATTCGGATGCAATTTCTATGTTTCATAGTCAATAAGAAGCTCCAAGGTATACAGTAAACCTGAAATGAAGCATCGGAATATAAAACTTGACTCACAGGAGAGGTTCACATCATAGAATGTGATAGTGTCAGTCCTCTTGTACTTAAGTCGTCATTGTGCCTTTTGTATTAAATTCGGATGCAATTTCTGTGTTTCATCGTCAATAAGAAGGTCCAAGGTATACAGTAAACCTGAAGTGAAGCATCGGAATCTGAAACTGGACTCACAGGAGAGGTTTAAATCATAGAAAGTTAGAGTTTCAGACCTCTTGTACGTATGTCGGCATTGTGCATTTTGTATTAAATTCGGATGCAATTTCTATGTTTCATAGTCAAAAAGAAGGTCCAAGGTATACAGTAAACCTGAAATGAAGCATCGGAATCTAAAACTGGACTCACAGGAGTGGTTCAAATCATAGAAAGTTAGAGTGTCACTCTTCTTGTACTTAAGTCGGCATTGTGCCTTTTGTATTAAATTCGGATGCAATTTCTGTGATTCATTGTCAACAAGAAGGTCCAAGGCACAGAGTAAACCTGAAGTGAAGCATCGAAATATAAAACTCAACTCACAGGAGAGGTTCAAATCACAGAACGTTAGAGTGTCAGTCCTCTTGTACTTAAGTCGGCATTGTGCCTTTTGTATTACTTTCGGATGCAATTTCTGTGCTTCATCGTCAATAAGAAGAACCAAGGTATACAGTAAACTTGAATTGAAACATCGGAATCTAAAAATGGACTCACAGGAGAGGTTCAAATCATATAAAGTTAGAGTGTCAATCCTCTTGTACTTAAGTCGGTGTTGTGCCTCTTGTATTAAATTCGGATGCAATTTCTGTGTTTCATCGTCAATAAGAAGGTCCAAGGTATACAGTAAACCTAAAGTGAAGCATCGGAATCTAAAACTAGACTCACAGGAGAGGTTCAAATCATAGAAAGTTAGAGTGTCAGTCCTTTTGTACTTAAGTCGGCATTGTGCATTTTGTATTAAATTCGGATGCACTTTCTGTGTTTCATCGTCAATAAGAAGTTCCAAGGTATACAGTAAACCGAACGTGAGGCATCGGAAGCTAAAACTGGACTCACAGGAGAGGTTCAAATCATAGAAAGTTAGAGTGTCAATCCTCTTGTACTTATGTCGGCATTGTGCCTTTTGTATTAAATTCGGATGCAATTTCTGTGTTTCATCGTCAATACGAAGGTCCATGGTATACAGTAAACCTGAAGTGCAGCTTCGAAATATAAAACTCAACTCACTGGAGAGGTTCAAATCACAGAAAGTTAGAGTGTCAGTCTTCTTGTACGTAAGTCGGCATTGTGCTTTTGGATTAAATTCGGATGCAATTTCTGTGTTTCATCGTCAATAAGAAGGCCCAAGGGATACAGTAAACCTGAAGTGGAGCATCGTAATCTAAAACTGGACTCACAGGAGAGGTTCAAATCATAGAAAGTTAGAGTGTCAGTCCTCATGTACTTGAGTCGGCATTGTGCCTTTTGTATTAAATTTGGATGCAATTTCTGTGTTTCATCGTCAATAAGAAGGTCCTTGGTATTCAGTAAATCTGAAGTGAAGCATCGGAATCTAAAACTGGACTCACAGGAGAGGTTCAAATCATTGAAAGTTAGAGTGTCAGTCCTCTTGTACTTAAGTCGGCATTGTGCATTTTATATTAATTTCGGATGCAATTTCTGTGTTTCATCGTCAATAATAAGGTCCAAGGTATACAGTAAACCTGAAGTGAAGCATCGCAATCTAAAACTCAACTCACAGGAGAGGTTCAAACCATAGAATGTTAGAGTGTCAGTCCTCCTATACTTAAGTCGGCATTGTGCCTTTTGTATTAATTCGGATGCAATTTCTGTGTTTCATCGTCAATAAGAAGGTCCAAGGCATACATTAAAGCTGAAGTGAAGCTATGAGATTCTAAAACTGGACTCACAGGAGAGATTTAATTCATAGAAAGTTAGAGTGTCAGTCCTCCTGTACTTAAGTCGGCATTGTGCCTTTTGTATTAAATTCGGATGCAATTTCTGTGTTTCATCGTCAATAAGACGGTCCAAGGTATACACTAAACCTGAAATGAAGCATCGAAATCTAAAACTGGACTCACAGGAGTGGTTCAAATCATAGGAAGTTAGAGTGTCACTCCTTTTGTACTTAAGTCGGCATTGTGCCTTTTGTATTAAATTCGGATGCAATTTCTGTGTTTCATTGTCAACAAGAAGTTCCAAGGCATAGAGTAAACCTGAAGTGAAGCATCGAAATACAAAACTCAACTCACAGGAGAGGTTCAAATCACAGAAATTAGAGTGTCAGTCCTCTTGTACATAAGTCGGCATTGTGCCTTTTGTATTAAATTCGGAAGCAATTTCTGTGCTTCATCGTCAATTAGAAGGTCCAAAGGATACAGTAAGCCTGAAGTGAAGCTTCGGAATCTAAAACTGGACTCACAGGAGAGGTTCAAATCATAGAAAGTTAGAGTGTCAATCCTCTTGTACTTATGTCGGCATTGTGCCTTTTGTATTAAATTCGGATGCAATTTCTGTGTTAGATCGTCAATACGAAGGTCCATGGAATACAGTAAACCTGAAGTGAAGATTCGAAATATAAAACTCAACTCACTGGAGGGGTTCAAATCACAGAAAGTTAGAGTGTCAGTCCTCTTGTACTTAAGTCGGCATTGTGCCTTTTGTATTAAATTCGGATGCAATTTCTGTGCTTCATCGTCAGTAAGATGGACCAAGGTATACAGTAAAACTGAAGTGAAGCATCAGAATCTAAAACTGGACTCAAAGGAGAGGTTCAAATCATAGAAAGTTAGAGTGTCAGTCCACTTGTACTTACGTCGGCATTGTGCCTTTTATATTTAATTCGGATACAATTTCTGAGTTTCATCGTCAATAAGAAGGTCCAAGGTATTCAATAAATCTGAAGAGAAGCTTTGGAATCTAAAACTCAACTCACAGGAGGGGTTCAAATCATAGAATGTTAGAGTGACAGTCCTCTTGTACTTAAGTCGGCATTGTGCCTTTTGTATTACATTAGGATGCAATTTCTGTGTTTCATCGTCAATAAGAAGTTCCAAGGTATACAGTAAACCTGAAGTGAAGCTATCAGATTCTAAAACTGAACTCGCAGGAGAGATTTAATTCGTAGAAAGTTAGAGTGTCAGTCCTCTTGTACTTAAGTCGGCATTGTGCCTTTTGTATTAAATTCGGATGAAATTTCTGTGTTTCATCGTCAATAAGAAGGTCCAAGGTGTACAGTAAACCTGAAGTGAAGCATCGGAATCTAAACCTGGGCTCACAGGAGAGGCTTAAATCATAGAAACTTAGAGTGTCAGTCCTCTTGTACTTAAGTCGGCATTGTGCCTTTTGTATTAAATTCGGATGCACTTTCTGTGCTTCATCGTCAATATGAAGGACCAAGGTATACAGTAAACCTGAAGTGAAGCATCAGAATCTAAAACTAAACTCACAGGAGAGGTTCAAATCATAGAAAGATAGAGTGTCAATCCTCTTGTACTTAAGTCGGTATTGTGCCTTTTGTATTAAATTCGAATGCAATTTCTGTGTTTCATCGTCAATAAGAAGGTCCAAGGTATACAGTAAACCTAAAGTGAAGCATCGGAATCTAAAACTGGACTCACAGCAAAGGTTCAAATCATAGAATGTTAGAGTGTCAGTCCTTTTGTACTTAAGTCGGCATTGTGCATTTTGTATTAAATTCGGTTGCACTTTCTGTGTTTCATCGTCAGTAAGAAGGTCCAAGGTATACAGTAAACCTCAAGTGAAGCATCCGAATCTAAAACTGGACTCACAGAGACGGTCAAATCATAGAAAGTTAGAGTGTCAGTCCTCTTGTACTGAAGTCGGCATTGTGCATTTTGTATTAAATTCGGATGCAATTTCTGTGTTTCATCGTCAATGCGAAGGTCCATGGTATACAGTAAACCTGAAGTGAAGCTTCGAAATATAAAACTCAACTCACAGGAGAGGTTCAAATCACAGTAAGTTAGAGTGTCAGTCCTCTTGTACTTAAGTCGGCATTGTGCATTTTGAATTAAATTCGGATGCAATTTCTGTGTTTCATCGTCAATAAGAAGGCCCAAGGGATACAGTAAACCTGAAGTGGAGCATCGTAATCTAAAACTGGACTCACAGGAGAGGTTCAAATCATAGAATGTTAGAGTGTCAGTCCTCATGTACTTGAGTCGGCATTGTGCCTATGTATTAAATTTGGATGCAATTTCTGTGTTTCATCGACAATAAGAAGGTTCTTGGTATACAGTAAATCTGAAGTGAAGCATCGGAATCTAAAACTGGACAAACAGGAGAGGTTCAAATCATTGAAAGTTAGAGTGTCAGTCCTCTTGTACTTAAGTCGGCATTGTGTATTTTGTATTAAATTCGGATGCAATTTCTGTGTTTCATCGTCAATAAGATGGCCCAAGGGATACAGTAAACCTAAAGTGAAGCATCGGAATCTAAAACTGGACTCACAGGAGAGGTTCATATCATAGAAAGTTAGAGTGTCAGTCTTCTTGTACTTAAGTCGGCATTGTGGCTTTTGTATTAAATTCGGATGCAATTTCTGTGTTTCATCGTCAATAAGAAGGTCCAAGGTATACAGTAAACCTGAAGTGAAGCATCGGAATCTAAATGTGGACTCACAGGAGAGGTTCAAATCATAGAAAATTAGAGTGTCAGTCCTCTTGCACTCAAGTCGGCTTTGTGCCTTTTGTATTAAACTCGGATGCAATTTCTGTGTTTCATCGTCAATAAGAAGGTCCAAAGTATACAAAAAGCTGAAGTGAAGCATCAGAATCTAAAACTGGACTCACTGGAGAGGTTTAAATCATAGAAAGTTAGAGTGTCAGTCCGCTTGTACATAAGTCACCATTGTGCATTTTGTATTGAATTCGGATGCAAGATCTGTGTTTCACAGTCAATAAGAAGGTCCAAGGTATACAGTAAACCTGAAGTGAAGCATCGGAATCTAAAACTGGACTCACAGGAGAGGTTCAAATCATAGAAAGTGAGAGTGTAAGTCCTCTTGTACTTAAGTCGGCATTGTGCCTTTTATATTGAATTCGGAAGCAATTTCTGTGTTTCATCGTCAATAAGAAGGTCCAAGGGATACAGTAAACCTGAAGTGCAGCATCGTAATCTAAAACTGGACTCACAGGAGAGGTTCAAATCACAGAAAGTTAGAGTGTCAGTCCTCTCGTACTTAAGTCGGCATTGTGCCTTTGGTATTAAATTTGGATGGAATTTCTGTGCTTCATCGTCAATAAGAAGGTCCAAGGGATACAGTTAACCTGAAGTGAAGCATCGGAATCTAAAACTGGACTCACAGGAGAGGTTCAAATCATAGAATGTTAGAGTGCCAGTCCTCTTGTACTTAAATCGGCATTGTGAATTTTGTATTAAATTCGGATGCAATTTCTGAATTTCATCGTCAATAAGAAGGTCCAAGGGATACAGTAAACCGGAAGTGAAGCATCGGAATCTAAAACTTGACTCACAGGAGAGGTTCAAATCATAGAAAGTTAGACTGTCAGTCCTCTTGTACTTAAGTCGGCATTGTGCCTTTTGTATTAAATTCGGATGCAATTTCTGTGTTTCACCGTCAATAAGATGGTCCACGGGATACAGTTAACCTGAAGTGAAGCATCGGAATCTAAATCTGGACTCACAGGAGAGGTTCAAATCATAGAAAGAAAGAGAGTAAGTCCTCTTGTACTTAAGTCGGCATTGTGCCTTTTGTATTAAATTTGGATGCAATTTCTGAGTTTCATCGACAATAAGAAGGTACAAGGGATACAGTAAACCTAAAGTGAAGCATTGGAATATAAAACTTGACTCACAGGAGAGGTTCACATCATAGAATGTGATAGTGTCAGTCCTCTTGTACTTAAGTCGTCATTGTGCCTTTTGTATAAAATTCGGATGCAATTTCTGTGCTTCATCGTCAATAAGAAGGTCCAAGGGATACAGTAAACCGGAAGTTAAGCATCGGAATCCAAAACTGGGCTCAGAGGAGAGCTTCAACTCATAGAATGTTAGAGTGTCAGTCCTCTAGTACTTAAGTTGGCATTGTGCCTTATGTATTAAATGCGGTTGCAATATCTGAGTTTCATCGTTAAGAAGAAGGTCCAAGGTATTCAATAAACCTGATGTGAAGCATCGGAATCTAAAACTAGACTCACAGGAGAGGTTTAAATCATAGAAAGTTAGAGTGTCAGACCTCTTGTACGTATGTCGGCATTGTGCATTTTGTATTAAATTCGGATGCAATTTCTATGTTTCATAGTCAATAAGAAGGTCCAAGGTATACAGTAAACCTGAAATGAAGCATCGCAATCTAAAACTGGACTCACAGGAGTGGTTCAAATCATAGAAAGTTAGAGTGTCAATCCTCTTGTACTTAAGTCGGTATTGTGCCTCTTGTATTAAATTCGGATGCAATTTCTGTGTTTCATAGTCAATAAGAAGGTCCAAGGTATACAGTAAACCTAAAGTGAAGCATCGGAATCTAAAACTGGACTCACAGGAGAGGTTCAAATCATAGAAAGTTAGAGTGTCAGTCCTTTTGTACTTAAGTCGGCATTGTGCAGTTTGTATTAAATTCGGATGCACTTTCTGTGTTTCATCGTCAATAAGAAGTTCCAAGGTATACAGTAAACCGAACGTGAGGCATCGGAAGCTAAAACTGGACTCACAGGAGAGGTTCAAATCATAGAAAGTTAGAGTGTCAATCCTCTTGTACTTATGTCGGCATTGTGCCTTTTGTATTAAATTCGGATGCAATTTCTGTGTTTCATCGTCAATACGAAGGTCCATGGTATACAGTAAACCTGAAGTGAAGCTTCGAAATATAAAACTCAACTCACTGGAGAGGTTCAAGTCACAGAAAGTTAGAGTGTCAGTCTTCTTGTACGTAAGTCGGCATTGTGCTTTTGGATTAAATTCGGATGCAATTTCTGTGTTTCATCGTCAATAAGAAGGCCCAAGGGATACAGTAAAACTGAAGTGGAGCATCGTAATCTAAAACTGGACTCACAGGAGAGGTTCAAATCATAGAAAGTTAGAGTGTCAGTCCTCATGTACTTGAGTCGGCATTGTGCCTTTTGTATTAAATTGGGATGCAATTTCTGTGTTTCATCGTCAATAAGAAGGTCCTTGGTATACAGTAAATCTGAAGTGAAGCATCGGAATCTAAAACTGGACTCACAGGAGAGGTTCAAATCATTGAAAGTTAGAGTGTCAGTCCTCTTGTACTTAGGTCGGCATTGTGCATTTTATATTAATTTCGGATGCAATTTCTGTGTTTCATCGTCAATAATAAGGTCCAAGGTATACAGTAAACCTGAAGTGAAGCATCGGAATCTAAAACTGGACTCACAGGAGAGGTTCAAATCATAGAAAGTTAGAGTGTCAGTCCTCTTGTACTCAAGTCGGCATTGTGACTTTGTATTAAATTGGGATGCATTTTCTGTTTTTCATCGTCAATAAGAGAGTCCGAGGTATACAGTAAATCTGAAGAGAAGCATCGGAATCTAAAACTGGACTCACAGGAGAGGTTCAAATCATAGAAAGTTAGACTGTTAGTCCTCTTGTACTTAAGTCGGCATTGTGCCTTTTGTATTAAATTCGGATGCAATTTCTGTGTTTCATCGTCAAGAAGAATGTCCAAGGGATACAGTAAACCTGAACTGAAGCATCGGAATCTAAAACAGGACTCACAGGAGAGGTTCAAATCATAGAAAGTTAGAGTGTCAGTCCTCTTGTACTCAAGTCGGCATTGTGACTTTTGTATTAAATTGGGATGCATTTTCTGTTTTTCATCGTCAATAAGAGGGTCCGAGGTATACAGTAAATCTGAAGAGAAGCATCGGAATCTAAAACTGGACTCACAGGAGAGGTTCAAATCATAGAAAGTTAGACTGTCTGTCCTCTTGTACTTAAGTCGGCATTGTTCCTTTTATATTAAATTCGGATGCAATTTCTGTGTTTCATCGTCAATAAGAAGGTCCAAGTTATACAGTAAACCTGAAGTGAAGCATCGGAATCTAAAACTGGACTCACAGGAGAGGTTCAAATCACAGAAAGTTAGAGTGTCAGTCCTCTCGTACTTAAGTCGGCATTGTGCCTTTGGTATTAAATTTGGATGGAATTTCTGTGCCTCATCGTCAATAAGAAGGTCCAAGGGATACAGTAAACCTGAAGTGAAGCATCGGAATCTAAAACTGGACTCACAGGAGAGGTTCAAATCATAGAATGTTAGAGTGCCAGACCTCTTGTACTTGAGTCGGCATTGTGCCTTTTGTATTAAATTTGGATGCAATTTCTGTGTTTCATCGTCAATAAGAAGGTCCTTGGTATACAGTAAATCTGAAGTGAAGCATCGGAATCTAAAACTGGACTCACAGTAGAGGTTCAAATCATTGAAAGTTAGAGTGTCAGTCCTCTTGTACTTATCACGGCATTGTGCATTTTATATTAAATTCGGATGCAATTTCTGTGTTTCATCGTCAATAATAAGGTCCAAGGTATACAGTAAACCTGAAGTGAAGCATCGGAATCTAAAACTGCACTCACAGGAGAGGTTCAAATCATAGAATGTTAGAGTGCCAGTCCTCTTGTACTTAAATCGGCATTGTGAATTTTGTATTAAATTCGGATGCAATTTCTGAATTTCATCGTCAATAAGAAGGTCCAAGGGATACAGTAAACCGGAAGTGAAGCATCGGAGTCTAAAACTTGACTCACAGGAGAGGTTCAAATCATAGAAAGTTAGACTGTCGGTCCTCTTGTACTTAAGTCGGCATTGTGCCTTTTGTATTAAATTCGGATGCAATTTCTGTGTTTCACCGACAATAAGAAGGTCCACGGGATACAGTTAACCTGAAGTGAAGCATCGGAATCTAAGACTGGACTCACAGGAGAGGTTCAAAACATAGAAAGTAAGAGTGTAAGTCCTCTTGTACTTAAGTCGGCATTGTGCCTTTTGTATTAAATTCGAATGCAATTTCTGAGTTTCATCGTCAATAAGAAGGTACAAGGGATACAGTAAACCGAAAGTGAAGCATTGGAATATAAAACTTGACTCACAGGAGAGGTTCACATCATAGAATGTGATAGTGTCAGTCCTCTTGTACTTAAGTCGTCATTGTGCCTTTTGTATAAAATTCGGATGCAATTTCTGTGTTTCATCGTCATTAAGAAGGTCCAAGGGATACAGTAAACCGGAAGTTAAGCATCGGAATCCAAAACTGGGCTCAGAAGAGAGCTTCAACTCATAGAATGTTAGAGTGTCAGTCCTCTAGTACTTAAGTTGGCATTGTGCCTTATGTATTAAATGCGGTTGCAATATCTGAGTTTCATCGTTAAGAAGAAGGTCCAAGGTATTCAATAAACTTGAAGTGAAGCATCGGAATCTCACACTGGACTCACAGGAGAGGTTTAAATCATAGAAAGTTAGAGTGTCAGACCTCTTGTACGTATGTCGGCATTGTGCATTTTGTATTAAATTCGGATGCAATTTCTATGTTTCATAGTCAATAAGAAGGTCCAAGGTATACAGTAAACCTGAAATGAAGCATCGGAATCTAAAACTGGACTCACAGGAGTGGTTCAAATCATAGAAAGTTAGAGTGTCACTCCTCTTGTACTTATGTCGGCATTGTGCCTTTTGTATTACATTCGGATGCAATTTCTGTGTTTCATTGTCAACAAGAAGGTCCAAGGCACAGAGTAAACCTGAAGTGAAGCATCGAAATATAAAACTCAACTCATAGGAGAGTTTCAAATCACAGAAAGTTAGAGTGTCAGTCCTCTTGTACTTAAGTCGGCATTGTGCCTTTTGTATTACATTCGGATGCAATTTCTGTGCTTCATCGTCAATAAGAAGGACCAAGGTATACAGTAAACTTGAATTGAAACATCGGAATCTAAAAATGGACTCACAGGAGAGGTTCAAATCATATAAAGTTAGAGTGTCAATCCTCTTGTACTTAGGTCGGTATTGTGCCTCTTGTATTAAATTCGGATGCAATTTCTGTGTTTCATAGTCAATAAGAAGGTCCAAGGTATACAGTAAACCTAAAGTGAAGCATCGGAATCTAAAACTGGACTCACAGGAGAGGTTCAAATCATAGAAAGTTACAGTGTCAGTCCTTTTGTACTTAAGTCGGCATTGTGCATTTTGTATTAAATTCGGATGCACTTTCTGTGTTTCATCGTCAATAAGAAGTTCCAAGGTATACAGTAAACCGAACGTGAGGCATCGGAAGCTAAAACTGGACTCACAGGAGAGGTTCAAATCATAGAAAGTTAGAGTGTCAATCCTCTTGTACTTATGTCGGCATTGTTCCTTTTGTATTAAATTCGGATGCAATTTCTGTGTTTCATCGTCAATACGAAGTTCCATGGTATACAGTAAACCTGAAGTGAAGCTTCGAAATATAAAACTCAACTCACTGGAGAGGTTCAAATCACAGAAAGTTAGAGTGTCAGTCTTCTTGTACGTAAGTCGGCATTGTGCTTTTGGATTAAATTCGGATGCAATTCCTGTGTTTCATCGTCAATAAGAAGGCCCAAGGGATACAGTAAACCTGAAGTGGAGCATCGTAATCTAAAACTGGACTCACAGGAGAGGTTCAAATCATAGAAAGTTAGAGTGTCAGTCCTCATGTACTTGAGTCGGCATTGTGCCTTTTGTATTAAATTTGGATGCAATTTCTGTGTTTCATCGTCAATAAGAAGGTCCTTGGTATACAGTAAATCTGAAGTGAAGCATCGGAATCTAAAACTGGACTCACAGGAGTGGTTCAAATCATTGAAAGTTAGAGTGTCAGTCCTCTTGTACTTATGTCGGCATTGTGCATTTTATATTAAATTCGGATGCAATTTCTGTGTTTCATCGTCAATAACAAGGTCCAAGGTATACAGTAAACCTGATGTGAAGCATCGGAATCTAAAACTTAACTCACAGGAGAGGTTCAAATCATAGAACATTAGAGTGTCAGTCCTCTTGTACTTAAGTCAGCATTGTGCCTTTTGTAATTAATTCGGATGCAATTTCTGTGTTTCATCGTCAATAAGAAGGTCCAAAGTATACAGTAAACCTGAAGTGAAGCATCAGAATCTAAAACTGGACTCACAGGAGAGGTTTAAATCATAGAAAGTTAGAGTGTCAATCCTCTTGTACATAAGTCGGCATTGTGCCTTTTGTATTAAATTCGGATGCAATTTCTGTGTTTCATCGTCAAGAAGAATGTCCAAGGGATACAGTAAACCTGAACTGAAGCATCGGAATCTAAAACTGGACTCACAGGAGAGGTTCAAATCACAGAAAGTTAGAGTGTCAGTCCTCTTGTACTCAAGTCGGCATTGTGACTTTTGTATTACATTCGGATGCAATTTCTGTGTTTCATTGTCAACAAGAAGGTCCAAGGCACAGAGTAAACCTGAAGTGAAGCATCGAAATATAAAACTCAACTCATAGGAGAGTTTCAAATCACAGAAAGTTAGAGTGTCAGTCCTCTTGTACTTAAGTCGGCATTGTGCCTTTTGTATTACATTCGGATGCAATTTCTGTGCTTCATCGTCAATAAGAAGGACCAAGGTATACAGTAAACTTGAATTGAAACATCGGAATCTAAAAATGGACTCACAGGAGAGGTTCAAATCATATAAAGTTAGAGTGTCAATCCTCTTGTACTTAGGTCGGTATTGTGCCTCTTGTATTAAATTCGGATGCAATTTCTGTGTTTCATAGTCAATAAGAAGGTCCAAGGTATACAGTAAACCTAAAGTGAAGCATCGGAATCTAAAACTGGACTCACAGGAGAGGTTCAAATCATAGAAAGTTACAGTGTCAGTCCTTTTGTACTTAAGTCGGCATTGTGCATTTTGTATTAAATTCGGATGCACTTTCTGTGTTTCATCGTCAATAAGAAGTTCCAAGGTATACAGTAAACCGAACGTGAGGCATCGGAAGCTAAAACTGGACTCACAGGAGAGGTTCAAATCATAGAAAGTTAGAGTGTCAATCCTCTTGTACTTATGTCGGCATTGTTCCTTTTGTATTAAATTCGGATGCAATTTCTGTGTTTCATCGTCAATACGAAGTTCCATGGTATACAGTAAACCTGAAGTGAAGCTTCGAAATATAAAACTCAACTCACTGGAGAGGTTCAAATCACAGAAAGTTAGAGTGTCAGTCTTCTTGTACGTAAGTCGGCATTGTGCTTTTGGATTAAATTCGGATGCAATTCCTGTGTTTCATCGTCAATAAGAAGGCCCAAGGGATACAGTAAACCTGAAGTGGAGCATCGTAATCTAAAACTGGACTCACAGGAGAGGTTCAAATCATAGAAAGTTAGAGTGTCAGTCCTCATGTACTTGAGTCGGCATTGTGCCTTTTGTATTAAATTTGGATGCAATTTCTGTGTTTCATCGTCAATAAGAAGGTCCTTGGTATACAGTAAATCTGAAGTGAAGCATCGGAATCTAAAACTGGACTCACAGGAGTGGTTCAAATCATTGAAAGTTAGAGTGTCAGTCCTCTTGTACTTATGTCGGCATTGTGCATTTTATATTAAATTCGGATGCAATTTCTGTGTTTCATCGTCAATAACAAGGTCCAAGGTATACAGTAAACCTGATGTGAAGCATCGGAATCTAAAACTTAACTCACAGGAGAGGTTCAAATCATAGAACATTAGAGTGTCAGTCCTCTTGTACTTAAGTCAGCATTGTGCCTTTTGTAATTAATTCGGATGCAATTTCTGTGTTTCATCGTCAATAAGAAGGTCCAAAGTATACAGTAAACCTGAAGTGAAGCATCAGAATCTAAAACTGGACTCACAGGAGAGGTTTAAATCATAGAAAGTTAGAGTGTCAATCCTCTTGTACATAAGTCGGCATTGTGCCTTTTGTATTAAATTCGGATGCAATTTCTGTGTTTCATCGTCAAGAAGAATGTCCAAGGGATACAGTAAACCTGAACTGAAGCATCGGAATCTAAAACTGGACTCACAGGAGAGGTTCAAATCACAGAAAGTTAGAGTGTCAGTCCTCTTGTACTCAAGTCGGCATTGTGACTTTTGTATTAAATTGGGATGCATTTTCTGTTTTTCATCGTCAATAACAGGGTCCGAGGTATACAGTAAATCAGAAGAGAAGCATCGGAATCTAAAACTGGACTCACAGGAGAGGTTCAAATCATAGAAAGTTAGACTGTCTGTCCTCTTGTACTTCAGTCGGCATTGTTCCTTTTATATTAAATTCGGATGCAATTTCTGTGTTTCATCGTCAATAAGAAGGTCCAAGTTATACAGTAAACCTGAAGTGAAGCATCAGAATCTAAAACTGGACTCACAGGAGAGGTTCAAATCACAGAAAGTTAGAGTGTCAGTCCTCTCGTACTTAAGTCGGCATTGTGCCTTTGGTAATAAATTTGGATGGAATTTCTGTGCTTCATCGTCAATAAGAAGGTCCATGGGGTACAGTAAACCTGAAGTGAAGCATCGGAATCTAAAACTGGACTCACAGGAGAGGTTCAAATCATAGAATGTTAGAGTGCCAGTCCTCTTGTACTTAAATCGGCATTGTGAATTTTGTATTAAATTCGGATGCAATTTCTGAATTTCATCGTCAATAAGAAGGTCCAAGGGATACAGTAAACCGGAAGTGAAGCATCGGAATCTAAAACTTGACTCACAGGAGAGGTTCAAATCATAGAAAGTTAGACTGTCAGTCCTCTTGTACTTAAGTCGGCATTGTGCCCTTTGTATTAAATTCGGATGCAATTTCTGTGTTTCACCGTCAATAAGAAGGTCCACGGGATACAGTTAACCTGAAGTGAAGCATCGGAATCTAAAACTGGACTCACAGGAGTGGTTCAAATCATAGAAAGTAAGAGTGTAAGTCCTCTTGTACTTAAGTCGGCATTGTGCCTTTTGTATTAAATTCGAATGCAATTTCTGAGTTTCATCGTCAATAAGAAGGTACAAGGGATACAGTAAACCTAAAGTGAAGCATCGGAATATAAAACTTGACTCACAGGAGAGGTTCACATCATAGAATGTGATAGTGTCAGTCCTCTTGTACTTAAGTCGTCATTGTGCCTTTTGTATTAAATTCGGATGCAATTTCTGTGCTTCATCGTCAATAAGAAGGTCCAAGGGATACAGTAAACTGGAAGTGAAGCATCGGAATCCAAAACTGGACTCAGAGGAGAGCTTCAACTCATAGAATGTTAGAGTGTCAGTCCTCTAGTACTTAAGTTGGAATTGTGCCATATGTATTAAATGCGGTTCCACTATCTGAGTTTCATCGTTAATAAGAAGTTCCAAGGCATTCAATAAACCTGAAGTGAAGCATCGGAATCTAAAACTCAACTCACAGGAGACGTTCAAACCATAGAATGTTAGAGTGTCAGTCCTCCTATACTTAAGTCGGCATTGTGCCTTTTGTATTAATTCGGATGCAATTTCTGTGTTTCATCGTCAATAAGAAGGTCCAAGGCATACATTAAACCTGAAGTGAAGCTATGAGATTCTAAAACTGGACTCACTGGAGAGATTTAATTCATAGAAAGTTAGAGTGTCAGTCCTCCTGTACTTAAGTCGGCATTGTGCCTTTTGTATTAAATTCGGATGCAATTTCTGTGTTTCATCGTCAATAAGAAGGTCCAAGGTATACAGTAAACCTGAAGTGAAGCATCGGAATCTGAATCTGGACTCACAGGAGGGGTTTAAATCATAGAAAGTTAGAGTGTCAGTCCTCTTGTACTTAAGTCGGCATTGTGCCTTTTGTATTAAATTCGGAAGCAATTTCTGTGCTTCATCGTCAAGTAGAAGGTCCAAAGGATACAGTAAGCCTGAAGTGAAGCTTCGGAATCTGAAACTGGACTCACAGGAGAGGTTCAAACCATAGAATGTTAGAGTGTCAGTCCTCCTATACTTAAGTCGGCATTGTGCCTTTTGTATTAAGTTCGGATGCAATTTCTGTGTTTCATTGTCAACAAGAAGTTCCAAGGCATAGAGTAAACCTGAAGTGAAGCATCGAAATATAAAACTCAACTCACAGGAGAGGTTCAAATCACAGAAAGTTAGAGTGTCAGTCCTCATGTACTTAAGTCGGCATTGTGCCTTTTGTATTAAATTCGGAAGCAATTTCTGTGCTTCATCGTCAAGTAGAAGGTCCAAAGGATACAGTAAGCCTGAAGTGAAGCTTCGGAATCTAAAACTGGACTCACAGGAGAGGTTCAAATCATAGAAAGTTAGAGTGTCAATCCTCTTGTACTTATGTCGGCATTGTGCCTTTTGTATTATATTCGGATGCAATTTCTGTGTTAGATCGTCAATACGAAGGTCCATGGAATACAGTAAACCTGAAGTGAAGATTCGAAATATAAAACTCAACTCACTGGAGGGGTTCAAATCACAGAAAGTTAGAGTGTCACTCCTCTTGTACTTAAGTCGGCATTGTGCCTTTTGTATTAAATTCGGATGCAATTTCTGTGCTTCATCGTCAGTAAGAAGGACCAAGGTATACAGTAAAACTGAAGTGAAGCATCAGAATCTAAACTGGACTCACAGGAGAGGTTCAAATCATAGAAAGTTAGAGTGTCAGTCCACTTGTACTTACGTCGGCATTGTGCCTTTTGTATTTAATTCGGATGCAATTTCTGAGTTTCATCGTCAATAAGAAGGTCCAAGGTATTCAATAAACCTGAAAAGAAGCTTTGGAATCTAAAACTCAACTCACAGGAGGGGTTCAAATCATAGAATGTTAGAGTGACAGTCCTCTTGTACTTAAGTCGGCATTGTGCCTTTTGTATTAAATTCGGATGCAATTTCTGTGTTTCATCGTCAATAAGAAGTTCCAAGGTATACAGTAAACCTGAAGTGAAGCTATCAGATTCTAAAAATGAACTCGCAGGAGAGATTTAATTCATAGAAAGTTAGAGTGTCAGTCCTCTTGTACTTAAGTCGGCATTGTGCCTTTTGTATTAAATTCGGATGCAATTTCTGTGTTTCATCGTCAATAAGAAGGTCCAAGGTATACAGTAAACCTGAAGTGAAGCATCGGAATCTAAAACTGGACTCACAGGAGAGGTTTAAATCATAGAAAATTTGAGTGTCAGTCCTCTTGTACTTAAGTCGGCATTCTGCCTTTTGTATTAAATTCGGATGCTATTTCTGTGTTTCATCGTCAATAAGAAGGTCCAAAGTATACAGTAAACCTGAAGTGAAGCATCGGAATCTAAAACTGGACTCACAGGAGAGGTTAAATCATTGAAAGTTAGAGTGTCAGTCCTCTTGTACATAAGTCGGCATTGTACATTTTGTATTAAATTCGGATGCAATTTCTGTGTTTCATAGTCAATAAGATGGTCCAAGGTATACAGTAAACCTGAAGTGAAGCATCGGAATTTAAGACTGGACTCACAGGAGAGGATCAAATCATAGAAAGTTAGAGTGTCACTCCTCTTGTACTTATGTCGGCGTTGTGCCTTTTTGTATGAAACTCGGATGCAATTTCTGTGTTTCATCGTCAATGTGAAGGTACAAGGTATACAATAAACCTGAAGTCAAGTATCGAAATATAAAACTCAACTCACAGGAGTGGTTCAAATCACAGAAAGTTAGAGTGTCAGTCCTCTTGTACTTATGTCGGCGTTGTGCCTTTTGCATTAAATTCGGATGCACTTTCTGTGCTTCATCGTCAATAAGAAGGACCAAGGTATACAGTAAACCTGAAGTGAAGCATCAGAATCTAAAACTAAACTCACAGGAGAGGTTCAAATCGTAGAAAGATAGAGTGTCAATCCTCTTGTACTTAAGTCGGTATTGTGCCTTTTGTATTAAATTCGGATGCAATTTCTGTGTTTCACCGTCAATAAGAACGTCCAAGGTATACAGTAAACCTAAAGTGAAGCATCGGAATCTGAAACTGGACTCACAGCAAAGGTTCAAATCATAGAAAGTTAGAGTGTCAGTCCTTTTGTACTTAAGTCGGCATTGTGCATTTTGTATTAAATTTGGTTGCACTTTCTGTGTTTCATCGTCAGTAAGAAGGTCCAAGGTATACAGTAAACCTCAAGTGAAGCATCCGAATCTAAAATTGGACTCACAGGGACGGTCAAATCATAGAAAGTTAGAGTGTCAGTCCTCTTGTACTGAAGTCGGCATTGTGCATTTTGTATTAAATTCAGATGCAATTTCTGTGTTTCATAGTCAATAAGAAGGTCCAAGGTTTACAGTAAACCTGAAGTGAAGCACCGGAATCTAAGACTGGACTCACAGGAAAGGATCAAATCATAGAAAGTTAGAGTTTCACTCCTCTTGTACTTATGTCGGCGTTATGCCTTTTGTATTAAACTCGGATGCAATTTCTGTGTTTCATCGTCAATAAGACGGTACAAGGTATACAGTAAACCTGAAGTGAAGCATCGAAATATAAAACTCAACTCACAGGAGAGGTTCAAATCACAGAAAGTTGGACTGTCAGTCCTCTTGTACTTTAGTCGGCATTGTGTCTTTTGTATTAAATTCGGATGCAATTTCTGTGCTTCATCGTCACTAAGAGGGACCAAGGTATACAGTAATTCTGAAGTGAAGCATCGGACTCTAAAACTGGACTCACAGGAGAGGTTTATATCATAGAAAGTTAGAGTGTCAGTCCTCTTGTACTTAAGTCGGCATTGTGCATTTTGTACTAAATTCGGACGCAATTTCTGTGTTTCATAGTCAATAAGACGGTCCAAGGTATACAGTAAACTGAACGTGAGGCAACGGAAGCTAAAACTGGACTCACAGGAGAGGTTCAAATCATAGGAAGTTAGAGTGTCAATCCTCTTGTACTTATGTCGGCATTGTGCATTTTGTATTAAATTCGGATGCAATTTCTGTGTTTCATCGTCAATGCGAAGGTCCATGGTATACAGTAAACCTGAGGTGCAGCTTCGAAATATAAAACTCAACTCACAGGAGAGGTTCAAATCACAGTAAGTTAGAGTGTCAGTCCTCTTGTACTTAAGTCGGCATTGTGCATTTTGAATTAAATTCGGATGCAATTTCTGTGTTTCATCGTCAATAAGAAGGCCCAAGGGATACAGTAAACCTGAAGTGGAGCATCGTAATCTAAAACTGTTCTCATAGGAGAGGTTCAAATCATAGAATGTTAGAGTGTCAGTCCTCATGTACTTGAGTCAGCATTGTGCCTATTGTATTAAATTTGGATGCAATTTCTGTGTTTCATCGACAATAAGAAGGTCCTTGGTATACAGTAAATCTGAAGTGAAGCATCGGAATCTAAAACTGGACAAACAGGAGAGGTTCAAATCATTGAAAGTTAGAGTGTCAGTCCTCTTGTACTTAAGTCGGCATTGTGTATTTTGTATTAAATTCGGATGCAATTTCTGTGTTTCATCGTCAATAAGATGGTCCAAGGGATACAGCAAACCTAAAGTGAAGCATCGGAATCTAAAACTGGACTCACAGGAGCGGTTCAAATCATAGAAAGTTAGAGTGTCAGTCTTCTTGTACTTAAGTCGGCATTGTGGCTTTTGTATTAAATTCGGATGCAATTTCTGTGTTTCATCGTCAATAAGAAGGTGCAAGGTATACAGTAAACCTGAAGTGAAGCATCGGAATCTAAACGTGGACTCACAGGAGAGGTTCAAATCATAGAAAATTAGAGTGTCAGTCCTCTTGCACTTAAGTCGGCATTGTGCCTTTTGTATTAAACTCGGATGCAATTTCTGTGTTTCATCGTCAATAAGAAGGTCCAAAGTATACAAAAAACCTGAAGTGAAGCATCAGAATCTAAAACTGGCCTCACTGGAGAGGTTTAAATCATAGAAAGTTAGAGTGTCAGTCCTCTTGTACATAAGTCATCATTGTGCATTTTGTATTAAATTCGGATGCAATTTCTGTGTTTCATAGTCAATAAGAAGGTCCAAGGTATACAGTAAACCTGAAGTGAAGCATCGGAATCTAAAACTGGACTCACAGGAGAGGTTCAAATCATAGAAAGTAAGAGTGTAAGTCCTCTTGTACTTAAGTCGGCATTGTGCCTTTTGTATTAAATTCGAATGCAATTTCTGAGTTTCATCGACAATAAGAAGGTACAAGGGATACAGTAAACCTAAAGTGAAGCATCGGAATATAAAACTTGACTCACAGGAGAGGTTCACATCATAGAAAGTGATAGTGTCAGTCCTCTTGTACTTAAGTCGTCATTGTGCCTTTTGTATTACATTCGGATGCAATTTCTGTGCTTCATCGTCAATAAGAAGGTTCAAGGGATACAGTAAACCGGAAGTGAAGCATCGGAATCCAAAACTGGACTCAGAGGAGAGCTTCAACTCATAGAATGTTAGAGTGTCCGTCCTCTAGTACTTAAGTTGGCATTGTGCCTTATGTATTAAATGCGGTTGCAATATCTGAGTTCCATCGTTAATAAGAAGGTCCAAGATATTCAATAAACCTGAAGTGAAGCATCGGAATCTAAAACTCAACTCACAGGAGAGGTTCAAACCATAGAATGTTAGAGTGTCAGTCCTTCTATACTTAAGTCGGCATTGTGCCTTTGTATTAATTCGGATGCAATTTCTGTGTTTCATCGTCAATAACAAGGACCAAGGCATACATTAAACCTGAAGTGAAGCTATGAGATTCTAAAACTGGACTCACAGGAGAGATTTAATTCATAGAAAGTTAGAGTGTCAGTCCTCCTGTACTTAAGTCGGCATTGTGCCTTTTGTATTAAATTCGGATATAATTTCTGTGTTTCATCGTCAATAAGAAGGTCCAAGGTATACAGTAAACCTGAAGTGAAGCATCGGAATCTGAAACTGGACTCACAGGAGAGGTTTAAATCATCGAAAGTTAGAGTGTCAGTCCTCTTGTACGTAAGTCGGCATTGTGTAATTTGTATTAAATTCGGATGCAATTTCTATGTTTCATAGTCAATAAGAAGGTCCAAGGTATACAGTAAACCTGAAATGAAGCATCGGAATCTAAAACTGGACTCGCAGGAGTGGTTCAAATCATAGAAAGTTAGAGTGTCACTCCTCTTGTACTTAAGTCGGCATTGTGCCTTTTGTATTAAATTCGGATGCAATTTCTGTGTTTCATTGTCAACAAGAATGTCCAAGGCATAGAGTAAACCTGAAGTGAAGCATCGAAATATTAAACTCAACTCACAGGAGATTTTCAAATCACAGAAAGTTAGAGTGTCAGTCCTCTTGTACTTAAGTCGGCATTGTGCCTTTTGTATTAAATTCGGATGCAATTTCTGTGCTTCATCGTCAATTAGAAGGTCCAAATTATACAGTAAGCCTGAAGTGAAGCTTCGGAATCTAAAACTTGACTCACAGGAGAGGTTCAAATCATAGAAAGTTAGAGTGTCAATCCTCTTGTACTTATGTCGGCATTGTGCCTTTTGTATTAAATTCGGATGCAATTATTGAGTTAGATCGTCAATACGAACGTCCATGGAATACAGTAAACCTGAAGTGAAGATTCGAAATATAAAACTCAACTCACTGGAGAGGTTGAAATCACAGAAAGTTAGAGTGTCAGTCCTCTTGTACTCCAGTCGGCATTGTGCCTTTTGTATTAAATTCGGATGCAATTTCTGTGCTTCTTCGTCAGTAAGAAGGACCAAGGTATACAGTAAAACTGAAGTGAAGCATCAGAATCTAAAACTGGACTCACAGGAGAGGTTCAAATCATAGAAAGTTTGAGTGTCAGTCCACTTGTACTTACGTCGGCATTGTGCCTTTTGTATTAAATTCGGATGTAATTTCTGAGTTTCATCGTCAATAAGAAGGTCCAAGGTATTCAATAAACCTGAAGTGAAGCTTTGGAATCTAAAACTCAACTCACAGGAGGGGTTCAAATCATAGAATGTTAGAGTGACAGTCCTCTTGTACTTAAGTCGGGATTGTGCCTTTTGTATTAAATTGGGATGCAATTTCTGTGTTTCATCGTCAATAAGAGGGTCCAAGGTATACAGTAAACCTGAAGTGAAGCTATCAGATTCTAAAACTGAACTCGCAGGAGAGATTTAATTCATAGAAAGTTAGAGTGTCAGTCCTCTTGTACTTAAGTCGGCATTGTGCATTTTGTATTAAATTCGGATGCAATTTCTGTGTTTCATCGTCAATAAGAAGGTCCAAGGTATACAGTAAACTTGAAGTGAAGCATCGGAATCTAAAACTGGACTCACTGGAGAGGTTTAAATCATAGAAAGTTATAGTGTCAGTCCTCTTGTACTTAAGTCGGCATTGTGCCTTTTGTATTAAATTCGGATGCAATTTCTGTGTTTCATCGTCAATAAGAAGGTCCAAAGTATACAGTAAACCTGAAGTGAAGCATCGGAATCTAAAACTGGACTCACAGGAGAGGTTAAATCATTGAAAGTTAGAGTGTCAGTCCTCTTGTACATAAGTCGGCATTGTACATTTTGTATTAAATTCGGATGCAATTTCTGTGTTTCATAGTCAATAAGATGGTCCAAGGTATACAGTAAACCTGAAGTGAAGCATCGGAATCTAAGACTGGACTCACAGGAGAGGATCAAATCATAGAAAGTTAGAGTGTCACTCCTCTTGTACTTATGTCGGCGTTGTGCCTTTTGTATTAAACTCGGATGCAATTTCTGTGTTTCATCGTCAATAAGAAGGTCCAAGGTATACAGTAAGCCTGAAGTGAAGCTATCAGATTCTAAAACTGAACTCGCAGGAGAGATTTAATTCATAGAAAGTTAGAGTGTCAGTCGTCTTGTACTTAAGTCGGCATTGTGCCTTTTGTATTAAATTCGGATGCAATATCTGAGTTCCATCGTTAATAAGAAGGTCCAGGGTATTCAATAAACCTGAAGTGAAGCATCGGAATCTAAAACTCAACTCACAGGAGAGGTTCAAACCATAGAATGTTAGAGTGTCAGTCCTCCTATACTTAAGTCGGCATTGTGCCTTTTGTATTAATTCGGATGCAATTTCTGTGTTCATCGTCAATAAGAAGGTACAAGGCATACATTAAACCTGAAGTGAAGCTATGAGATTCTAAAACTGGACTCACAGGAGAGTTTTAATTCATAGAAAGTTAGAGTGTCAGTCCTTCTGTACTTAAGTCGGCATTGTGCCTTTTGTATTAAATTCGGATGCAATTTCTGTGTTTCATCGTCAATAAGAAGATCCAAGGTATACAGTAAACCTGAAGTGAAGCATCGGAATCTGAAACTTGACTCACAGGATAGGTTTAAATCATCGAAAGTTAGAGTGTCAGACCTCTTGTACGTAAGTCGGCATTGTGCATTTTGTATTAAATTCGGATGCAATTTCTATGTTTCATAGTCAATAAGAAGGTCCAAGGTATACAGTAAACCTGAAATGAAGCATCGGAATCTAAAACTGGACTCACAGGAGTGGTTCAAATCATAGAAAGTTAGAGTGTCACTCCTCTTGTACTTAAGTCGGCATTGTGCCTATTGTATTAAATTCGGATGCAATTTCTGTGTTTCATTGTCAACAAGAAGGTCCATGGCATAGAGTAAACCTGAAGTGAAGCATCGAAATATAAAACTCAACTCACAGGAGAGGTTCAAATCACAGAAAGTTAGAGTGTCAGTCCTCTTGTACTTAAGTCGGCATTGTGCCTTTTGTATTAAATTCGGATGCAATTATTGTGTTAGATCGTCAATACGAAGGTCCAAAGGATACAGTAAGCCTGAAGTGAAGCTTCGGAATCTAAAACTTGACTCACAGGAGAGGTTCAAATCATAGAATGTTAGAGTGTCAATCCTATTGTACTTATGTCGGCATTGTGCCTTTTGTATTAAATTCGGATGCAATTATTGTGTTAGATCGTCAATACGAAGGTCCATGGAATACAGTAAACCTGAAGTGAAGATTCGAAATATAAAACTCAACTCACTGGAGTGGTTCAAATCACAGAAAGTTAGAGTGTCAGTCGTCTTTTACTTCAGTCGGCATTGTGCCTTTTGTATTAAATTCGGGTGCAATTTCTATGCTTCATCGTCAGTAAGAAGGACCAAGGTATACAGTAAAACTGAAGTGAAGCATCAGAATCTAAAACTGGACTAACAGGAGAGGTTCAAATCATAGAAAGTTAGAGTGTCAGTCCACTTGTACTTACGTCGGCATTGTGCCTTTTGTATTAAATTCGGATGGAATTTCTGAGTTTCATCGTCAATAAGAAGGTCCAAGGTATTCAATAAACCTGAAGTGAAGCTTTGGAATCTAAAACTCAACTCACAGGAGGGGTTCAAATCATAGAAAGTTAGAGTGTCAGTCCTTTTGTACTTAAGTCGGCATTGTGCATTTTGTATTAAATTCGGATGCAATTTCTGTGTTTCATAGTCAATAAGAAGGTCCAAGGTATACAGCAAACCTGAAAAGAAGCATCGGAATCTAAGACTGGACTCACAGGAGAGGATCAAATCATAGAAAGTTAGAGTGTCACTCCTCTTGTACTTATGTCGGCGTTATGCCTTTTGTATTAAACTCGGATGCAATTCCTGTGTTTCATAGTCAATAAGAAGGTCCAAGGTATACAGTAAACCGAACGTGAGGCATCGGAAGCTGAAACTGGACTCACAGGAGAGGTACAAATCATAGGAAGTTAGAGTGTCAATCCTCTTGTACTAATGTCGGCATTGTGCATTTTGTATTAAATTCGGATGCAATTTCTGTGTTTCATCGTCAATGCGAAGGTCCATGGTATACAGTAAACCTGAAGTGAAGCTTCGAAATATAAAACTCATCTCACAGGAGAGGTTCAAATCACAGAAAGTTAGAGTGTCAGTCCTCTGGTACTTAAGTCGGCATTGTACATTTTGAATTAAATTCAGCTGCAATTTCTGTGTTTCATTGTCAATAAGAAGGCCCAAGGGATACAGTAAACCTGAAGTGGAGCATCGTAATCTAAAACTGGACTCACAGGAGAGGTTCAAATCATAGAAAGTTAGAATGTCAGTCCTCATGTACTTGAGTCGGCACTGTGCCCATTGTATTAAATTTGGATGCAATTTCTGTGTTTCATCGTCAATAAGAAGGTCCTTGGTATACAGTAAATCTGAAGTGAAGCATCGGAATCTAAAACTGGACAAACAGGAGAGGTTCAAATCATTGAGAGTTAGAGTGTCAGTCCTCTTGTACTTAAGTCGGCATTGTGCATTTTGTATTAAATTCGGATGCAATTTCTGTGTTTCATCGTCAATAAGATGGTCCAAGGGATACAGTAAACCTAAAGTGAAGCATCGGAATCTAAAACTGGACTCACAGGAGAGGTTCAAATCATAGAAAGTTAGAGTGTCAGTCTTCTTGTACTTAAGTCGGTATATTGCCTTTTGTATTAAATTCGGATGCAATTTCTGTGTTTCATCGCCAATAAGAAGGTCCAAGGTATACAGTAAACCAGAAGTGAAGCATCGGAATCTAAAAGTGGACTCACAGGAGAGGTTCAAATCAAAGAAAATTAGAGTGTCAGTCCTCTTGTACTTAAATCGGCATTGTGCCTTTTGTATTAAACTCGGATGCAATTTCTGTGTTTCATCGTCAATAAGAAGGACCAAAGTATACAAAAAACCTGAAGTGAAGCATCAGAATCTAAAACTGGACTCACTGGAGAGGTTTAAATCATAGAAAGTTAGAGTGTCAGTTCTCTAGTACATAAGTCATCATTGTGCATTTTGTATTAAATTCGGATGCAATTTCTGTGTTTCATAGTCAATAAGAAGGTCCAAGGTATACAGTAAACCTGAAGTGAAGCATCGGAATCTAAAACAGGGCTCACAGGAGAGGTTCAAATCATAGAAAGTTAGAGTGTCACTCCTCTTGTTCTTAAGTCGGCATTGTGCCTTTTGTATTAAATTCGGATGCAATTTCTGTGTTTCATCGTCATTAAGAAGGTCCAAGGCATAGAGTACACCTGAAGTGAAGCATCGAAATATAAAACTCAACTCACAGGAGAGGTTCAAATCACAGAAAGTTAGAGTGCCAGTCCTCTTGTACTTAAGTGGCATTGTGCCTTTTGTATTAAATTCGGATGCAATTTCTGTGCTTCATCGTCAGTAAGAGGGACCAAGGTCTACAGTAAACCTGAAGTGAAGCATCAGAATCAAAAACTGGACTCACAGCAGAGGTTCAAATCATAGAAAGTTAGATTGTCAATCCTCTTGTACTTAAGTCGGTATTGTGCCTTTTGTATTAAATTCGGATGCAATTTCTAAGTTTCATCGTCAATAAGAAGGTCCAAGGTATACAGTAAACCTGAAGTGAAGCTATCAGATTCTAAAACTGGACTCACAGGAATGATTTAATTCATAGAAAGATAGAGTGTCAGTCCTCTTGTACTTAAGTCGGCATTGTGCCTTTTGTATTAAATTCGGATGCGATTTCTGTGCTTCATCGTCAATAAGAAGGACCAAGGTATACAGTAAACCTGAATTGAAGCATCAGAATCTAAAACTGGACTCACAGGAGAGGATCAAATCATATAATATTAGAGTGTCAATCCTCTTGTACTTAAGTTGGCATTGTGCCTTTTGTATTAAATTCGGATGCAATTTCTGTGCTTCATCGTCAATAAGAAGGACCAAGGTATACATTAAACCTGAAGTGAAACATCGGAATCTAAGACTGGACTCACGGGAGAGGATCAAATCATAGAAAGTTAGAGTGTCACTCCTCTTGTACTTATGTCGGCGTTGTGCCTTTTGTATTAAACTCGGATGCAATTTCTGTGTTTCATCGTCAATAAGAAGGTACAAGGTATACAGTAAACCTGAAGTGAAGCATCGTAATATAAAACTCAACTCACAGGAGTGGTTTAAATCACAGAAAGTTAGAGTGTCAGTCCTCTTGTACTTAAGTCGGCATTGTGCCTTTTGTATTAAATTCGGACGCAATTTCTGTGCTTCATCGTCAATAAGAAGGACCAAGGTATACAGTAAACCTGAAGTAAAGCATCAGAATCTAAAACTGGACTCACAGGGGAGGTTCAAATCATAGAAAGTTAGAGTGTCAATCCTCTTGTACTTGAGTCAGTATTGTGCCTTTTGTATTAAATTCGGATGCAATTTCTGTGTTTCATCGTCAAGAAGAAGGTCCAAGGTATACAGTAAAACTAAAGTGAAGCATCGGAATCTAAAACTGGACTCACAGCGAAGGTTCAAATCATAGAAAGTTAGAGTGTCAGTCCTTTTGTACTTAAGTAGGCATTGTGCATTTTGTATTAAATTCGGATGCAATTTCTGTGTTTCATAGTCAATAAGAAGGTCCAAGGTATACAGTAAACCTGAAGTGAAGCATCGGAAACTAAGACTGGACTCACAGGAGAGGATCAAATCATAGAAAGTTAGAGTCTCACTCCTCTTGTACTTATGTCAGCGTTGTGCCTTTTGTATTAAATTCGGATGCAATTTCTGTGTTTCATCGTCAATAAGACGGTACAAGGTATACAGTAAACCTGAAGTGAAGCATCGGAAACTAAAACTGGACTCACAGGAGAGGTTCAAATCATAGAAAGTTAGAGTGTCAATCCTCTTGTACTTAAGTCGGTATTGTGCCTTTTATATTAAATTCGGATGCAATTTCTGTGTTTCATCGTCAATAAGAAGGTCCATGGTATACAGTAAACCTAAAGTGAAACATCGGAATCTAAAACTGGACTCACAGCAAAGGTTCAAATCATAGAAAGTTAGAGTGTCAGTCCTTTTGTACTTAAGTCGGCATTGTGCATTTTGTATTAAATTCGGATGCACTTTCTGTGTTTCATTGTCAGTAAGAAGGTCCAAGGTATACAGTAAACCTCAAGTGAAGCATCCGAATCTGAAACTGGACTCACAGGGACGGTCAAATCATAGAAAGTTAGAGTGTCAGTCCTCTTGTACTTAAGTCGGCATTGTGCATTTTGTATTCAATTGGGATGCAGTTTCTGTGTTTCATAGTCAATAACAAGGTCCAAGGTATACAGTAAACCTGAAGTGAAGCATCGGAATCTAAGACTGGACTCACAGGAGAGGATCAAATCATAGAAAGTTAGAGTGTCACTCCTCTTGTACTTATGTCGGCATTGTGCCTTTTGTATTAAATTCGGATGCAATTTCTGTGTTTCATCGTCAATGCGAAGGTCCATGGTATACAGTAAACCTGAAGTGAAGCTTCGAAATATAAAACTCAACTCACAGGAGAGGTTCAAATCACAGAAACTTAGAGTGTCAGTCCTCTTGTACTTAAGTCGGCATTGTGCCTTTTGAATTAAATTCGGATGCAATTTCTGATTTTCATCGTCAATAAGAAGGCGCAAGGGATACAGTGAACCTGAAGTGGAGCATCGTAATCTAAAACTGGACTCACAGGAGAGGTTCAAATCATAGAAAGTTAGTGTGTCAGTCCTCATGTACTTGAGTCGGCATTCTGCCTTTTGTATTAAATTTGGATGCAATTTCTGTGTTTCATCGTCAATAAGAAGGTCCTTCGTATACAGTAAATCTGAAGTGAAGCATCGGAATCTAAAACTGGACAAACAGGAGAGGTTCAAATCATTGAAAGTTAGAGTGTCAGTCCTCTTGTACTTAAGTCGGCATTGTGGATTTTGTATTAAATTCGGATGCAATTTCTGTGTTTCATCATCAATAAGAAGGTCCAAGGGATACGGTAAACCTAAAGTGAAGCATCGGAATCTAAAACTGGACTCACAGGAGAGGTTCAAATCGTAGAAAGTTAGAGTGTCTGTCTTTTTGTACTTAAGTCGGTATTGTGCCTTTTATATTAAATTCGGATGCAATTTCTGTGTTTCATCGTCAGTAAGAAGGTCCAAGGTATACAGTAAACCTGAAGTGAAGCATCGGAATCTAAAAGTGGACTCACAGGAGAGGTTCAAATCATAGAAAATTTAGTGTCAGTCCTCTTGTACTTAAGTCGGCATTGTGCCTTTTGTATTAAATTCGGATGCAATTTCTGTGTTTCATCGTCAATAAGAAGATCCAAAGTATAAAAAAAACCTGAAGTGAAGCATCAGAATCTAAAACTGGACTCACTGGAGAGGTTTAAAACATAGAAAGTTAGAGTGTCAGTCCTCTTGTACATAAGTCGGCATTGTGCATTTTGTATTAAATTCGGATGCAATTTCTGTGTTTCATAGTCAATAAGAAGGTCCAAGGTATACAGTAAACCTGATGTGAAGCATCGGAATCTAAAACTGGACTCATAGGAGAGGTTCAAATCATAGAAAGTTAGAGTGTCACTCCTCTTGTCCTTAAGTCGGCATTGTGCCTTTGGTATTAAATTCGGATGCAATTTCTGTGTTTCATCGTCAATAAGAAGGTCCAAGGCATAGAGTAAACCTGAAGTGAAGCATCGAAATATAAAACTCAACTCACAGGAGAGGTTCAAATCACAGAAAGTTAGAGTGCCAGTCCTCTTGTACTTAAGTGGCATTGTGCCTTTTGTATTAAATTCGGATACAATTTCTGTGCTTCATCGTCCGTAAGAAGGGCAAGGTCTACAGTAAACCTGAAGTGAAGCATCAGAATCAAAAACTGGACTCACAGCAGAGATTCAAATCATAGAAAGTTAGAGTGTCAATCCTCTTGTACTTAAGTCGGTATTGTGCCTTTGTATTAAATTCGGATGCAATTTCTGTGTTTCATCGTCAATAAGAAGGTCCAAGGTATACAGTAAAGCTGAAGTGAAGCAATCAGATTCTAAAACTGGACTCACAGGAGAGATTTAATTCATAGAAAATTAGAGTGTCAGTCCTCTTGTACTTATGTCGGCGTTGTGCCTTTTGTATTAAACTCGGATGCAATTTCTGTGTTTCATCGTCAATAAGACGGTACATGGTATACAGTAAACCTGAAGTGAAGCATCGAAATATAAAACTCAACTCACAGGAGAGGTTCAAATCACAGAAAGTTGGAGTGTCAGTCCTCGTGTACTTAAGTCGGTATTGTGCCTTTTGTATTAAATTCGGATGCAATTTCTGTGCTTCATCGTCAATAAGAAGGTCCAAGGTATACAGTAAACCAGAAGTGAAGCATCGGAATCTAAAAGTGGACCCACAGGAGAGGTTCAAATCATAGAAAATTAGAGTGTCAGTCCTCTTGTACTTAGGTCGGCATTGTGCCTTTTGTATTAAACTCGGATGCAATTTCTGTGTTTCATCGTCAATACGAAGGTCCAAAGTATACAAAAAACCTGAAGTGAAGCATCAGAATCTAAAACTGGACTCACTGGAGAGGTTTAAATCATAGAAATTTAGTATGTCAGTCCTCTAGTACATAGGTCATCATTGTGCATTTTGTATTAAATTCGGATGCAATTTCTGTGTTTCATAGTCAATAAGAAGGTCCAAGGTATACAGTAAACCTGAAGTGAAGCATCGGAATCTAAAACTGGACTCACAGGAGAGGTTCAAATCATAGAAAGTTAGAGTGTCACTCCTCTTGTTCTTAAGTCGGCATTGTGCCTTTTGTATTAAATTCGGATGCAATTTCTGTGTTTCATCGTCATTAAGAAGTTCCAAGGCATAGAGTACACCTGAAGTGAAGCATCGAAATATAAAACTCAACTCACAGGAGAGGTTCAAATCATAGAATGTTAGAGTGTCAATCCTCTTGTACTTAAGTCGGTATTGTGCCTTTTGTATTAAATTCGGATGCAATTTCTAAGTTTCATCGTCAATAAGAAGGTCCAAGGTATACAGTAAACCTGAAGTGAAGCATCGGAAACTAAAACTGGACTCACAGGAGAGGTTCAAATCATAGAAAGTTAGAGTGTCAGTCCACTTGTACTTAAGTCGGCATTGTGCCTTTTGTATTAACTTCGGATGCAATTTCTGAGTTTCATCGTCAATAAGAAGTTCCAAGGTATTCAATAAATCTGAAGTGAAGCTTCGGAATCTAAACTCAACTCACAGGAGAGGTTAAAATCATAGAATGTTAGAGTGACAGTCCTCTTGTACTTATAACGGCATTGTGCCTTTTGTATTAAATGCGGATGCAATTTCTGGGTTTCATCGTCAATAAGAAGGTCCAAGGTATACAGTAAACCTGAAGTGAAGCTATCAGATTCTAAAACTGGACTCACAGGAGTGATTTAATTCATAGAAAGTTAGAGTGTCAGTCCTCTTGTACTTAAGTCGGCATTGTGCCTTTTGTATTAAATTCGGATGCGATTTCTGTGTTTCATCGTCAATAAGAAGGTCCAAGATATACAGTAAACCTGAAGTGAAGCATCGGAATCTAAAACTCAACTCACAGGAGAGGTTCAAATCGCAGAAAGTTAGAGTGTCAGTCCTCTTGTACTTAAGTTGGCATTGTGCCTTTTGTATTAAATTCGGATGCAATTTCTGTGCTTCATCGTCAATAAGAAGGACCAAGGTATACAATAAACCTGAATTGAAGCATCAGAATCAAAAACTGGACACACAGGAGAGGATCAAATCATATAATTTAGAGTGTCAATCCTCTTGTACTTAAGTCGGTATTGTGCCTTTTGTATTAAATTCGGATGCAATTTCTGTGTTTCATCGTCAATAAGAAGGTCCAAGGTATACAGTAAACCTAAAGTGAAGCATCGGAATCTAAAACTGGACTCACAGCAGAGGTTCAAATCATAGAGAGTTAGAGTGTCAGTCCTTTTGTACTTAAGTCGGCACTGTGCATTTTGTATTAAATTCGGATGCACTTTCTGTGTTTCATCGTCAATAAGAAGTTCCAAGGTATACAGTAAACCTGAAGTGAAGCATCGGAATCTAAAACTGGACTCACAGGAGAGGTTTAAATCATAGAAAGTAAGAGTGTCAGTCCTCTTGTACTAAAGTCGGCATTGTGCATTTTGTATTAAATTCGGATGCAATTTCTGTGTTTCATAGTCATTAAGATGGTCCAAGGTATACATTAAACCTGAAGTGAAGCATCGGAATCTAAGACTGGACTCACGGGAGAGGATTAAATCATAGAAAGTTAGAGTGTCACTCCTCTTGTACTTATGTCGGCGTTGGGCCTTTTGTATTAAACTCGGATGCAATTTCTGTGTTTCATCGTCAATAAGAAGGTACAAGGTATACAGTAATACTGAAGTGAAGCATCGAAATATAAAACTCAACTCACAGGAGTGGTTCAAATCACAGAAAGTTAGAGTGTAAGTCCTCTTGTACTCAAGTCGGCATTGTGCCTTTTGTATTAAATTCGGATGCAATTTCTGTGCATCATCGTCAATAAGAAGGACCAAGGTATACAGTAAACCTGAAGTGAAGCATCAGAATCTAAAACTGGTCTCAAAGGAGAGGTTCAAATCATAGAAAGTTAGAGTGTCAATCCTCTTGTACTTAAGTCAGTATTGTGCCTTTTGTATTAAATTCGGATGCAATTTCTGTGTTCATCGTCAAGAAGAAGGTCCAAGGTATACAGTAAACCTAAAGTGAAGCATCGGAATCTAAAACTGGACTCACAGCGAAGGTTCAAATCATAGAAAGTTAGAGTGTCAGTCCTTTTGTACTTAAGTCGGTATTGTGCCTTTTGTATTAAATTCGGATGCAATTTCTGTGTTTCATAGTCAATAAGAAGGTCCAAGGTATACAGTAAACCTGAAGTGAAGCATCGGAAACTAAGACTGGACTCACAGGAGAGGATCAAATCATAGAAAGTTAGAGTCTCACTCCTCTTGTACTTATGTCGGCGTTGTGCCTTTTGTATTAAATTCGGAAGCAATTTCTGTGTTTCATCGTCAATAAGACGGTACAAGGTATACAGTAAACCTGAAGTGAAGCATCGAAATATAAAACTCAACTCACAGGAGAGGTTCAAATCACAGAAAGTTGGAGTGTCAGTCCTCTTGTACTTAAGTCGGCATTGTGAATTTTGTATTAAATTCGGATGCAATTTCTGTGCTTCATCGTCAATAAGAAGGACCAAGGTATACAGTAAACCTGAAGTGAAACATCGGAATCTAAGACTGGACTCACAGGAGAGGTTTAAATCGTAGAAAGTTAGAGTGTCAGTCCTCTTGTACTTAAGTCAGCATTGTGCATTTTGTACTAAATTCGGACGCAATTTCTGTGTTTCATAGTCAATAAGGAGGTCCAAGGTATACAGTAAACCGAACGTGAGGCATCGGAAGCTAAAACTGGACTCACAGGAGAGGTTCAAATCATAGAAAGTTAGAGTGTCAATCCTCTTGTACTTATGTCGGCATTGTGCCTTTTGTATTA
Organism: Schistocerca serialis cubense; assembly: GCF_023864345.2. Lineage (NCBI taxonomy): Eukaryota > Metazoa > Arthropoda > Insecta > Orthoptera > Acrididae > Schistocerca > Schistocerca serialis. Next base: position 61,160,732 of record NC_064639.1, read on the forward strand.
AATTCGGATGCAATTTCTGTGTTTCATCGTCAATACGAAGGTCCATGGTATACAGTAAACCTGAAGTGAAGCTTCGAAATATAAAACTCAACTCCCAGGAGAGGCTCAAATCACAGAAAGTTAGAGTGTCAGTCCTCTTGTACTTAAGTCGGCATTGTGCCTTTTGAATTAAATTCGGATGCAATTTCTGTGTTTCATCGTCAATAAGAAGGCCCAAGGGATACAGTAAACCTGAAGTGGAGCATCGTAATCTAAAACTGGACTCACAGGAGAGGTTCAAATCATAGAAAGTTGGAGTGTCAGTCCTCTTGTACTTATGTCGGCATTGTGCCTTTAGTATTAAATTCGGATGCAATTTCTGTGTTTCATCGTCAATAAGAAGGTCCAAAGTACACAGTAAACCTGAAGTGAAGCATCGGAATCTAAAACTGGACTCACAGGAGAGGTTAAATCATTGAAAGTTAGAGTGTCAGTCCTCTTGTACATAAGTCGGCATTGTGCATTTTGTATTAAATTCGGATGATATTTCTGTGTTTCATAGTCAATAAGATGGTCCAAGGTATTAAGTAAACCTGAAGTGAAGCATCGGAATCTAAGACTGGACTCACACGAGAGGATCAAATCATAGAAAGTTAGAGTGTCACTCCTCTTGTACTTATGTCGGCGTTGTGCCTTTTGTATTAAACTCGGATGCAATTTCTGTGTTTCATCGTCAATAAGAAGGTACAAGGTATACAGTAATCCTGAAGTGAATCATCGAAATATAAAACTCAACTCACAGGAGTGGTTCAAATCACAGAAAGTTAGAGTGTCAGTCCTCTTGTACATAAGTCGGCATTGTGCCATTTGCATTAAATTCGGAAGCAATTTCTGTGCATCTTCGTCAATAAGAAGGACCAAGGTATACAGTAAACCTGAAGTGAAGCATCGGAATCTAAAACTGGACTCACAGGAGAGGTTCAAATCATAGAAAGTTAGAGTGTCAATCCTCTTGTACTTAAGTCGGTATTGTGCCTTTTATATTAAATTCGGATGCAATTTCTGTGTTTCATCGTCAATAAGAAGGTCCAAGGTATACAGTAAACCTAAAGTGAAACATCGGAATCTAAGACTGGACTCACAGGAGAGGTTTAAATCGTAGAAAGTTAGAGTGTCAGTCCTCTTGTATTTAAGTCAGCATTGTGCATTTTGTACTAAATTCGGACGCAATTTCTGTGTTTCATAGTCAATAAGGAGGTCCAAGGTATACAGTAAACCGAACGTGAGTCATCGGAAGCTAAAACTGGACTCACAGGAGAGGTTCAAATCATAGAAAGTTAGAGTGTCAATCCTCTTGTACTTATGTCGGCATTGTGCCTTTTGTATTAAATTCGGATGCAATTTCTGTGTTTCATCGTCAATACGAAGGTCCATGGTATACAGTAAACCTGAAGTGAAGCTTCGAAATATAAAACTCAACTCCCAGGAGAGGTTCAAATCACAGAAAGTTAGAGTGTCAGTCCTCTTGTACTTAAGTCGGCATTGTGCCTTTTGAATTAAATTCGGATGCAATTTCTGTGTTTCATCGTCAATAAGAAGGCCCAAGGGATACAGTAAACCTGAAGTGGAGCATCGTAATCTAAAACTGGACTCACAGGAGAGGTTCAAATCATAGAAAGTTGGAGTGTCAGTCCTCATGTACTTGAGTCGGCATTGTGCCTTTTGTATTAAATTTGGATGCAATTTCTGTGCTTCATCGTCAATAAGAAGGTCCTTGGTATACAGTAAATCTGAAGTGAAGCATCGGAATCTAAAACTGGACTCACAGGAGAGGTTCATATCATTGAAAGTTAGAGTGTCAGTCCTCTTGTACTTAAGTCGGTATTGTGCATTTTGTATTAAATTCGGATGCAATTTCTGTGTTCCATCGTCAATAATAAGGTCCAAGACATACAGTAAACCTGAAGTGAAGCTATCAGATTCTAAAACTGGACTCACAGGAGAGATTTAATTCATAGAAAGTTAGTGCATCAGTCCTCTTGTACTTAAGTCGGCATTGTGCCTTTTGTATTAAATTCGGATGCAATTTCTGTGTTTCATCGTCAATAAGAAGGTCCAAGGTATACAGTAAACCTGAAGTGAAGCATCGGAATCTAAAACAGGACTCACAGGAGAGGTTTAAATCATAGAAAGTTAGAGTGTCAGTCCTCTTGTACTTATGTCGGCATTGTGCCTTTAGTATTAAATTCGGATGCAATTTCTGTGTTTCATCGTCAATAAGAAGGTCCAAAGTACACAGTAAACCTGAAGTGAAGCATCGGAATCTAAAACTGGACTCACAGGAGAGGTTAAATCATTGAAAGTTAGAGTGTCAGTCCTCTTGTACATAAGTCGGCATTGTGCATTTTGTATTAAATTCGGATGCTATTTCTGTGTTTCATAGTCAATAAGATGGTCCAAGGTATACAGTAAACCTGAAGTGAAGCATCGGAATCTAAGACTGGACTCACACGAGAGGATCAAATCATAGAAAGTTAGAGTGTCACTCCTCTTGTACTTATGTCGGCGTTGTGCCTTTTGTATTAAACTCGGATGCAATTTCTGTGTTTCATCGTCAATAAGAAGGTACAAGGTATACAGTAATCCTGAAGTGAATCATCGAAATATAAAACTCAACTCACAGGAGTGGTTCAAATCACAGAAAGTTAGAGTGTCAGTCCTCTTGTACTTAAGTCGGCATTGTGCCATTTGCATTAAATTCGGAAGCAATTTCTGTGCATCTTCGTCAATAAGAAGGACCAAGGTATACAGTAAACCTGAAGTGAAGCATCGGAATCTAAAACTGGACTCACAGGAGAGGTTCAAATCATAGAAAGTTAGAGTGTCAATCCTCTTGTACTTAAGTCGGTATTGTGCCTTTTATATTAAATTCGGATGCAATTTCTGTGTTTCATCGTCAATAAGAAGGTCCAAGGTATACAGTAAACCTAAAGTGAAACATCGGAATCTAAAACTGGACTCACAGCAAAGGTTCAAATCATAGAAAGTTAGAGTGTCAGTCCTTTTGTACTTAAGTCGGCATTGTGCATTTTGTATTAAATTCGGATGCACTTTCTGTGTTTCATCGTCAGTAAGAAGGTCCAAGGTATACAGTAAACCTCAAGTGAAGCATCTGAATCTAAAACTGGACTCACAGGGACGGTCAAATCATAGAAAGTTAGAGTGTCAGTCCTCTTGTACTTAAGTCGGCATTGTGCATTTTGTATTCAATTCGGATGCAGTTTCTGTGTTTCATAGTCAATAACAAGGTCCAAGGTATACAGTAAACCTGAAGTGAAGCATCGGAATCTAAGACTGGACTCACAGGAGAGGATCAAATCATAGAAAGTTAGAGTGTCACTCCTCTTGTACTTATGTCGGCATTGTTCCTTTTGTATTAAATTCGGATGCAATTTCTGTGTTTCATCGTCAATGCGACGGTCCATGGTATACAGTAAACCTGAAGTGAAGCTTCGAAATATAAAACTCAACTCACAGGAGAGGTTCAAATCTCAGAAAGTTAGAGTGTCAGTCCTCTCGTACTTAAGTCGGCATTGTGCCTTTTGAATTAAATTCGGATGCAATTTCTGATTTTCATCGTCAATAAGAAGGCCCAAGGGATACAGTAAACCTGAAGTGGAGCATCGTAATCTAAAACTGGACTCACAGGAGAGGTTCAAATCATAGAAAGTTAGAGTGTCAATCCTCTTGTACTTATGTCGGCATTGTGCCTTTTGTATTAAATTCGGATGCAATTTCTGTGTTTCATCGTCAATACGAAGGTCCATGGTATACAGTAAACCTGAAGTGAAGCTTCGAAATATAAAACTCAACTCCCAGGAGAGGTTCAAATCACAGAAAGTTAGAGTGTCAGTCCTCTTGTACTTAAGTCGGCATTGTGCCTTTTGAATTAAATTCGGATGCAATTTCTGTGTTTCATCGTCAATAAGAAGGCCCAAGGGATACAGTAAACCTGAAGTGGAGCATCGTAATCTAAAACTGGACTCACAGGAGAGGTTCAAATCATAGAAAGTTGGAGTGTCAGTCCTCATGTACTTGAGTCGGCATTGTGCCTTTTGTATTAAATTTGGATGCAATTTCTGTGCTTCATCGTCAATAAGAAGGTCCTTGGTATACAGTAAATCTGAAGTGAAGCATCGGAATCTAAAACTGGACTCACAGGAGAGGTTCATATCATTGAAAGTAAGTGTGTCAGTCCTCTTGTACTTAAGTCGGTATTGTGCATTTTGTATTAAATTCGGATGCAATTTCTGTGTTCCATCGTCAATAATAAGGTCCAAGATATACAGTAAACCTGAAGTGAAGCTATCAGATTCTAAAACTGGACTCACAGGAGAGATTTAATTCATAGAAAGTTAGTGCATCAGTCCTCTTGTACTTAAGTCGGCATTGTGCCTTTTGTATTAAATTCGGATGCAATTTCTGTGTTTCATCGTCAATAAGAAGGTCCAAGGTATACAGTAAACCTGAAGTGAAGCATCGGAATCTAAAACAGGACTCACAGGAGAGGTTTAAATCATAGAAAGTTAGAGTGTCAGTCCTCTTGTACTTATGTCGGCATTGTGCCTTTAGTATTAAATTCGGATGCAATTTCTGTGTTTCATCGTCAATAAGAAGGTCCAAAGTACACAGTAAACCTGAAGTGAAGCATCGGAATCTAAAACTGGACTCACAGGAGAGGTTAAATCATTGAAAGTTAGAGTGTCAGTCCTCTTGTACATAAGTCGGCATTGTGCATTTTGTATTAAATTCGGATGATATTTCTGTGTTTCATAGTCAATAAGATGGTCCAAGGTATTAAGTAAACCTGAAGTGAAGCATCGGAATCTAAGACTGGACTCACACGAGAGGATCAAATCATAGAAAGTTAGAGTGTCACTCCTCTTGTACTTATGTCGGCGTTGTGCCTTTTGTATTAAACTCGGATGCAATTTCTGTGTTTCATCGTCAATAAGAAGGTACAAGGTATACAGTAATCCTGAAGTGAATCATCGAAATATAAAACTCAACTCACAGGAGTGGTTCAAATCACAGAAAGTTAGAGTGTCAGTCCTCTTGTACTTAAGTCGGCATTGTGCCATTTGCATTAAATTCGGAAGCAATTTCTGTGCATCTTCGTCAATAAGAAGGACCAAGGTATACAGTAAACCTGAAGTGAAGCATCGGAATCTAAAACTGGACTCACAGGAGAGGTTCAAATCATAGAAAGTTAGAGTGTCAATCCTCTTGTACTTAAGTCGGTATTGTGCCTTTTATATTAAATTCGGATGCAATTTCTGTGTTTCATCGTCAATAAGAAGGTCCAAGGTATACAGTAAACCTAAAGTGAAACATCGGAATCTAAGACTGGACTCACAGGAGAGGTTTAAATCGTAGAAAGTTAGAGTGTCAGTCCTCTTGTATTTAAGTCAGCATTGTGCATTTTGTACTAAATTCGGACGCAATTTCTGTGTTTCATAGTCAATAAGGAGGTCCAAGGTATACAGTAAACCGAACGTGAGTCATCGGAAGCTAAAACTGGACTCACAGGAGAGGTTCAAATCATAGAAAGTTAGAGTGTCAATCCTCTTGTACTTATGTCGGCATTGTGCCTTTTGTATTAAATTCGGATGCAATTTCTGTGTTTCATCGTCAATACGAAGGTCCATGGTATACAGTAAACCTGAAGTGAAGCTTCGAAATATAAAACTCAACTCCCAGGAGAGGTTCAAATCACAGAAAGTTAGAGTGTCAGTCCTCTTGTACTTAAGTCGGCATTGTGCCTTTTGAATTAAATTCGGATGCAATTTCTGTGTTTCATCGTCAATAAGAAGGCCCAAGGGATACAGTAAACCTGAAGTGGAGCATCGTAATCTAAAACTGGACTCACAGGAGAGGTTCAAATCATAGAAAGTTGGAGTGTCAGTCCTCATGTACTTGAGTCGGCATTGTGCCTTTTGTATTAAATTTGGATGCAATTTCTGTGCTTCATCGTCAATAAGAAGGTCCTTGGTATACAGTAAATCTGAAGTGAAGCATCGGAATCTAAAACTGGACTCACAGGAGAGGTTCATATCATTGAAAGTTAGAGTGTCAGTCCTCTTGTACTTAAGTCGGTATTGTGCATTTTGTATTAAATTCGGATGCAATTTCTGTGTTCCATCGTCAATAATAAGGTCCAAGACATACAGTAAACCTGAAGTGAAGCTATCAGATTCTAAAACTGGACTCACAGGAGAGATTTAATTCATAGAAAGTTAGTGCATCAGTCCTCTTGTACTTAAGTCGGCATTGTGCCTTTTGTATTAAATTCGGATGCAATTTCTGTGTTTCATCGTCAATAAGAAGGTCCAAGGTATACAGTAAACCTGAAGTGAAGCATCGGAATCTAAAACAGGACTCACAGGAGAGGTTTAAATCATAGAAAGTTAGAGTGTCAGTCCTCTTGTACTTATGTCGGCTTTGTGCCTTTAGTATTAAATTCGGATGCAATTTCTGTGTTTCATCGTCAATAAGAAGGTCCAAAGTACACAGTAAACCTGAAGTGAAGCATCGGAATCTAAAACTGGACTCACAGGAGAGGTTAAATCATTGAAAGTTAGAGTGTCAGTCCTCTTGTACATAAGTCGGCATTGTGCATTTTGTATTAAATTCGGATGCTATTTCTGTGTTTCATAGTCAATAAGATGGTCCAAGGTATACAGTAAACCTGAAGTGAAGCATCGGAATCTAAGACTGGACTCACACGAGAGGATCAAATCATAGAAAGTTAGAGTGTCACTCCTCTTGTACTTATGTCGGCGTTGTGCCTTTTGTATTAAACTCGGATGCAATTTCTGTGTTTCATCGTCAATAAGAAGGTACAAGGTATACAGTAATCCTGAAGTGAATCATCGAAATATAAAACTCAACTCACAGGAGTGGTTCAAATCACAGAAAGTTAGAGTGTCAGTCCTCTTGTACTTAAGTCGGCATTGTGCCATTTGCATTAAATTCGGAAGCAATTTCTGTGCATCTTCGTCAATAAGAAGGACCAAGGTATACAGTAAACCTGAAGTGAAGCATCGGAATCTAAAACTGGACTCACAGGAGAGGTTCAAATCATAGAAAGTTAGAGTGTCAATCCTCTTGTACTTAAGTCGGTATTGTGCCTTTTATATTAAATTCGGATGCAATTTCTGTGTTTCATCGTCAATAAGAAGGTCCAAGGTATACAGTAAACCTAAAGTGAAACATCGGAATCTAAAACTGGACTCACAGCAAAGGTTCAAATCATAGAAAGTTAGAGTGTCAGTCCTTTTGTACTTAAGTCGGCATTGTGCATTTTGTATTAAATTCGGATGCACTTTCTGTGTTTCATCGTCAGTAAGAAGGTCCAAGGTATACAGTAAACCTCAAGTGAAGCATCTGAATCTAAAACTGGACTCACAGGGACGGTCAAATCATAGAAAGTTAGAGTGTCAGTCCTCTTGTACTTAAGTCGGCATTGTGCATTTTGTATTCAATTCGGATGCAGTTTCTGTGTTTCATAGTCAATAACAAGGTCCAAGGTATACAGTAAACCTGAAGTGAAGCATCGGAATCTAAGACTGGACTCACAGGAGAGGATCAAATCATAGAAAGTTAGAGTGTCACTCCTCTTGTACTTATGTCGGCATTGTTCCTTTTGTATTAAATTCGGATGCAATTTCTGTGTTTCATTGTCAATGCGAAGGTCCATGGTATACAGTAAACCTGAAGTGAAGCTTCGAAATATAAAACTCAACTCACAGGAGAGGTTCAAATCTCAGAAAGTTAGAGTGTCAGTCCTCTCGTACTTAAGTCGGCATTGTGCCTTTTGAATTAAATTCGGATGCAATTTCTGATTTTCATCGTCAATAAGAAGGCCCAAGGGATACAGTAAACCTGAAGTGGAGCATCGTAATCTAAAACTGGACTCACAGGAGAGGTTCAAATCATAGAAAGTTAGAGTGTCAGTCCTCATGTACTTGAGTCGGCATTGTGCCTTTTGTATTAAATTTGGATGCAATTTCTGTGTTTCATCGTCAATAAGAAGGTCCTTGGTATACAGTAAATCTGAAGCGAAGCATCGGAATCTAAAACTGGACAAACAGGAGAGGTTCAAATCATTGAAAGTTAGAGTGTCAGTCCTCTTGTACTTAAGTCGGCATTGTGCATTTTGTATTAAATTCGGATGCAATTTCTGTGTTTCATCGTCAATAAGAAGGTCCAAGGGATACAGTTAACCTAAAGTGAAGCATCGGAATCTAAAACTGGACTCACAGGAGAGGTTCAAATCATAGAAAGTTAGAGTGTCTGTCTTTTTGTACTTAAGTCGGTATTGTGCCTTTTGTATTAAATTCGGATGCAATTTCTGTGTTTCATCGTCAATAAGAAGGTCCAATGTATACAGTAAACCTGAAGTGAAGCATCGGAATCTAAAAGTGGACTTACAGGAGAGGTTCAAATCATAGAAAATTTAGTGTCAGTCCTCTTGTACTTAAGTCGGCATTGTGCCTTTTGTATTAAATTCGGATGCAATTTCTGTGTTTCATCGTCAATAAGAAGATCCAAAGTATACAAAAAACCTGAAGTGAAACATCAGATACTAAAACTGGACTCACTGGAGAGGTTTAAAACATAGAAAGTTAGAGTGTCAGTCCGCTTGTACATAAGTCATCATTGTGCATTTTGTATTAAATTCGGATGCAATTTCTGTGTTTCATAGTCAATAAGAAGGTCCAAGGTATACAGTAAACCTGAAGTGAAGCATCGGAATCTAAAACTGGACTCACAGGAGAGGTTCAAATCATAGAAAGTTAGAGTGTCACTCCTCTTGTTCTTAAGTCGGCATTGTGCCTTTGGTATTAAATTCGGATGCAATTTCTGTGTTTCATCGTCAATAAGAAGGCCCAAGGCATAGAGTAAACCTGAAGTGAAGCATCGAAATATAAAACTCAACTCACAGGAGAGGTTCAAATCACAGAAAGTTAGAGTGCCAGTCCTCTTGTACTTAAGTGGCATTGTGCCTTTTGTATTAAATTCGGATACAATTTCTGTGCTTCATCGTCAGTAAGAAGGACCAAGGTCTACAGTAAACCTGAAGTGAAGCATCAGAATCAAAAACTGGATTCACAGCAGAGGTTCAAATCATAGAAAGTTAGAGTGTCAATCCTCTTGTACTTAAGTCGGTATTGTGCCTTTGTATTAAATTCGGATGCAATTTCTGTGTTTCATCGTCAATAAGAAGGTCCAAGGTATACAGTAAACCTGAAGTGAAGCATCGGAAACTAAAACTGGACTCACAGGAGAGGTTCAAATCATAGAAAGTTAGAGTGTCAGTCCACTTGTACTTAAGTCGGCATTGTGGCTTTTGTATTAAATTCGGATGCAATTTCTGAGTTTCATCGTCAATAAGAAGGTCCAAGGTTTTCAATAAACCTAAAGTTAAGCTTCGGAATCCAAAACTCAACTCACAGGAGAGGTTCAAATCATAGAATGTTAGAGTGACAGTCCTCTTGTACTTATGTCGGCATTGTGCCTTTTGTATTAAGTTCGGATGCAATTTCTGTGTTTCATCGTCAATAAGAAGGTCCAAGGTATACAGTAAAGCTAAAGTGAAGCTATCAGATTCTAAAATTGGACTCACAGGAGAGATTTAATTCATAGAAAATTAGAGTGTCAGTCCTCTTGTACTTATGTCGGCGTTGTGACTTTTTTATTAAACTCGGATGCAATTTCTGTGTTTCGTCGTCAATAAGACGGTACATGGTATACAGTAAACCTGAAGTGAAGCATCGAAATATAAAACTCAACTCACAGGAGAGGTTCAAATCACAGAAAGTTGGAGTGTCTGTCCTCTTTTACTTAAGTCGGCATTGTGCCTTTTGTATTAAATTCGAAAGCAATTTCTGTGCTTCATCGTCAATAAGAAGGACCAAGGTATACAGTAAACCTGAAGTGAAACATCGGAATCTAAAACTGGACTCACAGGAGAGGTTAAATCATAGAAAGTTAGAGTGTCAGTCCTCTTGTACTTATGTCAGCATTGTGCATTTTGTACTAAATTCGGATGCAATTTCTGTGTTTCATAGTCAATAAGAAGGTCCAAGGTATACAGTAAACCGAACATGAGGCATCGGAAGCTAAAACTGGACTCACAGGAGATCTTCAAATCATAGAAAGTTAGAGTGTCAATCCTCTTGTACTTATGTCGGCATTGTGCCTTTTGTATTACATTCGGATGCAATTTCTGTGTTTCATCGTCAATACGATGGTCCATGGTATACAGTAAACCTGAAGTGAAGCTTCGAAATATAAAACTCAACTCCCAGGAGAGGTTCAAATCACAGAAAGTTAGAGTGTCAGTCCTCATGTACTTGAGTCGGCATTGTGCCTTTTGTATTAAATTTGGATGCAATTCCTGTGCTTCATCGTCAATAAGAAGGTCCTTGGTATACAGTAAATCTGAAGTGAAGCATCGGAATCTAAAGCTGGACTCACAGGAGAGGTTCAAATCATTGAAAGTTAGAGTGTCAGTCCTCTTTTACTTAAGTCGGCATTGTGCATTTTGTATTAAATTCGGATGCAATTTCTGTGTTTCATCGTCAATAATAAGGTCCAAGGGATACAATAAACCTAAAGTGAAGCATCGGAATCTAAAACTGGACTCACAGGAGAGGTTCAAATCATAGAAAGTTAGAGTGTCAGTCTTCTTGTACTTAAGTCGGTATTGTGCCTTTTGTATTAAATTCGGATGCAATTTCTGTGTTTCATCGTCAATAGGAAGGTCCAATGTATACAGTAAACCTGAAGTGAAGCATCTGAATCTAAAAGTGGACTCACAGGAGAGGTTCAAATCATAGAAAATTAGAGTGTCAGTCCTCTTGTACTTAAGTCAGCATTGTGCCTTTTGTATTAAATTCGGTTGCAATTTCTGTGTTTCATCGTCAATAAGAAGGTCCAAAGTATGCAGTAAACCTGAAGTGAAGCATCAGAATCTAAAACTGGACTCACAGGAGGGGTTTAAATCATAGAAAGTTAGATTGTCAGTCCTCTTGTACATAAGTCGGCATTGTGCATTTTGTAATAAATTCGGATGCAATTTCTGTGTTTCATAGTCAATAAGATGGTCCAAGGTATACAGTAACCCTGAAGTGAAGCATCGGAATCTAAAACTGGACTCACAGGAGAGGTTCAAATCATAGAAAGTTAGAGTGTCACTCCTCTTGTTCTTAAGTCGGCATTGTGCCTTTTGTATTAAATTCGGATGCAATTTCTGTGTTTCATCGTCAATAAGAAGGTCCAAGGCATAGAGTAAACCTGAAGTGAAGCATCGAAATATAAAACTCAACTCACAGCAGAGGTTCAAATCACAGAAAGTTAGAGTGCCAGTCCTCTTGTACTTAAGTCGGCATTGTGCCTTTTGTATTAAATTCGGATGCAATTTCTGAGCTTCATCGTCAGTAAGAAGGACCAAGGTATACAGTAAACCTGAAGTGAAGCATCAGAATCTAATACTGGACTCACAGCAGAGGTTAAAATCATAGAAAGTTAGAGTGTCAATCCTCTTGTACTTAAGTCGGTATTGTGCCTTTTGTATTAAATTCGGATGCAATTTCTGTGTTTCATCGTCAATAAGAAGGTCCAAGGTATACAGTAAACCTGAAGTGAAGCATCGGAAACTAAAACTGGACTCACAGGAGAGGTTCAAATCATAGAAAGTTAGAGTGTCAGTCCACTTGTACTTAAGTCGGCATTGTGCCTTTTGTATTAAATTCGGATGCAATTTCTGTGTTTCATCGTCAATAAGAAGGTCCAAAGTATTCAGTAAACCTGAAGTGAAGCATCGGAATCTAAGACTGGACTCACAGGAGAGGATCAAATCATAGGAAGTTAGAGTGTCACTCCTCTTGTACTTATGTCGGCGTTGTGCCTTTTGTATTAAACTCGGATGCAATTTCTGTGTTTCATCGTCAATAAGAAGGTACAAGGTATACAGTAAACCTGAAGTGAAGCATCGAAATATAAAACTCAACTCACAGGAGTGGTTCAAATCACAGAAAGTTAGAGTGTCAGTCCTCTTGTACTTAAGTCGGCATTGTGCCATTTGCATTAAATTCTTATGCAATTTCTGTGCTTCATCGTCAATAAGAAGGACAAGGGAAAAAGTAAACCTGAAGTGAAGCATCAGAATCTAAAACTGGACTCACAGGAGAGGTTCAAATCATAGAAAGTTAGAGTGTCAATCCTCTTGTACTTAAGTCGGTATTGTGCCTTTTGTATTAAATTCGGATGCAATTTCTGTGTTTCATCGTCAATAAGAAGGTCCAAGGTATACAGTAAACCTAAAGTGAAACATCGGAATCTAAAACTGGACTCACAGCAAAGGTTCAAATCATAGAAAGTTAGAGTGTCAGTCCTTTTGTACTTAAGTCGGCATTGTGCATTTTGTATTAAATTCGGATGCACTTTCTGTGTTTCATCGTCAGTAAGAAGGTCCAAGGTATACAGTAAACCTCAAGTGAAGCATCCGAATCTAAAACTGGACTCACAGGGACGGTCAAATCATAGAAAGTTAGAGTGTCAGTCCTCTTGTACTTAAGTCGGCATTGTGCATTTTGTATTCAATTCGGATGCAATATCTGTGTTTCATAGTCAATAACAAGGTCCAAGGTATACAGTAAACCTGAAGTGAAGCATCGGAATCTAAGACTGGACTCACAGGAGAGGATCGAATCATAGAAAGTAAGAGTGTCACTCTTCTTGTACTTATGTCGGCGTTGTGCCTATTGTATTTAACTCGGATGCAATTTCTGTGTTTCATCGTCAATAAGAAGGTCCTTGGTATACAGTAAATCTGAAGTGAAGCATCGGAATCTAAAACTGGACAAACAGGAGAGGTTCAAATCATTGAAAGTTAGAGTGTCAGTCCTCTTGTACTTAAGTCGGCATTGTGCATTTTGTATTAAATTCGGATGCAATTTCTGTGTTTCATCGCCAATAAGAAGGTCCAAGGGATACAGTAAACCTAAAGTGAAGCATCGGAATCTAAAACTGGACTCACAGGAGAGGTTCAAATCATAGAAAGTTAGAGTGTCAGTTCTTTTGTACTTAAGTCGGCATTGTGCCTTTTGTATTAAATTCGGATGCAATTTCTGTGCTTCATCGTCAATAAGAAGGACCAAGGTATACAGTAAACCTGAGTGAAGCATCGGAATCTAAGACTGGACTCACAGGAGAGGATTAAATCATAGAAAGTTAGAGTGTCACTCCTCTTGTACTTATGTCGGCGTTGTGCCTTTGTATTAAACTCGGATGCAATTTCTGTGTTTCATCGTCAATAAGAAGGTCCATGGTACACAGTAAACCTGAAGTGAAGCTTCGAAATATAAAACTCAACTCACAGGAGAGGTTCAAATCACAGAAAGTTAGAGTGTCAGTCCTCTTGTACTTAAGTCGACATTGTGATTTTTGAATTAAATTCGGATGCAATTTCTGGGTTTCGTCGTCAATAAGAAGGCCCAACGGATACAGTAAACCTGAAGTGGAGTATCGTAATCTAAAACTGGACTCACAGGAGAGGTTCAAATCATAGAAAGTTAGAGTGTCAGTCCTCATGTACTTGAGTCGGCATAGTGCCTTTTGTATTAAATTTGGATGCAATTTCTGTGTTTCATCGTCAATAAGAAGGTCCTTGGTATACAGTAAATCCGAAGTGAAGCATCGGAATCTAAAACTGTACAAACAGGAGAGGTTCAAATCATTGAAAGTTAGAGTGTCAGTCCTCTTGTACTTAAGTCGGCATTGTGCATTTTGGTTTAAATTCGGATGCAATTTCTGTGTTTCATCGTCAATAAGAAGGTCCAAGGGATAGAGTAAACCTGAAGTGAAGCATCGAAATATAAAACTCAACTCACAGGAGAGGTTCAAATCACAGAAAGTTTGAGTGCCAGTCCTCTTGTACTTAAGTGGCATTGTGCCTTTTGTATTAAATTCGGATACAATTTCTGTGCTTCATCGTCAGTAAGAAGGACCAAGGTCTACAGTAAACCTGAAGTGAAGCATCAGAATCAAAAACTGGTCTCACAGCAGAGGTTCAAATCATAGAAAGTTAGAGTGTCAATCCTCTTGTACTTAAGTCGGTATTGTGCATTTTGTATTAAATTCGGATGCAATTTCTGTGTTTCATCGTCAATAAGAAGGTCCAGGGTATACAGTAAACCTGAGGTGAAGCATCGGAAACTAAAACTGGACTCACAGGAGAGGTTCAAATCATAGAAAGTTAGAGTGTCAGTCCACTTGTACTAAAGTCGGCATTGTGCCTTTTGTATTAAATTTGGATGCAATTTCTGAGTTTCATCGTCAATAAGAAGGTCCAAGGTTTTCAATAAACCTGAAGTGAAGCTTCGGAATCTAAAACTCAACTCACAGGAGAGGTTCAAATCATAGAATGTTAGAGTGACAGTCCTCTTGTACTTATGTCGGCATTGTGCCTTTTGTACTAAATTCGGATGCAATTTCTGTGTTTCATCGTCAATAAGAAGGTCCAAGGTATACAGTAAACATGAAGTGAAGCTATCAGACTCTAAAACTGGACTCACAGGAGTGATTTAATTCATAGAGAGTTAGAGTGTCAGTCCTCTTGTACTTAAGTCGGCATTGTGCCGTTTGTATTAAATTCGGATGCAATTTCTGTGTTTCATCGTCAATAAGAGGGTCCAGGGTATACAGTAAACCTGAAGTGAAGCATCGGAATCTAAAACTGGACTCACAGGAGAGGTTTAAATCATAGAAAGTTAGTGTGTCAGTCCTCTTGTACTTAAGTCGGCATTGTGCCTATTGCATTAAATTCGGATGCACTTTCTGTGTTTCATCGTCAGTAAGAAGGTCCAAGGTATACAGTAAACCTCAAGTGAAGCATCCGAATCTAAAACTGGACTCACAGGGACGGTCAAATCATAGAAAGTTAGAGTGTCAGTCCTCTTGTACTTAAGTCGGCATTGTGCATTTTGTATTCAATTCGGATGCAATTTCTGTGTTTCATAGTTAATAACAAGGTCCAAGGTATACAGTAAACCTGAAGTGAAGCATCGGAATCTAAGACTGGACTCACAGGAGAGGATCGAATCATAGAAAGTAAGAGTGTCACTCTTCTTGTACTTATGTCGGCGTTGTGCCTTTTGTATTTAACTCGGATGCAATTTCTGTGTTTCATCGTCAATAAGACGGTACGAGGTATAAAGTAAACCTGAAGTGAAGCATCGAAATATAAAACTCAACTAACAGGAGAGGTTCAAATCACAGAAAGTTGGAGTGTCAGTCCTCTTGTACTTAAGTCGGCATTTTATCTTTTGTATTAAATTCGGATGCAATTTCTGTGCTTCATCGTCACTAAGAAGGACCACGGTATACAGTAAACCTGAAGTGAAGCATCGGAATCTAAAACTGGACTCACAGGAGAGGTTTAAATCATAGAAAGTTAGAGTGTCAGTCCTCTTGTACTTAAGTCGGCATTGTGCATTTTGTACTAAATTCGGATGCAATTTCTGTGTTTCATAGTCAATAAGAAGGTCCAAGGTATACAGTAAACCGAACGTGAGGCATCGGAAGCTAAAACTGGACTCACAGGATAACTTCAAATCATAGGAAGTTAGAGTGTCAATCCTCTTGTACTTATGTCGGCATTGTGCCTTTTGTATTAAATTCGGATGCAACTTCTGTGTTTCATCGTCAATGCGAAGGTCCATGGTATACAGTAAACCTGAAGTAAAGCTTCGAAATATCAAACTCAACCCACAGGAGAGGTTCAAATCACAGAAAGTTAGAGTGTCAGTCCTCTTGTACTTAAGTCGGCATTGTGCCTTTTGAATTAAATTCGGATGCAATTTCTGTGTTTCATCGTCAATAAGAAGGCCCAACGGATACAGTAAACCTGAAGTGGAGTATCGTAATCTAAAACTGGACTCACAGGACAGGTTCAAATCATAGAAAGTTAGAGTGTCAGTCCTCATGTACTTGAGTCGGCATTGTGCTTTTTGTATTAAATTTGGATGCAATTTCTGTGTTTCATCGTCAATAAGAAGGTCCTTGGTATAAGTAAATCTGAAGTGAAGCATCGGAATCTAAAACTGGACAAACAGGAGAGGTTCAAATCATTGAAAGTTAGAGTGTCAGTCCTCTTGTACTTAAGTCGGCATTGTGCATTTTGTATTAAATTCGGATGCAATTTCTGTGTTTCATCGTCAATAAGAAGGTCCAAGGTATACAGTAAACCTAAAGTGAAGCATCGGAATCTAAAACTGGACTCACAGGAGAGGTTCAAATCATAGAAAGTTAGAGTGTCTGTCTTCTTGTACTTAAGTCGGTATTGTGCCTTTTGTATTAAATTCGGATGCAATTTCTGTGTTTCATCGTCAATAAGAAGATCCAAAGTATACAAAAAATCTGAAGTGAAGCATCAGAATCTAAAACTGGACTCACTGGAGAGGTTTAAAGCATAGAAAGTTAGAGTGTCAGTCCTCTTGTACATAAGTCGGCATTGTGCATTTTGTATTAAATTCGGATGCAATTTCTGTGTTTCATAGTCAGTAAGAATGTCCAAGGTATACAGTAAACCTGAAGTGAAGCATCGGAATCTAAAACTGGACTCACAGGAGAGGTTCAAATCATAGAAAGTTAGAGTGTCACTCCTCTTGTTCTTAAGTCGGCATTGTGCCTTTTGTATTAAATTCGGATACAATATCTGTGTTTCATCGTCAATAAGAAGGTCCAAGGCATAGAGTAGCCTGAAGAGAAGCATCGAAATATAAAACTCAACTCACAGGAGAGGTTCTAATCACAGAAAGTTAGAGTGCCAGTCCTCTTGTACTTAAGTGGCATTGTGCCTTTTGTATTAAATTCGGATACAATTTCTGTGCTTCATCGTCAGTAAGAAGGACCAAGGTCTACAGTAAACCTGAAGTGAAGCATCAAAATTAAAAAACTGGACTCACAGCAGAGGTTCAAATCATAGAAAGTTAGAGTGTCAATCCTCTTGTACTTAAGTCGGTATTGTGCATTTTGTATTAAATTCGGATGCAATTTCTGTGTTTCATCGTCAATAAGAAGGTGCAAGGTATACAGTAAACCTGAAGTGAAGCTATCAGACTCTAAAACTGGACTCACAGGAGAGATTTAATTCATAGAGAGTTAGAGTGTCAGTCCTCTTGTACTTAAGTCGGCATTGTGCCTTTTGTATTAAATTCGGATGCAATTTCTGTGTTTCATCGTCAATAAGAAGGTCCAAGGTATACAGTAAACCTGAAGTGAAGCATCGTAATCTAAAACTGGACTCACAGGAGAGGTTTAAATCATAGAAAGTTAGTGTGTCAGTCCTCTTGTACTTAAGTCGGCATTGTGCCTATTGTATTAAATTCGGATGCAATTTCTGTGTTTCATCGTCAATAAGAAGGTCCAAAGTATACAGTAAACCTGAAGTGAAGCATCGGAATCTAAAACTGGACTCACAGGAGAGGTTAAATCATTGAAAGTTAGAGTGTCAGTCCTCTTGTACATAAGTCGGCATTGTGCATTTTGTATTAAATTCGGATGCAATTTCTGTGTTTCATAGTCAATAAGATGGTCCAAGGTGTACAGTAATCCTGAAGTGAAGCATCAGAATCTAAAACTGGACTCACAGGAGAGGATCAAATCATAGACAGTTAGAGTGTCACGCCTCTTGTACTTATGTCGGCGTTGTGCCTTTTGTATTAAACTCGGATGCAATTTCTGTGTTTCATCGTCAATAAGAAGGTACAAGGTATACAGTAAACCTGAAGTGAAGCATCGAAATATAAAACTCAACTCACAGGAGTGGTTCAAATCACAGAAAGTTAGAGTGTCAGTCCTCTTGTACTTAAGTCGGCATTGTGCCTTTTGTATTAAATTCGGATGCAATTTCTGTGCTTCATCGTCAATAAGAAGGACCAAGGTATACAGTAAACCTGAAGTGAAGCATGAGAATCTAAAACTGGACTCACAGGAGAGGTTTAAATCATAGAAAGTTAGAGTGTCAATCCTCTTGTACTTAAGTCGGTATTGTGCCTTTTGTATTAAATTCGGGTGCAATTTCTGTGTTTCATCGACAATAAGAAGGTCCAAGGTATACAGTAAACCTAAAGTGAAACATCGGAATCTAAAATTGGACTCACAGCAAAGGTTCAAATCATAGAAAGTTAGAGTGTCAGTCCTTTTGTACTTAAGTCGGCATTGTGCCTTTCGTATTAAATTCGGATGCAATTTCTGTGCTTCATCGTCAATAGGAAGGACCAAGGTATACAGTAAACCTGAGTGAAGCGTCGGAATCTAAGACTGGACTCACAGGAGGGGATTAAATCATAGAAAGTTAGAGTGTCACTCCTCTTGTACTTATGTCGGCGTTGTGCCTTTGTATTAAACTCGGATGCAATTTCTGTGTTTCATCGTCAATAAGAAGGTCCATGGTACACAGTAAACCTGAAGTGAAGCTTCGAAATATACAACTCAACTCACAGGAGAGGTACAAATCACAGAAAGTTAGAGTGTCAGTCCTCTTGTACTTAAGTCGGCATTGTGCATTTTGTACTAAATTCGGATGCAATTTCTGTGTTTCATAGTCAATAAGAAGGTCCAAGGTATATAGTAAACCGAACGTGAGGCATCGGAAGCTAAAACTGGACTCACAGGAGAAGTTCAAATCATAGGAAGTTAGAGTGTCAATCCTCTTGTACTTATGTCAGCATTGGGCATTTTGTATTAAATTCGGATGCAATTTCTGTGTTTCATCGTCAATGCGAAGGTCCATGGTATACAGTAAACCTGAAGTGAAGCTTCGAAAAATAAAACTCAACTCACAGGAGAGGTTCAAATCACAGAAAGTTAGAGTGTCAATCCTCTTGTACTTAAGTCGACATTGTGATTTTTGAATTAAATTCTAATGCAATTTCTGGGTTTCGTCGTCAATAAGAAGGCCCAACGGATACAGTAAACCTGAAGTGGAGTATCGTAATCTAAAACTGGCCTCACAGGAGAGGTTCAAATCATAGAAAGTTAGAGTGTCAGTCCTCATGTACTTGAGTCGGCATTGTGCCTTTTGTATTATATTCGGATGCAATTTCTGTGTTTCATCGTCAATAAGAAGGTCCTTGGTATACAGTAAATCCGAAGTGAAGCATCGGAATCTAAAACTGTACAAACAGGAGAGGTTCAAATCATTGAAAGTTAGAGTGTCAGTCCTCTTGTACTTAAGTCGGCATTGTGCATTTTGGTTTAAATTCGGATGCAATTTCTGTGTTTCATCGTCAATAAGAAGGTCCAAGGGATACAGTAAACCTAAAGTGAAGCATCGGAATCTAAAACAGGACTCACAGGAGAGTTTCAAATCATAGAAAGTTAGAGTGTCTGTCTTCTTGTACTTAAGTCGGTATTGTGCCTTTTGTATTAAATTCGGATGCAATTTCTGTGTTTCATCGTCAATAAGAAGATTCAAAGTATACAAAAAACCTGAAGTGAAGCATCAGAATCTAAAACTGGACTCACTGGAGAGTTTTAAAACATAGAAAGTTAGAGTGTCAGTCCTCTTATACATAAGTCGGCATTGTGCATTTTGTATTAAATTCGGCTGCAATTTCTGTGTTTCATAGTCAATAAGAAGGTCCAAGGTATACAGTAAACCTGAAGTGAAGCATCGGAATCTAAAACTGGACTCACAGGAGAGGTTCAAGTCATAGAAAGTTAGAGTGTCACTCCTCTTGTTCTTAAGTCGGCATTGTGCCATTTGTATTAAATTCGGATGCAATTTCTGTGTTTCATCGTCAATAAGAAGGTCCAAGGCATAGAGTAAACCTGAAGTGAAGCATCGAAATATAAAACACAACTCACAGGAGAGGTTCAAATCACAGAAAGTTAGAGTGCCAGTCCTCTTGTACTTAAGTGGCATTGTGCCTTTTGTATTAAATTCGGATACAATTTCTGTTCCTCATCGTCAGTAAGAAGGACCAAGGTCTACAGTAAACCTGAAGTGAAGCATCAGAATCAAAAACTGGACTCACAGCAGAGGTTCAAATCATAGAAAGTTAGAGTGTCAATCCTCTTGTACTTAAGTCGGTATTGTGGATTTTGTATTAAATTCGGATGCAATTCCTGTGTTTCATCGTCAATAAGAAGGTCCAGGGTATACAGTAAACCTGAAGTGAAGCATCGGAAACTAAAACTGGACTCACAGGAGAGGTTCAGATCATAGAAAGTTAGAGTGTCAGTCCACTTGTACTTAAGTCGGCATTGTGCCTTTTGTATTAAATTTGGATGCAATTTCTGAGTTTCATCGTCAATAAGAAGGTCCAAGGTTTTCAATAAACCTGAAGTGAAGCTTCGGAATCTAAAACTCAACTCACAGGAGAGGTTCAAATCATAGAATGTTAGAGTGACAGTCCTCTTGTACTTATGTCGGCATTGTGCCTTTTGTACTAAATTCGGATGCAATTTCTGTGTTTCATCGTCAATAAGAAGGTCCAAGGTATACAGTAAACCTGAAGTGAAGCTATCAGACTCTAAAACTGGACTCACCGGAGAGATTTAAATCATAGAAAGTTAGAGTGTCAATCCTCTTGTACTTAAGTCGGCATTGTGCCTTTTGTATTAAATTCGGATGCAATTTCTGTGTTTCATCGACAATAAGAAGGTCCAAGGTATACAGTAAACCTAAAGTGAAACATCGGAATCTAAAACTGGACTCACAGCAAAGGTTCAAATCATAGAAAGTTAGAGTGTCAGTCCTTTTGTACTTAAGTCGGCATTGTGCATTTTGTATTAAATTCGGATGCACTTTCTGTGTTTCATCGTCAGTAAGAAGGTCCAAGGTATACAGTAAACCTCAAGTGAAGCATCCGAATCTAAAACTGGACTCACAGGGACGGTCAAATCATAGAAAGTTAGAGTGTCAGTCCTCTTGTACTTAAGTCGGCATTGTGCATTTTATATTCTACTCGGATGCAATTTCTGTGTTTCATAGTCAATAAGAAGGTCCAAGGTATACAGTAAACCTGAAGTGAAGCATCGGAATCTAAGACTGGGCTCACAGGAGAGGATTAAATCATAGAAAGTTAGAGTGTCACTCCTCTTGTACTTATGTCGGCGTTGTGCCTTTGTATTAAACTCGGATGCAATTTCTGTGTCTCATCGTCAATGTGAAGGTCCATGGTATACAGTAAACCTGAAGTGAAGCTTCGAAATATAAAACTCAACTCACAGGAGAGGTTCAAATCACAGAAAGTTAGAGTGTCAGTCCTCTTGTACTTAAGTCGGCATTGTGTCTTTTGTATTAAATTCGGATGCAATTTCTGTGCTTCATCGTCAATAAGAAGGACCAAGGTATACAGTACACCTGAAGTGAAGCATCGGAATCTAAAACTGGACTCACATGAGAGGTTTAAATCATAGAAAGTTAGAGTGTCAGTCCTCTTATACTTAAGTCAGCATTGTGCATTTTGTACTAAATTCGGATGCAATTTCTGTGTTTCATCGTCAATAAGAAGGTCCAAGGTATACAGTAAACCTGAAGTGAAGCATCGGAATCTAAAAGTGGACTCACAGGAGAGGTTCAAATCATAGAAAATTAGAGTCTCAGTCCTCTTGTACTTAAGTCGGCATTGTGCCTTTTGTATTAAATTCGGATGCAATTTCTGTGTTTCATCGTCAATAAGAATGTCCAAAGAATACAGTAAACCTGAAGTGAAGCATCGGAATCTAAAACTGGACTCACAGGAGAGGTTAAATCATTGAAACTTAGAGTGTCAGTCCTCTTGTACATAAGTCGGCATTGTGCATTTTGTATTAAATTTATTAAATTCGGATGCAATTTCTGTGTTTCATAGTCAATAAGATGGTCCAAGGTATACAGTAAACCTGAAGTGAACCATCGGAATCTAAGACTGGACTCACAGGAGAGGATCAAATCATAGAAAGTTAGAGTGTCACTCCTCTTGTACTTATGTCGGTGTTGTGCCTTTTGTATTAATCTCGGATGCAATTTCTGTGTTTCTTCGTCAATAAGAAGGTACAAGGTATACAGTAAACCTGAAGTGAAGCATCTAAATATAAAACTCAACTCACAGGAGTGGTTCAAATCACAAAAAGTTAGAGTGTCAGTCCTCTTGTACTTAAGTCGGCATTGTGCCATTTGCATTAAATTCGGATGCAATTTCGGTGCTTCATCGTCAATAAGAAGGTCCAAGGTATACAGTAAACCTGAAGTGAAGCATCGGAATCTAAAACTGGACTCACAGGAGAGGTTCAAATCATACAAAGCTAGAGTGTCACTCCTCTTGTTCTTAAGTCGGCATTGTGCCTTTTGCATTAAATTCGGATGCAATTTCTGTGTTTCATCGTCAATAAGAAGTTCCAAGGCATAGAGTAAACCTGAAGTGAAGCATCGAAATATAAAACTCAACTCACAGCAGAGGTTCAAATCTCAGAAAGTTAGAGTGCCAGTCCTCTTGTACTTAAGTGACATTGTGCCTTTTGTATTAAATTCGGATGCAATTTCTGTGCTTCATCGTCAGTAAGAAGGACCAAGGTCTACAGTAAACCTGAAGTGAAGCATCAGAATCAAAAACTGGACTCACAGCAGAGGTTCAAATCATAGAAAGTTAGAGTGTCAGTCCTCTTGTACTTATGTCGGCGTTGTGCCTTTTGTATTAATCTCGGATGCAATTTCTGTGTTTCATCGTCAATAAGAAGGTCCAAGGTATACAGTAAACCTGAAGTGAAGCATCGGAATCTAAAACTGGACTCACAGGAGAGGTTTAAATCATAGAAAGTTAGAGTGTCAGTCCTCTTGTACTTAAGTCGGCATTGTGCCTTTTGTATTAAATTCGGATGCAATTTCTGTGTTCTTCGTCAATAAGAAGGTCCAAAGTATACTGTAAACCTGAAGTGGAGCATCGGAATCTAAAACTGGACTCACAGGAGAGGTTAAATCATTGAAAGTTAGAGTGTCAGTCCTCTTGTACATAAGTCGGCATTGTGCATTTTGTATTAAATTCGGATGCAAATTCTGTGTTTCATAGTCAATAAGCAGGTACAAGGTATACAGTAAACCTAAAGTGAAACATCGGAATCTAAAACTGGACTCACAGCAAAGGTTCAAATCATAGAAAGTTAGAGTGTCAGTCCTTTTGTACTTAAGTCGGCATTGTGCATTTTGTATTAAATTCGGATGCACTTTCTGTGTTTCATCGTCAGTAAGAAGGTCCAAGGTATACAGTAAACCTCAAGTGAGGCATCCGAATCTAAAACTGGACTCACAGGGACGGTCAAATCATAGAAAGTTAGAGTGTCAGTCCTCTTGTACTTAAGTCGGCATTGTGCATTTTATATTCAATTCGGATGCAATTTCTGTGTTTCATAGTCAATAAGAAAGTCCAAGGTATACAGTAAACCTGAAGTGAATCATCGGAGTCTAAGACTGGACTCACAGGAGAGGATTAAATCATAGAAAGTTAGAGTGTCACTCCTCTTGTACTTATGTCGGCGTTGTGCCTTTGCATTAAACTCGGATGCAATTTCTGTGTTTCATCGTCAATGCGAAGGTCCATGGTATACAGTAAACCTGAAGTGAAGCTTCGAAATATAAAACTCAACTCACAGGAGAGGTTCAAATCACAGAAAGTTAGAGTGTCAGTCCTCTTGTACTTAAGTCGGCATTGTGTCTTTTGTATTAAATTCGGATGCAATTTCTGTGCTTCATCGTCAATAAGACGGCCCAAGGGATACAGTAAACCTGAAGTGAAGCATCGGAATCTAAAACTGGACTCACAGGAGAGGTTTAAATCATAGAAAGTTAGAGTGTCAGTCCTCTTGTACTTAAGTCGGCATTGTGCATTTTGTACTAAATTCGGATGCAATTTCTGTGTTTCAGAGTCAATAAGAAGGTCCAAGGTATACAGTAAACCGAACGTGAGGCATCGGAAGCTAAAACTGGACTCACAGGAGAGGTTCAAATCATAGGAAGTTAGAGTGTCAATCCTCTTGTACTTATGTCGGCATTGTGCGTTTTGTATTAAATTCGGATGCAATTTCTGTGTTTCATCGTCAATGCGAAGGTCCAGTGTATACAGTAAACCTGAAGTGAAGCTTCGAAATATCAAACTCAACTCACAGGAGAGGTTCAAATCACAGAAAGTTAGAGTGTCAGTCCTCTTGTACTTAAGTCGGCATTGTGCCTTTTGAATTAAATTCGGATGCAATTTCTGTGTTTCATCGTCAATAAGACGGCCCAAGGGATACAGTAAACCTGAAGTGGAGCATCGTAATCTATAACTGGACTCACAGGAGAGGTTCAAATCATAGAAAGTTAGAGTGTCAACCCTCATGTACTTGAGTCGGCATTGTGCCTTTTGTATTAAATTTGGATGCAATTTCTGTGTTACATCGTCAATAAGAAGGTCCTTGGTATACAGTAAATCTGAAGTGAAGCATCGGAATCCAAAACTGGACAAACAGGAGAGGTTCAAATCATTGAAAGTTAGAGTGTCAGTCCTCTTGTACTTAAATCGGCATTGTGAATTTTGTATTAAATTCGGATGCAATTTCTGTGTTTCATCGTCAATAAGAAGGTCCAAGGGATACAGTAAACCTGAAGTGAAGCATCGGAAACTAAAACTGGACTCACAGGAGAGGTTCAAATCATAGAAAGTTAGAGTGTCAGTCCACTTGTACTTAAGTCGGCATTGTGCCTTTTGTATTAAATTCGGATGCAATTTCTGCGTATCATCGTCAATAAGAAGGTCCAAGGTTTTCAATAAACCTGAAGTGAAGCTTCGGAATCTTTAACTCAACTCACAGGAGAGGTTCAAATCATAGAATGTTAGAGTGACAGTCCTCTTGTACTTATGTCGGCATTGTGCCTTTTGTATTAAATTCGGATGCAATTTCTGTGTTTCATCGTCAACAAGAAGGTCCAAGGTATACAGTAAACCTGAAGTGAAGCTATCAGATTCTAAAACTGGAGTCACAGGAGAGATTTAATTCATAGAAAGTTAGAGTGTCAGTCTTCTTGTACTTGAGTCGGCATTGTGCCTTTTGTATTAAATTCGGATGCAATTTCTGTGTTTCATCGTCAATAAGAAGGTCCAAGGTATACAGTAAACCTGATGTGAAGCATTGGAATCTAAAACTGGACTCACAGGAGAGGTTTAAATCATAGAAAGTTAGAGTGTCAGTCCTCTTGTACTTAAGTCGGCATTGTGCCTATTGTATTAAATTCGGATGCAATTTCTGTGTTTCATCGTCAATAAGAAGGTCCAAAGTATACAGTAAACCTGAAGTGAAGCATCGGAATCTAAAACTGGACTCACAGGAGAGGTTAAATAATTTAAAGTTCGAGTGTCAGTCCTCTTGTACATAAGACGGCATTGTGCATTTTGTATTAAATTCGGATGCAATTTCTGTGTTTCATAGTCAATATGATGGTCCAAGGTATACAGTAATCCTGAAGTGAAGCATCGGAATCTAAGACTGGACTCACAGGAGGGGATCAAATCATAGAAAGATAGAGTGTCACTCCTCTTGTACTTATGTCGGCGTTGTGCCGTTTGTATTAAACTCGGATGCAATTTCTGTGTTTCATCGTCAATAAGAAGGTACAAGGTATACAGTAAACCTGAAGTGAAGCATCGAAATATAAAACTCAACTCACAGGAGTGGTTCAAATCACAGATAGTTAGAGTGTCAGTCCTCTTGCACTTAAGTCGGCATTGTGCCTTTTGTATTAAATTCGGATGCAATTTCTGTGCTTCATCGTCAATAAGAAGGACCAAG
The DNA here is from genome assembly GCF_023864345.2 of Schistocerca serialis cubense. Lineage (NCBI taxonomy): Eukaryota > Metazoa > Arthropoda > Insecta > Orthoptera > Acrididae > Schistocerca > Schistocerca serialis. Next base: position 61,186,586 of record NC_064639.1, read on the forward strand.
GGATACAGTTAATCTGAAGTGAAGCATCAGAATCTAAAACTGGACTCACAGGAGAGGTTTAAATCATAGAAAGTTAGAGTGTCAATCCTCTTGTACTTAAGTCGGTATTGTGGCTTTTGTATTGAATTCGGATGCAATATCTGTGTTTCATCGACAATAAGAAGGTCCAAGGTATACAGTAAACCTAAAGTGAAACATCGGAATCTAAAACTGGACTCACAGCAAAGGTTCAAATCATAGAAAGTTAGAATGTCAGTCCTTTTGTACTTAAGTCGGCATTGTGCATTTTGTATTAAATTCGGATGCACTTTCTGTGTTTCATCCTCAGTAAGAAGGTCCAAGGTATACAGTAAACCTCAAGTGAAGCATCCGAATCTAAAACTGGACTCACAGGGACGGTCAAATCATAGAAAGTTAGAGGGTCAGTTCTCTTGTACTTAAGTCGGCATTGTGCATTTTGTATTCAATTCGGATGCAATTTCTGTGTTTCATAGTCAATAAGAAGGTCCAAGGTATACAGTAAACCTGAAGTGAAGCATCGGAATCTAAGACTGGACTCACAGGAGAGGATCAATTCATAGAAAGTTAGAGTGTCACTCCTCTTGTACTTATGTCGGCGTTGTGAATTTTGTATTAAACTCGGATGCAATTTCTGTGTTTCATCGTAAATAAGAAGGTCCAAGGTATACAGTAAACCTGAAGTGAAGCATCGGAAACTAAAACTGGACTCACAGGAGAGGTTCAAATCATAGAAAGTTAGAGTGTCGGTCCACTTGTAGTTAAGTCGGCATTGTGCCTTTTGTATTAAATTCGGATGCAATTTCTGAGTTTCATCGTCAATAAAATGGTCCAAGGTATTCAATAAACCTGAAGTGAAGCTTCGGAATCTAAAACTCAACTCACAGGAGAGGTTCAAATCATAGAATGTTAGAATGACAGTCCTCTTGTACTTATGTCGGCATTGTGCCTTTTGTATTAAATTCGGATGCAATTTCTGTGTTTCATACTCAATAAGAAGGTCCAAGGTATACAGTAAACCTAAAGTGAAGCTATTAGATTCTAAAACTGAACTCACAGGAGAGATTTAATTCATAGAAAGTTAGAGTGTCAGTCCTCTTGTACTTAAGTCGGCATTGTGCCTTTTGTATTAAATTCGGATGCAATTTCTGTGTTTCATCGTCAATAAGAAGGTCCAAGGTATACAGTAAACCTGAAGTAAAGCATCGGAATCTAAAACTGGACTCACAGGAGAGGTTTAAATCAAAGAAAGTTAGAGTGTCAGTCCTCTTGTACTTAAGTCGGCATTGTGCCTTTTGTATTAAATTCGGATGCAATTTCTGTGTTTCATCGTCAATAAGAAGGTCCAAAGTATACAGTTAACCTGAAGTGAAGCATCGGAATCTAAAGCTGGACTCACAGGAGAGGTTAAATCATTGAAAGTTAGAGTGTCAGTCCTCTTGTACATAAGTCGGCATTGTGCATTTTGTATTAAATTCGGATGCAATTTCTGTGTTTCATAGTCAATAAGAAGGTCCAAGGTATACAGTAAACCTGAAGTGAAGCATCGGAATCTGAAACTTTACTCACAGGAGAGGTTTAAATCATAGAAAGTTAGAGTGTCAGTCCTCTTGTACTTAAGTCGGCATTGTGCATTTTGTACTAAATTCGGATGCAATTTCTGTGAGTCAGAGTCAATAAGAAGGTCCAAGGTATACAGTAAACCGAACGTGAGGCATCGGAAGCTAAAACTGGACTCACAGGAGAGGTTCAAATCATAGGAAGTTAGAGTGTCAATCCTCTTGTACTTATGTCAGCATTGTGCCTTTTGTATTAAATTCGGATGCAATTTCTGTGTTTCATCGTCAATGCGGAGGTCCATGGTATACAGTAAACCTGAAGTGAAGCTTCGAAATATAAAACTCAACTCACAGGAGATGTTCAAATCACAGAAAGTTAGAGTGTCAGTCCTCTTGTACTTAAGTCGGCATTGTGCCTTTTGAATTAAATTCGGATGCAATTTCTGTGTTTCATCGTCAATAAGAAGGCCCAAGGGATACAGTTAACCTGAAGTGGAGCATCGTAATCTATAACTGGACTCACAGGAGAGGTTCAAATCATAGAAAGTTAGAGTGTCAGTCCTTATGTACTTGAGTCGGCATTGTGCCTTTTGTATTAAATTTGGATGCAATTTCTGTGTTTCATCGTCAATAAGAAGGTCCTTGGTATACAGTAAATCTGAAGTGAAGCATCGGAATCTAAAACTGGACAAACAGGAGAGGTTCACATCATTGAAAGTTAGAGTGTCAGTCCTCTTGTACTTAAGTCGGCATTGTGCTTTTTGTATTAAATTCGGATGCAATTTCTGTGTTTCATCGTCAATAAGAAGGTCCAAGGGATACAGTAAACCTAAATTGAAGCATCGGAATCTAAAACTGGACTCACAGGAGAGGTTCAAATCATAGAAATTTAGAGTGTCTGTCTTCTTGTACTTAAGTCGGTATTGTGCCATTTGTATTAAATTCGGATGCAATTTCTGTGTTTCATCGTCAAAAAGAAGGTCCAAGGTATACAGTAAACCTGAAGTGAAGCATCGGAATCTAAAACTGGACTCACAGGAGAGGTTCAAATCATAAAAAATTAGAGTGTCAGTCCTCTTGTACTTAAGTCAGCATTGTGCCTTTTGTATTAAATTCGGATGCAATTTCTGTGTTTCATCGTCAATAAGAAAATCCAAAGTATACAAAAAACCTGAAGTGAAGCATCAGAATCTAAAACTGGACTCACTGGAGAGGTTTAAAACATAGAAAGTTAGAGTGTCAGTCCTCTTGTACATAAGTCGGCATTGTGCATTTTGTATTAAATTCGGATGTAATTTCTGTGTTTCATCGTCAATAAGAAGGTCCAAGGTATACAGTAAACCTGAAGTGAAGCATCGGAAACTAAAACTGGACTCACAGCAGAGATTCAAATCATAGAAAGTTAGAGTGTCAATCCTCTTGTACTTATGTCGGCATTGTGCCTTTTGTATTAAATTCGGATGCAATTTCTGTGTTTCATCGTCAATAAGAAGGTCCAAGGTATACAGTAAACCTGAAGTGAAGCATCGGAAACTAAAACTGGACTCACAGGAGAGGTTCAAATCATAGGAAGTTAGAGTGTCTGTCCACTTGTACTTAAGTCGGCATTGTGCCTTTTGTATTAAATTCGGATGCAATTTCTGAGTTTCATCGTCAATAAGAAGGTCCAAGGTTTTCAATAAACCTGAAGTGAAGCTACGGAATCTAAAACTCAACTCACAGGAGAGGTTCAAATCATAGAATGTTAGAGTGACAGTCCTCTTGTACTTAAGTCGGCATTGTGCCCTTTGTATTAAATTCGGATGCAATTTCTGTGTTTCATCGTCAATAAGAAGGTCCAAAGTATACAGTAAACCTGAAGTGAAGCATCGTAATCTAAAACTGGACTCACAGGAGAGGTTAAATCATTGAAAGTTAGAGTGTCAGTCCTCTTGTATATAAGTCCGCATTGTGCATTTTGTATTAAATTCGGATGCAATTTCTGTGTTTCATAGTCAATAAGATGGTCCAAGGTATACAGTAAACCTGAAGTGAAGCATCGGAATCTAAGACTGGACTCACAGGAGAGGATCAAATCATAGAAAGTTAGAGTGTCACTCCTCTTGTACTTATGTCGGCGTTGTGCCTTTTGTATTAAACTCGGATGCAATTTCTGTGTTTCATCGTCAATAAGAAGGTACAAGGTATACAGTAAACCTGAAGTGAAGCATCGAATTATAAAACTCAACTCACAGGAGTGGTTCAAATCACAGAAAGTTAGAGTGTCAGTCCTCTTGTACTTAAGTCGGCATTGTGCCTTTAGTATTAAATTCGGATTCGATTTCTGTGCTTCGTCGTCAATAAGAAGGACCAAGGTATACAGTACACCTGAAGTGAAGCATCAGAATCTAAAACTGGACTCACAGGAGAGGTTTAAATCATAGAAAGTTAGAGTGTCAATCCTCTTGTACTTAAGTCGGTATTGTGCCTTTTGTATTAAATTCGGATGCAATTTCTGTGTTTCATCGACAATAGGAAGGTCCAAGGTATACAGTAAACCTAAAGTGAAACATCGGAATCTAAAACTGGACTCACAGCAAAGGTTCAAATCATAGAAATTTAGAGTGTCAGTCCTTTTGTACTTGAGTCGGCATTGTGCATTTTGTATTAAATTCGGATGCACTTTCTGTGTTTCATCGTCAGTAAAAAGGTCCAAGGTATACAGCAAACCTCAAGTGAAGCATCCGAATCTAAAACTGGACTAACAGGGACGGTCAAATCATAGAAAGTTAGAGTGTCAGTCCTCTTGTACTTAAGTCGGCATTGTGCATTTTGTATTCAATTCGGATGCAATTTCTGTGTTTCATCGTCAATAAGAAGGTCCAAGGTATACAGTAAACCTGAAGTGAAGCATCGGAATCTAAGACTGGACTCACAGGAGAGGATCAAATCATAGAAAGTTAGAGTGTCACTCCTCTTGTACTTATGTCGGCGTTGTGCCTTTTGTATTAAACTCGGATGCAATTTCAGTGTTTCATCGTCAATGCGAAGGTCCATGGTATACAGTAAACCTGAAGTGAAGCATCGAAATATAAAACTCAACTCACAGGAGAGGTTTAAATCATAGAAAGTTAGAGTGTCAGTCCTCTTGTACTTAAGTCGGTATTGTGCCTTTTGTATTAAATTCGGATGCAATTTCTGTGTTTCATCGTCAATAAGAAGGTCCAAAGTATACAGTAAACCTGGAGTGAAGCATCGGAATCTAGTGCTGGACTCACAGGAGAGGTTAAATCATTGAAAGTTAGAGTGTCAGTCCTCTTGTACATAAGTCGGCATTGTGCATTTTGTATTAAATTCGGATGCAATTTCTGTGTTTCATAGTCAATAAGAAGGTCCAAGGTATACAGTAAACCTGAAGTGAATAATCGGAATCTAAAACTGGACACACAGGGGTGGTTCAAATCATAGAAAGTTAGAGTGTCAGTCCTCTTGTACTTAAGTCGGCATTCTGCCTTTTGTATTAAATTCGGATGCAATATCTGTGTTTCATCGTCAATAAGAAGGTCCAAGGCATACATTAAACCTGAAGTGAAGCACCGGAATTTAAAACTCAACTCACAGGATGGTTCAAATCATAGAAAGTTAGACCCGGGTTCCCGGGTTCGATTCCCGGCGGGGTCAGGGATTTTCTCTGCCTCGTGATGGCTGGGTGTTGTGTGCATTCCTTAGGTTAGTTAGGTTTAAGTAGTTCTAAGTTCTAGGGGACTTATGACCACAGCAGTTGAGTCCCATAGTGCTCAGAGCCATTTGAACCATAGAAAGTTAGAGTGTCAGTCCTTCTGTACTTAAGACGGCATTGTGCATTTTGTATTAAATTCGGATGCAATATCTGTGTTTCATCGTCAATAAGAAGGTCCAAGGCATACATTAAACCTGAAGTGAAGCACCGGAATTTAAAACTCAACTCACAGGATGGTTCAAATCATAGAAAGTTAGAGTGTCAGTCCTTCTGTACTTAAGACGGCACTGTGCATTTTGTATTAAATTCGGAAGCAATTTCTGTGTTTCATCGTCAATAAGAAGGTCCAAGGTATACAGTAAACCTGAAGTGAAGCATCGGAATCTAAAACTAGACTCCTCTTGTACTTAAGTCGGCATTGTGCATTTTGTATTAAATTCGGACGCAATTTCTGTGTTTCACGTCAATAAGAAGGTCCTAGGTATACAGTGAATCTGAAGAGAAGCATCGGAATCTAAAACTAGACTCACAGGAGAGGTTCAAATCATTGAAAGTTAGAGTGTCAGTCCTCTTGTACTTAAGTCGGCATCGTGCCTTTTGTATTAAATTTGGATGCAATTTCTGTGTTTCATCGTCAATAAGAAGGTCCAAAGGATACAGTAAACCTAAAGTGAAGCATCGGAATCTAAAACTGAACTCACAGGAGAGGTTCAAATCATAGAAAGTTAGAGTGTCAGTCCTTTTGTACGTAAGTCGGTATTGTGCCTTTTGTATTAAATTCGGATGCAATTTCTGTGTTTCTCGTCAATAAGAAGGTCCAAGGTATACACTAAACGTGAAGTGAAGCATCGGAATTTAAAACTCAATTCACAGGATTGGTTCAAATCATAGAAAGTTAGAGTGTCAGTCCTTTTGTACTTAAGGCTGCTTTCTGCATTTTGTATTAAATTCGGATGCAATTTCTGTGTTTCATCGTCAATAAGAAGGTCCAAGGTATACAGTAAACCTGAAGTGAAGCATCGAAATATAAAACTCAACTCACAGGAGAGGTTCAAATCAAAGAAAGTTAGAGTGTCAGTCTTCTTGTACTTAAGCCGGCAATGTGCATTTTGTATAAAATTCGGATGCAATTTCTGTGTTTCATCGTCAATAAGAAGGTCCTAGGTATACAGTAAATCTGAAGTGAAGCATCGGAATCTAAAACTCGACTCACAGGAGAGGTTCAAATCACAGAAAGTTAGAGTGTCAGTCCTCTTCTACTTAACTTGGCATTGTGCCTCTTGTATTAAATTCGGATGCAATTTCTGTGCTTCATCGTCAATAAGAAGGACCAGGGTATACAGTAAACCTGAAGTAAAGCATCGGAATCTGAAACTGGACTCACAGGAGAGGTTCAAATCATTGAAAGTTAGAGTGTCAGTCCTCTTGTACTTAAGTCGGCATCGTGCCTTTTGTATTAAATTTGGATGCAATTTCTGTGTTTCATCGTCAATAAGAAGGTCCAAGGGATACAGTAAACCTAAAGTGAAGCATCGGAATCTAAAACTGAACTCACAGGAGAGGTTCAAATCATAGAAAGTTAGAGTGTCAGTCCTTTTGTACGTAAGTCGGCATTGTGCATTTTGTATTAAATTCGGACGCAATTTCTGTGTTTCATCGTCAATAAGAAGGTCCAAGGTATACAGTAAACCTGAAGTGAAGCATCGGAATCTATGACTGGACTCACAGGAGAGGATCAAATCATAGAAAGTTAGAGTGTCACTCCTCTTGTACTTATGTCGGCGTTGTGCCTTTTGTATTAAACTCGGATGCAATTTCTGTAATTCATCGTCCATGCGAAGGTCCATGGTATACAGTAAACCTGAAGTGAAGCTTCGAAATATAAAACTCAACTCACAGGAGAGGTTCAAATCACAGAAAGTTAGAGTGTCAGTCCTCTTGTACTTAAGTCGGCATTGTGTCTTTTGTATTAAATTCGGATTCAATTTCTGTGCTTCATCGTCAATAAGAAGGACCAAGGTATACAGTAAACCTGAAGTGAAGCATCGGAATCTAAAACTGGACTCACAGGAGAGGTTTTAATCATAGAAAGTTAGAGTGTCAGTCCTCTTGTACTTAAGTCGGCATTGTGCATTTTGTACTAAATTCGGATGCAATTTCAGTGTTTCATCATAAATAAGAAGGTCCAAGGTATACAGAAAACCTGAAGTGAAGCATCGGAATCTAAAAGTGGACTCACAGGAGAGGTTCAAATCATAGAAAATTAGAGTCTCAGTCCTCTTGTACTTAAGTCGGCATTGTGCCTTTTGTATTAAATTCGGATGCAATTTCTGTGTTTCATCGTCAATAAGAAGGTCCAAAGTATACAAAAAACCTGAAGTGAAGCATCAGAATCTAAAACTGGACTCCCTGGAGAGGTTTCAAACATAGAAAGTTAGAGTGTCAGTCCTCTTGTACATAAGTCGGCATTGTGAATTTTGTATTAAATTCGGATGCAATTTCTGTGTTTCATAGTCAATACGAAGGTCCAAGGTATACAGTAAACCTGAAGTGAAGCAACGGAATCTAAAACTGGACTCACAGAAGAGGTTCAAATCATAGAAAGTTAGAGTGTCACTCCTCTTGTTCTTAAGTCGGCATTGTGCCTTTTGTATTAAATTCGGATGCAATTTCAGTGTTTCATCGTCAATAAGAAGGACCAAGGTATACAGTAAACCTGAAGTGAAGCAACGGAATCTAAAACTGGACTCACAGAAGAGGTTCAAATCATAGAAAGTTAGAGTGTCACTCCTCTTGTTCTTAAGTCGGCATTGTGCCTTTTGTATTAAATTCGGATGCAATTTCTGTGTTTCATCGTCAATAAGAAGGTCCAAGGCATAGAGTAAACCTGAAGTGAAGCATTGAAATATAAAACTCAACTCACAGGAGAGGTTCAAATCACAGAAAGTTAGAGAGTCAGTCCTCTTGTACTTTAGTCGGCATTGTGTCGTTTGTATTAATTTCGGATGCAATTTCTGTGCTTCATCGTCAGCAAGAAGGACCAAGGTCTACAGTAAACCTGAAGTGAAGCATCAGAATCAAAAACTGGACTCACAGCAGAGGTTCAAATCATAGAAAGTTAGAGTGTCAATCCTCTTGTACTTAAGTCGGTATTGTGCCTTTTGTATTAAATTCGGATTCAATTTCTGTGTTTCATCGTCAATAAGAAGGTCCAAGGTATACAGTAAACCTGAAGTGAAGCATCGGAAACTAAAACTGGACTCACAGGAGAGGTACAAATCATAGAAAGTTAGAGTGTCGGTCTACTTGTACTTAAGTCGGCATTGTGCCTTTTGTATTGAATTCGGATGCAATTTCTGAGTTTCATCGTCAATAAAAAGGTCCAAGGTATTCAATAAACCTGAAGTGAAGCTTCGGATTCTAAAACTCAACTCACAGGAGAGCTTCAAATCATAGAATGTTAGAGTGACAGTCCTCTTGTACTTATGTCGGCATTGTGCCTTTTGTATTAAATTCGGATGCAATTTCTGTGTTTCATCGTCAATAAGAAGGTCCAAGATATACAGTAAACCTGAAGTGAAGCTATCAGATTCTAAAACTGGACTCACAGGACATATTTAATTCATAGAAAGTTAGAGTGTCAGTCCTCTTGTACTTAAGTCGGCATTGTGCCTTTTGTATTAAATTCGGATGCAATTTCTGTGTTTCATCGTCAATAAGAAGGTCCAAGGTATACAGTAAACCTGAAGTGAAGCATCGGAATCTAAAACTGGACTCACAGGAGAGGTTTAGATCATAGAAAGTTAGAGTGTCAGTCCTCTTGTACTTAAGTCGGCATTGTGCCTTTTGTATTAAATTCGGATGCAATTTCTGTGTTTCATCGTCAATAAGAAGGTCCAAGGTATACAGTAAACCTAAAGTGAAGCATCGGAATCTAAAGCTGGACTCACAGGAGAGGTTAAATCATTGAAAGTTAGAGTGTCAGTCCTCTTGTACATAAGTCGGCATTGTGCATTTTGTACTAAATTCGGATGCAATTTCTGTGTTTCATAGTCAATAAGAAGGTCCAAGGTATACAGTAAACCTGAAGTGAATAATCGGAATCTAAAACTGGACTCACAGGGGTGGTTCAAATCATAGAAAGTTAGAGTGTCACTCCTCTTGTACTTAGGTCGGCATTGTGCCTTTTGTATTAAATTCGGATGCAATTTCTGTGTTTCATTGTCAATAAGAAGGTCCAAGGCATAGAGTAAACCTGAAGTGAATCATCGAAATATAAAACTCAACTCACAGGAGATGTTCAAATCACAGAAAGTTGAAGTGTCAGTCCTCTTGTACTTAAGTCGGCATTGTGCCTTTTGTATTAAATTGGGATGCAATTTCTGTGCTTCATCGTCAATGAGAAGGACCAAGGTATACTGTAAACCTGAATTGAAGCATCAGAATCTAAAACTAGACTCACAGGACAAGTTCAAATCATATAAAGTCAGAGTGTCAATCCTCTTGTACTTAAGTCGGTATTGTGCCTTTTGTATTGAATTCGGATGCAATTTCTGTGTTTCATCGACAATAAGAAGGTCCAAGGTATACAGTAAACCTGAAGTGAAGCATCGTAATCTAAAACTGGACTCACAGGAGAGGTTAAATCATTGAAAGTTAGAGTGTCAGTCCTCTTGTATATATGTCCGCATTGTGCATTTTGTATTAAATTCGGATGCAATTTCTGTGTTTCATAGTCATTAAGATGGTCCAAGGTATACAGTAAACCTGAAGTGAAGCATCAGAATCTAAGACTGGACTCACAGGAGAGGATCAAATCATAGAAAGATAGAGTGTCACTCCTCTTGTACTTATGTCGGCGTTGTGCCTTTTGTATTAAACTCGGATGCAATTTCTGTGTTTCATCGTCAATAAGAAGGTACAAGGTATACAGTAAACCTGAAGTGAAGCATCGAATTATAAAACTCAACTCACAGGAGTGGTTCAAATCACAGAAAGTTAGAGTGTCAGTCCTCTTGTACTTAAGTCGGCATTGTGCCTTTTGTATTAAATTCGGATGCGATTTCTGTGCTTCGTCGTCAATAAGAAGGACCAAGGTATACAGTACACCTGAAGTGAAGCATCAGAATCTAAAACTGGACTCACAGGAGAGGTTTAAATCATAGAAAGTTAGAGTGTCAATCCTCTTGTACTTAAGTCGGTATTGTGCCTTTTGTATTAAATTCGGATGCAATTTCTGTGTTTCATCGACAATAGGAAGGTCCAAGGTATACAGTAAACCTAAAGTGAAACATCGGAATCTAAAACTGGACTCACAGCAAAGGTTCAAATCATAGAAATTTAGAGTGTCATCCTTTTGTACTTGAGTCGGCATTGTGCATTTTGTATTAAATTCGGATGCACTTTCTGTGTTTCATCGTCAGTAAAAAGGTCCAAGGTATACAGCAAACCTCAGGTGAAGCATCCGAATCTAAAACTGGACTAACAGGGACGGTCAAATCATAGAAAGTTAGAGTGTCAGTCCTCTTGTACTTAAGCCGGCATTGTGCATTTTGTATTCAATTCGGATGCAATTTCTGTGTTTCATCGTCAATAAGAAGGTCCAAGGTATACAGTAAACCTGAAGTGAAGCATCGGAATCTAAGACTGGACTCACAGGAGAGGATCAAATCATAGAAAGTTAGAGTGTCACTCCTCTTGTACTTATGTCGGCGTTGTGCCTTTTGTATTAAACTCGGATGCAATTTCTGTGTTTCATCGTCAATGCGAAGGTCCATGGTATACAGTAAACCTGAAGTGAAGCTTCGAAATATAAAACTCAACTCACAGGAGAGGTTCAAATCACAGAAAGTTAGAGTGTCAGTTCTCTTGTACTTAAGTCGGCATTGTGTCTTTTGTATTAAGTTCGGATGCAATTTCTGTGCTTCATCGTCAATAAGAAGGACCAAGGTATACAGTAAACCTGAAGTGAAGCATCGGAATCTAAAAGTGGACTCACAGGAGAGGTTCAAATCATAGAAAATTAAAGTCTCAGTCCTCTTGTACTTAAGTCGGCATTGGGCCTTTTGTATTAAATTCGGATGCAATTTCTGTGTTTCATCGTCAATAAGAAGGTCCAAAGTATACAAAAAACCTGAAGTGAAGCATCAGAATCTAAAACTGGACTCACAGCAGAGGTTCAAATCATAGAAAGTTAGAGTGTCAATCCTCTTGTTCTTAAGTCGGTATTGTGCCTTTTGTATTAAATTCGGATTCAATTTCTGTGTTTCATCGTCAATAAGAAGGTCCAAGGTATACAGTAAACCTGAAGTGAAGCATCGGAAACTAAAACTGGACTCACAGGAGAGGTACAAATCATAGAAAGTTAGAGTGTCGGTCCACTTGTACTTAAGTCGGCATTGTGCCTTTTGTATTAAATTCGGATGCAATTTCTGAGTTTCATCGTCAATAAGAAGGTCCAAGGTATTCAATAAACCTGAAGCGAAGCTTCGGAATCTAAAACTCAACTCACAGGAGAGGTTCAAATCATAGAATGTTAGAGTGACAGTCCTCTTGTACTTATGTCGGCATTGTGCCTTTTGTATTAAATTCGGATGCAATTTCTGTGTTTCATCGTCAATAAGAAGGACCAAGGTATACAGTAAACCTGAAGTGAAGCTATCAGATTCTAAAACTGGACTCACAGGAGAGATTTAATTCATAGAAAGTTAGAGTGTCAGTCCTCTTGTACTTAAGTCGGCATTGTGCCTTTTGTATTAAATTCGGATGCAATTTCTGTGTTTCATCGTCAATAAGAAGGTCCAAGGTATACAGTAAACCTGAAGTGAAGCATCGGAATCTAAAACTGGACTCAAAGGAGAGGTTTAAATCATAGAAAGTTAGAGTGTCAGTCCTCTTGTACTTAAGTCGGTATTGTGCATTTTGTATTAAATTCGGATGCAATATCTGTGTTTCATCGTCAATAAGAAGGTCCAAGGCATACATTAAACCTGAAGTGAAGCACCGGAATTTAAAACTCAACTCACAGGATGGTTCAAATCATAAAAAGTTAGAGTGTCAGTCCTTTTGTACTTAAGTCGGCATTGTGCATTTTTTATTAAATTCGGATGCAATATCTGTGTTTCATCGTCAATAAGAAGGTCCAAGGCATACATTAAACCTGAAGTGAAGCACCGGAATTTAAAACTCAACTCACAGGATGGTTCAAATCATAGAAAGTTAGAGTGTCAGTCCTTCTGTACTTAAGACGGCATTGTGCATTTTGTATTAAATTCGGAAGCAATTTCTGTGTTTCATCGTCAATAAGACGGTCCAAGGTATACAGTAAACCTGTAGTGAAGCATCGGAATCTAAAACTAGACTCCTCTTGTACTTAAGTCGGCATTGTGCACTTTGTATTAAATTCGGATGCAATTTCTGTGCTTCATCGTCAATAAGAAGGACCAGGGTATACAGTAAACCTGAAGTAAAGCATCGGAATCTGAAACTGGACTCACAGGAGAGGTTCAAATCATTGAAAGTTAGAGTGTCAGTCCTCTTGTACTTAAGTCGGCATCGTGCCTTTTGTATTAAATTTGGATGCAATTTCTGTGTTTCATCGTCAATAAGAAGGTCCAAGGGATACAGTAAACCTAAAGTGAAGCATCGGAATCTAAAACTGAACTCACACTAGAGGTTCAAATCATAGAAAGTTAGAGTGTCAGTCCTTTTGTACGTAAGTCGGCATTGTGCATTTTGTATTAAATTCGGACGCAATTTCTGTGTTTCATCGTCAATAAGTAGGTCCAAGGTATACAGTAAACCTGAAGTGAAGCATCGGAATCTATGACTGGACTCACAGGAGAGGTACAAATCATAGAAAGTTAGAGTGTCACTCCTCTTGTACTTATGTCGGCGTTGTGCCTTTTGTATTAAACTCGGATGCAATTTCTGTAATTCATCGTCAATGCGAAGGTCCATGGTATACAGTAAACCTGAAGTGAAGCTTCGAAATATAAAACTCAACTCACAGGAGAGGTTCAAATCACAGAAAGTTAGAGTGTCAGTCCTCTTGTACTTAAGTCGGCATTGTGTCTTTTGTATTAAATTCGGATTCAATTTCTGTGCTTCATCGTCAATAAGAAGGACCAAGGTATACAGTAAACCTGAAGTGAAGCATCGGAATCTAAAACTGGACTCACAGGAGAGGTTTTAATCATAGAAAGTTAGAGTGTCAGTCCTCTTGTGCTTAAGTCGGCATTGTGCATTTTGTACTAAATTCGGATGCAATTTCAGTGTTTCATCGTAAATAAGAAGGTCCAAGGTATACAGTAAACCTGAAGTGAAGCATCGGAATCTAAAAGTGGACTCACAGGAGAGGTTCAAATCATAGAAAATTAGAGTCTCAGTCCTCTTGTACTTAAGTCGGCATTGTGCCTTTTGTATTAAATTCGGATGCAATTTCTGTGTTTCATCGTCAATAAGAAGGACCAAAGTATACAAAAAACCTGAAGTGAAGCATCAGAATCTAAAACTGGACTCCCTGGAGAGGTTTCAAACATAGAAAGTTAGAGTGTCAGTCCTCTTGTACATAAGTCGGCATTGTGAATTTTGTATTAAATTCGGATGCAATTTCTGTGTTTCATAGTCAATACGAAGGTCCAAGGTATACAGTAAACCTGAAGTGAAGCAACGGAATCCAAAACTGGACTCACAGAAGAGGTTCAAATCATAGAAAGTTAGAGTGTCACTCCTCTTGTTCTTAAGTCGGCATTGTGCCTTTTGTATTAAATTCGGATGCAATTTCTGTGTTTCATCGTCAATAAGAAGGTCCAAGGCATAGAGTAAACCTGAAGTGAAGCATCGAAATATAAAACTCAACTCACAGGAGAGGTTCAAATCACAGAAAGTTAGAGAGTCAGTCCTCTTGTACTTAAGTCGGCATTGTGTCTTTTGTATTAAATTCGGATGCAATTTCTGTGTTTCATCGTCAATAAGAAGGTCCAAGGTATACAGTAAACCTGAAGTGAAGCATCGGAAACTAAAACTGGACTCACAGGAGAGGTACAAATCATAGAAAGTTAGAGTGTCGGTCTACTTGTACTTAAGTCGGCATTGTGCCTTTTGTATTGAATTCGGATGCAATTTCTGAGTTTCATCGTCAATAAGAAGGTCCAAGGTATTCAATAAACCTGAAGTGAAGCTTCGGATTCTAAAACTCAACTCACAGGAGAGCTTCAAATCAAAGAATGTTAGAGTGACAGTCCTCTTGTACTTATGTCGGCATTGTGCCTTTTGTATTAAATTCGGATGCAATTTCTGTGTTTCATCGTCAATAAGAAGGTCCAAGATATACAGTAAACCTGAAGTGAAGCTATCAGATTCTAAAACTGGACTCACAGGACATATTTAATTCATAGAAAGTTAGAGTGTCAGTCCTCTTGTACTTAAGTCGGCATTGTGCCTTTTGTATTAAATTCGGATGCAATTTCTGTGTTTCATCGTCAATAAGAAGGTCCAAGGTATACAGTAAACCTGAAGTGAAGCATCGGAATCTAAAACTGGACTCACAGGAGAGGTTTAGTTCATAGAAAGTTAGAGTGTCAGTCCTCTTGTACTTAAGTCGGCATTGTGCCTTTTGTATTAAATTCGGATGCAATGTCTGTGTTTCATCGTCAATAAGAAGGTCCAAGGTATACAGTAAACCTAAAGTGAAGCATCGGAATCTAAAGCTGGACTCACAGGAGAGGTTAAATCATTGAAAGTTAGAGTGTCAGTCCTCTTGTACATAAGTCGGCATTGTGCATTTTGTATTAAATTCGGATGCAATTTCTGTGTTTCATAGTCAATAAGAAGGTCCAAGGTATACAGTAAACCTGAAGTGAATAATCGGAATCTAAAACTGGACTCACAGGGGTGGTTCAAATCATAGAAAGTTAGAGTGTCACTCCTCTTGTACTTAAGTCGGCATTGTGCCTTTTGTATTAAATTCGGATGCAATTTCTGTGTTTCATTGTCAATAAGAAGGTCCAAGGCATAGAGTAAACCTGAAGTGAATCATCGAAATATAAAACTCAACTCACAGGAGAGGTTCAAATCACAGAAAGTTGAAGTGTCAGTCCTCTTGTACTTAAGTCGGCATTGTGCCTTTTGTATTAAATTCGGATGCAATTTCTGTGCTTCATCGTCAATAAGAAGGACCAAGGTATACCGTAAACCTGAAGTGAAGCATCAGAATCTAAAACTAGACTCACAGGACAAGTTCAAATCATATAAAGTCAGAGTGTCAATCCTCTTGTACTTAAGTCGGTATTGTGCCTTTTGTATTAAATTCGGATGCAATTTCTGTGTTTCATCGACAATAAGAAGGTCCAAGGTATACAGTAAACCTGAAGTGAAGCATCGGAAACTAAGACTGGACTCACAGGAGACGATCAAATCATAGAAAGTTAGAGTGTCACTCCTCTTGTACTTATGTCGGCGTTGTGCCTTTTGTATTAAACTCGGATGCAATTTCTGTGTTTCATCGTCAATAAGAAGGTACAAGGTATACAGTAAACCTGAAGTGAAGCATCGAAATATAAAACTCAACTCACAGGAGAGGTTCAAATCACAGAAAGTTGGAGTGTCAGTCCTCTTGTACTTAAGGCGGGCATTGTGCCTTTTGTATCAAATTCGGACGCAATTTCTGTGCTTCATCGTCAATATGAAGGACCAAGGTATACAGTAAACCTAAAGTGAAGCATCGGAATCTAATACTAGACTCTCAGGAGAGGTTTAAGTCATAGAAAGTAAGAGTGTCAGTCCTCTTGTACTTGAGTCGGCATTGTGCATTTTGTATTAAATTCGGATGCAATTTCTGTGTTTCATCGACAATAAGAAGGTCCAAGGTATACAGTAAACCTGAAGTAAAGCATCGGAATCTAAAACTGGACTCACAGGAGAGGTTCAAATCATAGCAAGTTAGTGTGTCAGGCCTCTTGTACTTACGCCGGCATTGTGACTTTTGTATTAAATTCGGATGCAATTTCTGTGTTTCATCGTCAATAAGAAGGTCCAAGGGATACAGTAAACCTAAAGTGAAGCATCGGAATCTAAAACTGGACTCACAGGAGAGGTTCAAATCATAGAAAGTTGGAGCGTCAGTCTTCTTGTACTTAAGTCGGTATTGTGCCTTTTGTATTACATTCGGATGCAATTTCTGTGTTTCATCGTCAATAAGAAAGTCCAAGGTATACAGTAAACCTGAAGTGATGCATCGGAATTTAATACTCAACTCACAGAATTGGTTCAAATCTTAGAAAGTTACAGTGTCAGTCCTTTTGTACTTAAGTCGGCATTGTTCATTTTGTATTAAATTCGGATGCAATATCTGTGTTTCATCGTCAATAAGAAGGTCCAAGGCATACATTAAACCTGAAGTGAAGCACCGGAATTTAAAACTCAACTCACAGGATGGTTCAAATCATAGAAAGTTAGAGTGTCAGTCCTTCTGTACTTAAGACGGCATTGTGCATTTTGTATTAAATTCGGAAGCAATTTCTGTGTTCCATCGTCAATAAGAAGGTCCAAGGTATACAGTAAACCTGAAGAGAAGCATCGGAATCAAAAACGAGACTCCTCTTGTACTTAAGTCGGCATTGTGCATTTTGTATTAAATTCGGACGCAATTTCTGTGTTTCATCGTCAATAAGAAGGTCCTAGGTATACAGTGAATCTGAAGAGAAGCATCGGAATCTAAAACTAGACCCACAGGAGAGGTTCAAATCATTGAAAGTTAGAGTGTCCGTCCTCTTGTACTTAAGTCGGCATCGTGCATTTTGTATTAAATTTGGATACAATTTCTGTGTTTCATCGTCAATAAGAAGGTCCAAAGGATACAGTAAACCTAAAGTGATGCATCGGAATCTAAAACTGAACTCACAGGAGAGGTTCAAATCATAGAAAGTTAGAGTGTCAGTCCTTTTGTACGTAAGTCGGTATTGTGCCTTTTGTATTAAATTCGGATGCAATTTCTGTGTTTTATCGTCAATAAGAAGGTCCAAGGTATACACTAAACGTGAAGTGAAGCATCGGAATTTAAAACTCAATTCACAGGATTGGTTCAAATCATAGAAAGTTAGAGTGTCAGTCCTTTTGTACTTAAGGCTGCTTTGTGCATTTTGTATTAAATTCGGATGCAATTTCTGTGTTTCATCGTCAATAAGAAGGTCCAAGGTATACAGTAAACCTGAAGTGAAGCATCGAAATATAAAACTCAACTCACAGGAGAGGTTCAAATCATAGAAAGTTAGAGTGTCAGTCCTTTTGTACGTAAGTCGGCATTGTGCATTTTGTACTAAATTCGGACGCAATTTCTGTGTTTCATCGTCAATAAGTAGGTCCAAGGTATACAGTAAACCTGAAGTGAAGCATCGGAATCTATGACTGGACTCACAGGAGAGGATCAAATCATAGAAAGTTAGAGTGTCACTCCTCTTGTACTTATGTCGGCGTTGTGCCTTTTGTATTAAACTCGGATGCAATTTCTGTAATTCATCGTCAATGCGAAGGTCCATGGTATACAGTAAACCTGAAGTGAAGCTTCGAAATATAAAACTCAACTCACAGGAGAGGTTCAAATCACAGAAAGTTAGAGTGTCAGTCCTCTTGTACTTAAGTCGGCATTGTGTCTTTTGTATTAAATTCGGATTCAATTTCTGTGCTTCATCGTCAATAAGAAGGACCAAGGTATACAGTAAACCTGAAGTGAAGCATCGGAATCTAAAACTGGACTCACAGGAGAGGTTTTAATCATAGAAAGTTAGAGTGTCAGTCCTCTTGTACTTAAGTCGGCATTGTGCATTTTGTACTAAATTCGGATGCAATTTCAGTGTTTCATCGTAAATAAGAAGGTCCAAGGTATACAGTAAACCTGAAGTGAAGCATCGGAATCTAAAAGTGGACTCACAGGAGAGGTTCAAATCATAGAAAATTAGAGTCTCAGTCCTCTTGTACTTAAGTCGGCATTGTGCCTTTTGTATTAAATTCGGATGCAATTTCTGTGTTTCATCGTCAATAAGAAGGTCCAAAGTATACAAAAAACCTGAAGTGAAGCATCAGAATCTAAAACTGGACTCCCTGGAGAGGTTTCAAACATAGAAAGTTAGAGTGTCAGTCCTCTTGTACATAAGTCGGCATTGTGAATTTTGTATTAAATTCGGATGCAATTTTTGTGTTTCATAGTCAATACGAAGGTCCAAGGTATACAGTAAACCTGAAGTGAAGCAACGGAATCCAAAACTGGACTCACAGAAGAGGTTCAAATCATAGAAAGTTAGAGTGTCACTCCTCTTGTTCTTAAGTCGGCATTGTGCCTTTTGTATTAAATTCGGATGCAATTTCTGTGTTTCATCGTCAATAAGAAGGTCCAAGGCATAGAGTAAACCTGAAGTGAAGCATCGAAATATAAAACTCAACTCACAGGAGAGGTTCAAATCACAGAAAGTTAGAGAGTCAGTCCTCTTGTACTTAAGTCGGCATTGTGTCTTTTGTATTAAATTCGGATGCAATTTCTGTGCTTCATCGTCAGCAAGAAGGACCAAGGTCTACAGTAAACCTGAAGTGAAGCATCAGAATCAAAAACTGGACTCACAGCAGAGGTTCAAATCATAGAAAGTTAGAGTGTCAATCCACTTGTACTTAAGTCGGTATTGTGCCTTTTGTATTAAATTCGGATTCAATTTCTGTGTTTCATCGTCAATAAGAAGGTCCAAGGTATACAGTAAACCTGAAGTGAAGCATCGGAAATTAAAACTGGACTCACAGGAGAGGTACAAATCATAGAAAGTTAGAGTGTCGGTCTACTTGTACTTAAGTCGGCATTGTGCCTTTTGTATTGAATTCGGATGCAATTTCTGAGTTTCATCGTCAATAAGAAGGTCCAAGGTATTCAATAAACCTGAAGTGAAGCTTCGGATTCTAAAACTCAACTCACAGAAGAGCTTCAAATCAAAGAATGTTAGAGTGACAGTCCTCTTGTACTTATGTCGGCATTGTGCCTTTTGTATTAAATTCGGATGCAATTTCTGTGTTTCATCGTCAATAAGAAGGTCCAAGATATACAGTAAACCTGAAGTGAAGCTATCAGATTCTAAAACTGGACTCACAGGACATATTTAATTCATAGAAAGTTAGAGTGTCAGTCCTCTTGTACTTAAGTCGGCATTGTGCCTTTTGTATTAAATTCGGATGCAATTTCTGTGTTTCATCGTCAATAAGAAGGTCCAAGGTATACAGTAAACCTGAAGTGAAGCATCGGAATCTAAAACTGGACTCACAGGAGAGGTTTAGATCATAGAAAGTTAGAGTGTCAGTCCTCTTGTACTTAAGTCGGCATTGTGCCTTTTGTATTAAATTCGGATGCAATTTCTGTGTTTCATCGTCAATAAGAAGGTCCAAGGTATACAGTAAACCTAAAGTGAAGCATCGGAATCTAAAGCTGGACTCACAGGAGAGGTTAAATCATTGAAAGTTAGAGTGTCAGTCCTCTTGTACATAAGTCGGCATTGTGCATTTTGTATTAAATTCGGATGCAATTTCTGTGTTTCATAGTCAATAAGAAGGTCCAAGGTATACAGTAAACCTGAAGTGAATAATCGGAATCTAAAACTGGACTCACAGGGGTGGTTCAAATCATAGAAAGTTAGAGTGTCACTCCTCTTGTACTTAAGTCGGCATTGTGCCTTTTGTATTAAATTCGGATGCAATTTCTGTGTTTCATTGTCAATAAGAAGGTCCAAGGCATAGAGTAAACCTGAAGTGAATCATCGAAATATAAAACTCAACTCACAGGAGAGGTTCAAATCACAGAAAGTTGAAGTGTCAGTCCTCTTGTACTTAAGTCGGCATTGTGCCTTTTGTATTAAATTCGGATGCAATTTCTGTGCTTCATCGTCAATAAGAAGGACCAAGGTATACCGTAAACCTGAAGTGAAGCATCAGAATCTAAAACTAGACTCACAGGACAAGTTCAAATCATATAAAGTCAGAGTGTCAATCCTCTTGTACTTAAGTCGGTATTGTGCCTTTTGTATTAAATTCGGATGCAATTTCTGTGTTTCATCGACAATAAGAAGGTCCAAGGTATACAGTAAACCTGAAGTGAAGCATCGGAAACTAAGACTGGACTCACAGGAGAGGATCAAATCATAGAAAGTTAGAGTGTCACTCCTCTTGTACTTATGTCGGCGTTGTGCCTTTTGTATTAAACTCGGATGCAATTTCTGTGTTTCATCGTCAATAAGAAGGTACAAGGTATACAGTAAACCTGAAGTGAAGCATCGAAATATAAAACTCAACTCACAGGAGAGGTTCAAATCACAGAAAGTTGGAGTGTCAGTCCTCTTGTACTTAAGGCGGGCATTGTGCCTTTTGTATCAAATTCGGACGCAATTTCTGTGCTTCATCGTCAATATGAAGGACCAAGGTATACAGTAAACCTAAAGTGAAGCATCGGAATCTAATACTAGACTCTCAGGAGAGGTTTAAGTCATAGAAAGTAAGAGTGTCAGTCCTCTTGTACTTGAGTCGGCATTGTGCATTTTGTATTAAATTCGGATGCAATTTCTGTGTTTCATCGACAATAAGAAGGTCCAAGGTATACAGTAAACCTGAAGTGATGCATCGGAATTTAATACTCAACTCACAGAATTGGTTCAAATCATAGAAAGTTACAGTGTCAGTCCTTTTGTACTTAAGTCGGCATTGTTCATTTTGTATTAAATTCGGATGCAATATCTGTGTTTCATCGTCAATAAGAAGGTCCAAGGCATACATTAAACCTGAAGTGAAGCACCGGAATTTAAAACTCAACTCACAGGATGGTTCAAATCATAGAAAGTTAGAGTGTCTGTCCTTCTGTACTTAAGACGGCATTGTGCATTTTGTATTAAATTCGGAAGCAATTTCTGTGTTTCATCGTCAATAAGAAGGTCCAAGGTATACAGTAAACCTGAAGAGAAGCATCGGAATCAAAAACGAGACTCCTCTTGTACTTAAGTCGGCATTGTGCATTTTGTATTAAATTCGGACGCAATTTCTGTGTTTCATCGTCAATAAGAAGGTCCTAGGTATACAGTGAATCTGAAGAGAAGCATCGGAATCTAAAACTAGACTCACAGGTGAGGTTCAAATCATTGAAAGTTAGAGTGCCCGTCCTCTTGTACTTAAGTCGGCATCGTGCCTTTTGTATTAAATTTGGATACAATTTCTGTGTTTCATCGTCAATAAGAAGGTCCAAAGGATACAGTAAACCTAAAGTGATGCATCGGAATCTAAAACTGAACTCACAGGAGAGGTTCAAATCATAGAAAGTTAGAGTGTCAGTCCTTTTGTACGTAAGTCGGTATTGTGCCTTTTGTATTAAATTCGGATGCAATTTCTGTGTTTTATCGTCAATAAGAAGGTCCAAGGTATACACTAAACGTGAAGTGAAGCATCGGAATTTAAAACTCAATTCACAGGATTGGTTCAAATCATAGAAAGTTAGAGTGTCAGTCCTTTTGTACTTAAGGCTGCTTTGTGCATTTTGTATTAAATTCGGATGCAATTTCTGTGTTTCATCGTCAATAAGAAGGTCCAAGGTATACAGTAAACCTGAAGTGAAGCATCGAAATATAAAACTCAACTCACAGGAGAGGTTCAAATCAAAGAAAGTTAGAGTGTCAGTCCTCTTGTACTTAAGCCGGCAATGTGCATTTTGTATAAAATTCGGATGCAATTTCTGTGTTTCATCGTCAATAAGAAGGTCCTAGGTATACAGTAAATCTGAAGCGAAGCATCGGAATCTAAAACTCGACTCAAAGGAGAGGTTCAAATCACAGAAAGTTAGAGTGTCAGTCCTCCTCTACTTAAGTCGGCATTGTGCCTTTTGTATTAAATTCGGATGCAATATCTGTGTTTCATCGTCAATAAGAAGGACCAGGGTATACAGTAAACCTGAAGTAAAGCATCGGAATCTGAAACTGGACTCACAGGAGAAGTTCAAATCATAGAAATTTAGGGTGTCAGTCCTCTTGTACTTAAGCCGGCAATTTGCATTTTATATAAAATTCGGATGCAATTTCTGTGTTTCATCGTCAATAAGAAGGTCCTAGGTATACAGTAATTCTGAAGTGAAGCTTTGGAATCTAAAACTTCACTCACAGGAGAGGTTCAAATCATTGAAAGTTAGAGTGTCAGTCCTCTTGTACTTAAGTCGGCATCGTGCCTTTTGTATTGAATTCGGATGCAATTTCTGTGTTTCATAGTCAGTAAGAAGGTCCAAGGTATACGGTAAACCTGAAGTGAAGCATCGGAATCTAAAACTGGACTCACAGGAGAGGTTCAAATCATAGAAAGTTAGAGTGTCAGTCCTCTTGTACTTAAGTCGGCATTCTGCCTTTTGTATTAAATTCGGATGCAATTTCTGTGTTTCATCGTCAATAAGATGGTCCAAGGTATGCAGTAAATCTGAAGTGAAGCATCGGAAACTAAAACTGGACTCACAGGAGAGGTTTAAATCATAGAAAGTTAGAGTGTCAGTCCTTTTGAACGTAAGTCGGCATTGTGCATTTTGTATAAAATTCGGATGCAATTTCTGTGTTTCATAGTCAGTTAGAAGGTCCAAGGTATATGGTAAACCTGAAGTGAAGCATCGGAATCTAAAACTGGACTCACAGGAGAGGTTCAAATCATAGAAAGTTAGAGTGTCAGTCCTCTGGTACTTAAGTCGACATTGTTCCTCTTGTATTAAATTCGGATGCAATTTCTGTGTTTTATCGTCAATAAGAAAGTCCAAGGTATGCAGTAAACCTGACGTGAAGCATCGGAATCTAAAACTGGACTCACAGGAGAGGTTTTAATCATAGAAAGTTAGAGTGTCCGTCCTCTTGTACTTAAGTCGGCATTGTGCATTTTGTATTAAATTTGGCAGCAATTTCTGTGTGTCATAGTCCATAAGAAGGACCAAGGTATACAGTAAACCTGAAGTGAAGCATCGAAATATAAAACTCAACTCACAGGTGAGGTTCAAATCACAGAAAGTTAGAGTGTCAGTCCTATTGTACTTAAGTCAGCATTGTGCCTTTTGTATTAAATTCGGATGCAATTTCTGTGCTTCATCGTCAATTCGAAGGTCCAAGGGATACAGTAAACCTGAAGTGAAGCATCGGAATTTAAAACTCAACTCACAGGATGGTTCAAATCATAGAAAGTTAGAGTGTCAGTCCTTCTGTACTTAAGACGGCATTGTGCATTTTGTATTAAATTCGGATGCAATTTCTGTGTTTCATCGTCAATAAGAAGGTCCAAGGGATACAGTAAACCTGAAGTGAAGCATCGGAATTTAAAACTCAACTCACAGGATGGTTCAAATCATAGAAAGTTAGAGTGTCAGTCCTTCTGTACTTAAGACGGCATTGTGCATTTTGTATTAAATTCGGATGCAATTTCTGTGTTTCATCGTCAATAAGAATGTCCAAGGTATACAGTAAACCTGAAGTGAAGCATCGGAATCTAAAACTAGCCTCACAGGATTGGTTAAAATCATAGAAAGTTAGAGTGTCAGTCCTCTTGTACAATAAGTCGGCATTGTGCATTTTGTATTACATTCGGATGCAATTTCTGTGTTTCATAGTCAATAAGAAGGTCCAAGGTATACAGTAAATCTGAAGTGAAGCATCGGAATCTAAAACTGGACTCACAGGAGAGGTTCAAATCATAGAAAGTTAGAGTGTCACTCCTCTTGTACTTAAGTCGGAATTATGCTTTTTGTATTGAATTCGGATGCAATTTCTGTGTTTCATCGTCAATAAGAAGGTCCAAGGTATACAGTAAACCTGAAGTGAAACATCGAAATATAAAACTCAACTCACAGGAGAGGTTCAAATCACAGAAAGTTAGAGTGTCAGTCCTCTTGTGCTGAAGTCGGCATCGTGCCTTTCGTATTAAATTCGGATGCAATTTCTGTGTTTCATCGTCAATAAGAAGGTCCAAGGGATACAGTAAACCTAAAGTGAAGCATCGGAATCTAAAACTGGACTCACAGGAGAGGTTCAAATCACAGAAAGTTAGAGTGTCAGTCCTCTTGTACTTAAGTCGGTATTGTGCCTTTTGTATTACATTCGGATGCAATTTCTGTGTTTCATCGTCAATAAGAAAGTCCAAGGTATACAGTAAACCTGAAGTGAAGCATCGGAATTTAATACTCAACTCACAGGATTGGTTCAAATCATAGAAAGTTAGAGTGTCAGTCCTTTTGTACTTAAGTCGGCATTGTGCATTTTGTATTAAATTCGGATGCAATATCTGTGTTTGATCGTCAATAAGAAGGTCCAAGGCATACATTAAACCTGAAGTGAAGCACCGGAATTTAAAACTCAACTCACAGGATGGTTCAAATCATAGAAAGTTAGAGTGTCAGTCCTTCTGTACTTAAGACGGCATTGTGCATTTTGTATTAAATTCGGACGCAATTTCTGTGTTTCATCGTCAATAAGAAGGTCCTAGGTATACAGTGAATCTGAAGAGAAGCATCGGAATCTAAAACTAGACTCACAGGAGAGGTTCAAATCATTGAAAGTTAGAGTGTCAGTCCTCTTGTACTTAAGTCGGCATCGTGCCTTTTGTATTAAATTTGGATGCAATTTCTGTGTTTCATCGTCAATAAGAAGGTCCAAGGGATACAGTAAACCTAAAGTGAAGCATCGGAATCTAAAACTGAACTCACAGGAGAGGTTCAAATCATAGAAAGTTAGAGTGTCAGTCCTTTTGTACGTAAGTCGGTATTGTGCCTTTTGTATTAAATTCGGATGCAATTTCTGTGTTTCATCGTCAATAAGAAGGTCCAAGGTATACACTAAACGTGAAGTGAAGCATCGGAATTTAAAACTCAATTCACAGGATTGGTTTAAATCATAGAAAGTTAGAGTGTCAGTCCTTTTGTACTTAAGGCTGCTTTGTGCATTTTGTATTAAATTCGGATGGAATTTCTGTGTTTCATCGTCAATAAGAAGGTCCAAGGTATACAGTAAACCTGAAGTGAAGCATCGCAATATAAAACTCAACTCATTGGAGAGGTTCAAATAAAAGAAAGTTAGAGTGTCAGTCCTCTTGTACTTAAGAAGGCAATGTGCATTTTGTATAAAATTCGGATGCAATTTCTGTGTTTCATCGTCAATAAGAAGGTCCTAGGTATACAGTAATTCTGAAGTGAAGCATCGGAATCTAAAACTGCACTCACAGCAGAGGTTCAAATCATTGAGAGTTAGAGTGTCAGTCCTCTTGTACTTAAGTCGGCATCGTGCCTTTTGTATTGAATTCGGCTGCAATTTCTGTGCTTCATAGTCAGTAAGAAGGTCCAAGGTGTACGGTAAACCTGAAGTGAAGCATCGGAATCTAAAACTGGACTCACAGGAGAGGTTCAAATCATAGAAAGTTAGAGTGTCAGTCCTCTTGTACTTAAGTCGGCATTGTGCATTTTGTATTAAATTCGGATGCAATTTCTGTGTTTCATCGTCAATAGGAAGGTCCTATGTATACATTAAATCTGAAGTGAAGCATCGGAATCTAATACTGCACTCACAGGAGAGATTCAAATCATTGAAAGTTAGAGTGTCAGTCCTCTTGTACTTATGCCGGCAATGTGCATTTTATATAAAATTCGGATGCAATTTCTGTGTTTCATCGTCAATAAGAAGGACCAGGGTATACAGTAAACCTGAAGTAAAGCATCGGAATCTGAAACTGGACTCACAGGAGAAGTTCAAATCATTGAAAGTTAGAGTGTCAGTCCTCTTGTACTTAAGTCGGCATCGTGCCTTTTGTATTGAATTCGGATGCAATTTCTGTGTTTCATAGTCAGTAAGAAGGTCCAAGGTATACGGTAAACCTGAAGTGAAGCATCGGAATCTAAAACTGGACTCACAGGAGAGGGGCAAATCATAGAAAGTTAGAGTGTCAGTCCCCTTGTACTTAAGTCGGCATTGTGCCTTTTGTATTAAATTCGGATGCAATTTCTGTGTTTCATCGTCAATAAGAGGGTCCAAGGTATGCAGTAAATCTGAAGTGAAGCATCGGAATCTAAAACTGGACTCACAGGAGAGGTTTAAATCATAGAAAGTTAGAGTGTCAGTCCTCTTGTACTTAAGTCGGCATTGTGCATTTTGTATTAAGATCGGATGCAATTTCTGTGTTTCATCGTCAATAGGAAGGTCCTCGGTATACAGTAAATCTGAAGTGAAGCATCGGAATCTAAAACTGCACTCACAGGAGAGGTTCAAATCATTGAAAGTTAGAGTGTCTGTCCTCTTGTACTGAAGCCGGCATCGTGCCTTTTGTATTGAATTCGGATGCAATTTCTGTGTTTCATCGTCAATAAGAAGGTCAAGGGATACAGTAAACCTAAAGTGAAGCATCGGAATCTAAAACTGAACTCACAGGAGAGGTTCAAATCATGGAAAGTTAGAGTGTCACTCCTCTTCTACTTAAGTCGGTATTTTGCGTTTTGTATTATATTCGGATGCAATTTCTGTGTTTCATCGTCAATAAGAAGGTCCAAGGTATACACTAAACCTGAAGTGAAGCATCAGAATTTAAAAGTCAACTCACAGGATTGGTTCAAATCATAGAAAGTTAGAGTGTCAGTCCTTTTGTACGTAAGTCGGCATTGTGCATTTTGTATAAAATTCGGATGCAATTTCTGTGTTTCATAGTCAGTAAGAAGGTCCAACGTATATGGTAAACCTGAAGTGAAGCATCGGAATCTAAAACTGGACTCACAGGAGAGGTTCAAATCATAGAAAGTTAGAGTGTCACTCCTCTTGTACTTAAGTCGGAATTATGCCTTTTGTATTGAATTCGGATGCAATTTCTGTGTTTCATCGTCAATAAGAAGGTCCAAGGTATACATTAAACCTGAAGTGAAGCGTCGGAATTTAAAACTCTACTAACAGGATGGTTCAAATCATAGAAAGTTAGAGTGTCAGTCCTTCTGTACTTAAGACGGCATTGTGCATTTTGTATTAAATTCGGATGCAATTTCTGTGTTTCATCGTCAATAAGAAGGTCCAAGGTATACAGTAAACCTGAAGTGAAGCATCGGAATCTAAAACTAGACTCACAGGATTGGTTAAAATCATAGAAAATTAGAGTGTCAGTCCTCTTGTACTTAATTCGGCATTGTGCCTTTTGTATTAAATTCGGATGCAATTTCTGTGTTTCATCGTCAATAAGAAGGTCCAAGGTATGCAGTATACCTGAAGTGAAGCATCGGAATCTAACACTGGACTCACAGGAGAGGTTTAAATCATAGAAAGTTAGAGTTTCAGTCCTCTTGTACATAAGTCGGCATTGTGCATTTTGTATTACATTTGGATGCAATTTCTGTGTTTCATAGACAATATGAAGGTCCAAGGTATTCAGTAAACCTGAAGTGAAGCATGGGAATCTAAAACTGGACTCACAGGAGACGGTCAAATCATAGAAAGTTAGAGTGTCAATCCTCTTGTATTTAAGTCGGTATTGTGGCTTTTGAATTAAATTCCGAAGCAATTTCTGTGTTTCAACGCCAATAAGAAGGTCCAAGATATACAGTAAACCTAAAGTGAAGCATCGGAATCTAAAACGACTCACAGCAGAGGTTCAAATCATAGAAAGTTAGTGTGTCAGTCCTTTTGTACTTAAGTCGGCATTGTGCATTTTGTATTAAATTCGGACGCACTTTCTGTGTTTCATCGTCAATAAGAAGGTCCAAGGTATACAGTAAACCTGAAGTGAAGCATCGGAATACAAAACTCAACTCACAGGAGAGGTTCAAATCAAAGAAAGTTAGTGTGTCAGTCTTCATGTACTTAAGTCTGCATTGTGCATTTTGTATTAAATTCGGATGCAATTTCTGTGTTTCATAGACAATAAGATGGTCCAAGGTATACAGTAAACCTGAGGTGAAGCATCGGAATCTAAAACTGGACTCACAGGAAAGGTTCAAATTATAGAAAGTTAGAGTGTCACTCCTCTTGTACTTAAGTCGGCATTGTGCCTTTTGTATTAAATTCGGAAGCAATTTCTGTGCATCATCGTCAATAAGAAGGGCCAAGGTATACAGTAAACCTGAAGTGAAGCATCAGAATCTAAAACTGAACTCACAGGAGAGGTTCAAATCATAGAAAGGTAGAGTGTCAATCCTCTTGTTATTAAGTCGGTATTGTGCCTTTTGTATTAAATTCGGATGCAATTTCTGTGTTTCATCGTCAATAAGAAGGTCCAAGGTATACATTAAAACTGAAGTGAAGCGTCGGAATTTAAAACTCTACTAACAGGATGGTTCAAATCATAGAAAGTTAGAGTGTCAGTACTTTTGTACTTAAGACATCATTGTGCATTTTGTATTAAATTTGGATGGAATTTCTGTTTCATCGTCAATAAGAAGGTCCAAGGTATACAGTAAACCTGAAGTGAAGCATCGGAATCTAAAACTAGAGTCACAGGATTGGTTCAAATCATAGAAAGTTAGAGTGTCAGTCCTCTTGTACTTAAGTCGGCATTGTGAGTTTTGCATTAAATTCGGATGCAATTTCTGTGTTTCATCGTCAATAAGAAGGTCCATGGTATGCAGTAAACCTGAAGTGAAGCATCGGAATCTAAACCTGGACTCACAGGATAGGTTTACATCATAGATAGTTACAGTGTCAGTCCTCTTGTACTTAAGTCGGCATTGTGCATTTTGTATTAAATTCGGATGCAATTTCTGTGTTTCATAGTTAATAAGAAGGTCCAAGGTATACAGTAAACCTGAAGTGAAGCATCGGAATCTAAAACTGGACTCACAGGAGACGGTCAAATCATAGGAAGTTAGAGTGTCAATCATCTTGTATTTAAGTCGGTATTGTGCCTTTTGATTTACATTCCGAAGCAATTTCTGTGTTTCAACGTCAATAAGAAGGTCCAAGGTGTACAGTAAACCTAAGGTGAAGCATCGGAATCTAAAACTGGACTCACAGCAGAGGTTCAAATCATTGAAAGTTAGAGTGTCAGTCCTTTTGTACTTAAGTCGGCTTTGTGCATTTTGTATTAAATTCGGATACAATTTCTGTGTTTCGTCGTCAATAAGAAGGTCCAAGGTGTACAGTAAACCTGAAGTGAAGCATCGAAATATAAAACTCAACTCACAGGAGAGGTTCTAATCAAAGAAAGTTAGAGTGTCAGTCTTCATGTACTTAAGTCTGCATTGTGCATTTTGTATTAAATTCGGATGCAATTTCTGTGCTTCATCGTCAATAAGAAGGACCAGGGTACACAGTAAACCTGAAGTGAAGCATCAGAATCTAAAACTGGACTCACATGAGAGGTTCAAATCATAGAAAGTTGGAGTGTCAATCCTCTTGTACATAAGACGGTATTGTGACTTTTGTATTCAATTCAGATGCACTCTCTGTGTCTCATCGTCAATAAGAAGGTCCAATGTATACAGTAAACCTGAAGTGAAGCATCGGAATCTAAAACTGGACTCACAGGAGAGGTACAAATCATAGAACGTTAGAGTGTCACTCCTCTTGTTCTTATGTCGGCATTGTGCCTTTTGTATTAAACTCGGATGCAATTTCTGTGTTTCATCGTCAATAAGAAGGTCCAAGGTATACAGTAAATCTGAAGTGAAGCATCGAAATATAAAACTCAACGCACAGGAGAGGTTCAAATCACAGAAAGTTAGAGTGTCAGTCCTCTTCTACTTAAGTCGACATTGTGCCTTTTGTATTAAATTCAGATGCAATTTCTGTGCTTCATCGTCAATAAGAAGGGCCAAGGTATACAGTAAACCTGAAGTGAAGCATCAGAATCTAAAACTGAACTCACAGGAGAGGTTCAAATCATAGAAGGTTAGAGTGTCAATCCACTTGTACTTAAGTCGGTATTGTGCGTTTTGTATTAAATTCGGATGCAATTTCTGTGTTTCATCGTCAATAAGAAAGTCCAAGGTATACATTTAACCTGAAGTGAAGCTTCGGAATTTAAAACTCTACTCATAGGATGGTTCAAATCATAGAAAGTTAGAGTGTCAGTACTATTGTATTTAAGACGGCATTGTGCATTTTGTATTAAAATCGGATGCAATTTCTGTGTTTCATCGTCAATAAGAAGGTCCAAGGTATACAGTAAACCTGAAGTGAAGCATCGGAATCTAAAACTAGAGTCACAGGATTGGTTCAAATCGTAGAAAGTTAGAGTGTCAGTCCTCTTGTACTTAAGTCGGCATTGTGAGTTTTGTATTGAATTCGGATGCAATTTCTGTGTTTCATCGTCAATAAGAAGGTCCATGGTATGCAGTAAACCTGAAGTGAAGCATCGGAATATAAACCTGGACTCACAGGATAGGTTTAAATCATAGAAAGTTAGAGTGTCAGTTCTCTTGTACTTAGGTCGGCATTGTGCATTTTGTATTAAATTCGGATGCAATTTCTGTGTTTCATAGTAAATAAGAAGGTCCAAGGTATACATCCAACCTGAAGTGAAACATCGGAATTTAAAATTCAACTCACAGGATGGTACAAATCATAGATAGTTAGAGTGTCGGTCCTTCTGTGCTTAAGACGGCATTGTGCATTTTGTATTAAATTCGGATGCAATTACTGTGTTTCATTGTCAATAAGAAGGTCCAAGGTATACAGTAAACCTGAAGTGAAGCACCAAAATCTAAAACTTGACTCACAGGATTGGTTCAAATCATATAATGTTAGAGTGTCAGTCCTCTTGTACTTAAGCCGGCATTGTGCATTTTGTTTTAAATTCGGATGCAATATCTGTGTTTCATAGTCAGTAAGAAGGTACAAGGTATACGGTAAACCTGAAGTGAAGCATCGGTATCTAAAACTGGACTCACAGGAGAGGTTCAAATCATAGAAAATTAAAGTGTCAGTCCTCTTGTACTTAAGCCGGCATTGTGTCTTTTGTATTAAATTCGGATGCAATTTCTGTGTTTCATCGTCAATAAGAAGGTCCAAGGTATACAGTAAACCTGAAGTGAAGCATGGTAATCTAAAACTGGACTCATAGGAGAGCTTTAAATCATACAAAGTTAGAGTGTAAGTCCTCTTGTACTTAAGTCAGCATTGTGCATTTTGTACTAAATTCGGATGCAATTTCTGTGTTTCATCGTCAATAAGTAGGTCCAAGGTATATAGTAAACCTGAAGTCAAGCATCGGAATCTAAGACTAGACACACAGGATTGGTTCAAATCATAGAAAGTTAGAGTGTCAGTCCTCTTGTACTTACGTCGGCATTGTGCATTTTGTATTAAATTCGGATGCAATTTCTGTGTTTCATAGTCATTAAGAATGTCCAAGGTATACGGTAAACCTGAGGTGAAGCATCGGAATCTAAAACTGGACTCACAGGAGAGGTTCAAATCATAGAATGTTTGAGTGTCAGTCCTCTTGTACATAAGTCGCATTGTGCCTTTTGTATTAAATTCGGATGCAATTTCTGTGTTTCATCGTCAATAAGAAGGTCCAAGGTATTCACTAAACCTGAAGTGAAGCATCGGAATTTAAAACTCAACTCACTGGATTGGTTCAAATCGTAGAAAGTTAGAGTGTCAGTCCTTTTGTACTTAAGTCGGCATTGTGCATTTTGTATTAAATACGGATGCAAATTCTGTGTTTCATCGTCAATAAGAAGGTCCAAGGTATACATCCAACCTGAAGTGAAACATCGGAATTTAAAACTCAACTCACAGGATGGTACAAATCATAGAAAGTTAGAGTGTCAGTCCTCTTGTACTTTAGTCGGCATTGTGCCTTTTGTAGTAAGTTCGGATGCACTTTCTGTGTTTCATCGTCAATAAAAAGGTCCAAGGTAAACAGTATACCTGAAGTGAAGCATCGAAATATAAAACTAAACTCACTGGAGAGGTTCAAATCAAAGAAAGTTAGTGTGTCAGTCTTCTCGTACTTAAGTCTGCATTGTGCATTTTGTATTAAATTCGGATGCAATTTCTGTGTTTCATAGTCAATAAGAAGGTCCAAAGTATACAGTAAACCTGAAGTGAAGCATCAGAATCTAAAACTGGATCACAGGAGAGGTTAAAATCATAGAAAGTTAGAGTGTCAGTCCTCTTGTACTTAAGTCGGCATTGTGCATTTTGTATTAAATTCGGATGCACTTTCTGTGTTTCATCGTCAATAATAAGGTCCAAGGTATACAGTAAACCTGAAGTGAAGCATCGAAATATAAAACTCAACTCACAGGATGGGTTCAAATCACAGACAGTTAGAGTGTCAGTCCTCTTGTACTTAAGTCGGGATTGTGCATTTTGTATTAAATTTGGATGCAGTTTCAGTACTTCATCGTCAATAAGAAGGACCAAGGTATACAGTAATCCTGAAGTGAAGCATCAGATTCTAAAACTGAACTCACAGGAAAGGTTCAAATCATAGAACGTTGGAAGGTCAATCCTCTTGTACTTAAGTCGGTATTGTGCCTTTTGTATTAAATTCAGATGCAATTTCTGTGTTTCATCGTCAATAAGAAGGACCAAGGTATACAGTAAACCTAAAGTGAAGCATCGGAATCTAAAACTGGACTCACAGCAGAGGTTTAAATCATACAAAGTTAGAGTGTCAGTCCTCTTGTACTTAAGTCGGCATTGTGCGTTTTGTATTAAATTCGGATGCGATTTCTGTGTTTCATCGTCAATAAGAAGTTCCAAGGTATACAGTAAACATGAAGTGGAGCATCGGAATCTAAAACTGGACTCACAGCAGAAGTTCAAATCATAGAAAGTTACAGTGTCAGTCCACTTGTACTTATGTCGGCATTGCGCCATTTGTATAAAATTCGGATGCAATTTCTGTGTTTCATCTTCAATAAGAAAGTCCACGGTATACAGTAAACCTGAAGTGAAGCATCGGAATCTAAAACTGGACTCACAGGAGAGGTTCAAATCATAGAAAGATAGAGTGTCAGTCCTCTTGTACTTAAGCCGGCATTGTGCCTTTTGTATTAAATTCGGATGCAATTTCTGTGTTTCATCGTCAATCAGAAGGTCCAAGGGATACAGTAAACCTGAAGTGAAGCATGGTAATCTAAAACTGGACTCATAGGAGAGGTTTAAATCATACAATGTTAGAGTGTAAGTCCTCTTGTACTTAAGTCGGCATTGTGCATTTTGTACTAAATTCGGATGCAATTTCTGTGTTTCATCGTCAATACAAAGTTCCAAGGTATACAGTAAACCTAAAGTGAAGCATCGGAATTTAAAACTCAACTCACAGGATTGATTCAAATCATAGATAGTTAGAGTGTCAGTCCTTTTGTACTTAAGACGGCATTGTGCATTTTGTATTAAAATCGGATACAATTTCTGTGTTTCATCGTCAATAAGTTGGTCCAAAGTACACAGTAAACCTGAAGTGAAGCATCAGACTCTAAAACTGGACTCACAGCAGAGGTTCAAATCATAGAAAGTTAGAGTGTCACTCCTCTTGTACTTATGTCGGCATTGTGCATTTTGTATTAAACTCGGATGCAATTTCTGTGTTTCATCGTCAATAAGAAGGTCCAAGGTATACAGTAAACCTGAAGTGAAGCACTGAAATATAAATCTCAACTCACAGGAGAGGTTCAAATCACAGAAAGTTAGAGTGTCAGTCCTCCTCTACTTAAGTTGGCATTGTGCCTTTTCTATTAAATTCGGATGCAATTTCTGTGCTTCATCGTCAATAAGAAGGACCAAGGTATACAGTAAACCTGAAGCGAAGCATCAGAAATTAAAACTGGACTCACAGGAGAGGTTCAAATCATAGAAAGTTAGAGTGTCAGTCCTCTGGTACTTAAGTCGACATTGTTCCTCTTGTATTAAATTCGGATGCAATTTCTGTGTTTTATCGTCAATAAGAAAGTCCAAGGTATGCAGTAAACCTGACGTGAAGCATCGGAATCTAAAACTGGACTCACAGGAGAGGTTTTAATCATAGAAAGTTAGAGTGTCCGTCCTCTTGTACTTAAGTCGGCATTGTGCATTTTGTATTAAATTTGGCAGCAATTTCTGTGTGTCATAGTCCATAAGAAGGACCAAGGTATACAGTAAACCTGAAGTGAAGCATCGAAATATAAAACTCAACTCACAGGTGAGGTTCAAATCACAGAAAGTTAGAGTGTCAGTCCTATTGTACTTAAGTCAGCATTGTGCCTTTTGTATTAAATTCGGATGCAATTTCTGTGCTTCATCGTCAATTCGAAGGTCCAAGGGATACAGTAAACCTGAAGTGAAGCATCGGAATTTAAAACTCAACTCACAGGATGGTTCAAATCATAGAAAGTTAGAGTGTCAGTCCTTCTGTACTTAAGACGGCATTGTGCATTTTGTATTAAATTCGGATGCAATTTCTGTGTTTCATCGTCAATAAGAAGGTCCAAGGGATACAGTAAACCTGAAGTGAAGCATCGGAATTTAAAACTCAACTCACAGGATGGTTCAAATCATAGAAAGTTAGAGTGTCAGTCCTTCTGTACTTAAGACGGCATTGTGCATTTTGTATTAAATTCGGATGCAATTTCTGTGTTTCATCGTCAATAAGAATGTCCAAGGTATACAGTAAACCTGAAGTGAAGCATCGGAATCTAAAACTAGCCTCACAGGATTGGTTAAAATCATAGAAAGTTAGAGTGTCAGTCCTCTTGTACAATAAGTCGGCATTGTGCATTTTGTATTACATTCGGATGCAATTTCTGTGTTTCATAGTCAATAAGAAGGTCCAAGGTATACAGTAAATCTGAAGTGAAGCATCGGAATCTAAAACTGGACTCACAGGAGAGGTTCAAATCATAGAAAGTTAGAGTGTCACTCCTCTTGTACTTAAGTCGGAATTATGCTTTTTGTATTGAATTCGGATGCAATTTCTGTGTTTCATCGTCAATAAGAAGGTCCAAGGTATACAGTAAACCTGAAGTGAAACATCGAAATATAAAACTCAACTCACAGGAGAGGTTCAAATCACAGAAAGTTAGAGTGTCAGTCCTCTTGTGCTGAAGTCGGCATCGTGCCTTTCGTATTAAATTCGGATGCAATTTCTGTGTTTCATCGTCAATAAGAAGGTCCAAGGGATACAGTAAACCTAAAGTGAAGCATCGGAATCTAAAACTGGACTCACAGGAGAGGTTCAAATCACAGAAAGTTAGAGTGTCAGTCCTCTTGTACTTAAGTCGGTATTGTGCCTTTTGTATTACATTCGGATGCAATTTCTGTGTTTCATCGTCAATAAGAAAGTCCAAGGTATACAGTAAACCTGAAGTGAAGCATCGGAATTTAATACTCAACTCACAGGATTGGTTCAAATCATAGAAAGTTAGAGTGTCAGTCCTTTTGTACTTAAGTCGGCATTGTGCATTTTGTATTAAATTCGGATGCAATATCTGTGTTTGATCGTCAATAAGAAGGTCCAAGGCATACATTAAACCTGAAGTGAAGCACCGGAATTTAAAACTCAACTCACAGGATGGTTCAAATCATAGAAAGTTAGAGTGTCAGTCCTTCTGTACTTAAGACGGCATTGTGCATTTTGTATTAAATTCGGACGCAATTTCTGTGTTTCATCGTCAATAAGAAGGTCCTAGGTATACAGTGAATCTGAAGAGAAGCATCGGAATCTAAAACTAGACTCACAGGAGAGGTTCAAATCATTGAAAGTTAGAGTGTCAGTCCTCTTGTACTTAAGTCGGCATCGTGCCTTTTGTATTAAATTTGGATGCAATTTCTGTGTTTCATCGTCAATAAGAAGGTCCAAGGGATACAGTAAACCTAAAGTGAAGCATCGGAATCTAAAACTGAACTCACAGGAGAGGTTCAAATCATAGAAAGTTAGAGTGTCAGTCCTTTTGTACGTAAGTCGGTATTGTGCCTTTTGTATTAAATTCGGATGCAATTTCTGTGTTTCATCGTCAATAAGAAGGTCCAAGGTATACACTAAACGTGAAGTGAAGCATCGGAATTTAAAACTCAATTCACAGGATTGGTTTAAATCATAGAAAGTTAGAGTGTCAGTCCTTTTGTACTTAAGGCTGCTTTGTGCATTTTGTATTAAATTCGGATGGAATTTCTGTGTTTCATCGTCAATAAGAAGGTCCAAGGTATACAGTAAACCTGAAGTGAAGCATCGCAATATAAAACTCAACTCATTGGAGAGGTTCAAATAAAAGAAAGTTAGAGTGTCAGTCCTCTTGTACTTAAGAAGGCAATGTGCATTTTGTATAAAATTCGGATGCAATTTCTGTGTTTCATCGTCAATAAGAAGGTCCTAGGTATACAGTAATTCTGAAGTGAAGCATCGGAATCTAAAACTGCACTCACAGCAGAGGTTCAAATCATTGAGAGTTAGAGTGTCAGTCCTCTTGTACTTAAGTCGGCATCGTGCCTTTTGTATTGAATTCGGCTGCAATTTCTGTGCTTCATAGTCAGTAAGAAGGTCCAAGGTGTACGGTAAACCTGAAGTGAAGCATCGGAATCTAAAACTGGACTCACAGGAGAGGTTCAAATCATAGAAAGTTAGAGTGTCAGTCCTCTTGTACTTAAGTCGGCATTGTGCATTTTGTATTAAATTCGGATGCAATTTCTGTGTTTCATCGTCAATAGGAAGGTCCTATGTATACATTAAATCTGAAGTGAAGCATCGGAATCTAATACTGCACTCACAGGAGAGATTCAAATCATTGAAAGTTAGAGTGTCAGTCCTCTTGTACTTATGCCGGCAATGTGCATTTTATATAAAATTCGGATGCAATTTCTGTGTTTCATCGTCAATAAGAAGGACCAGGGTATACAGTAAACCTGAAGTAAAGCATCGGAATCTGAAACTGGACTCACAGGAGAAGTTCAAATCATTGAAAGTTAGAGTGTCAGTCCTCTTGTACTTAAGTCGGCATCGTGCCTTTTGTATTGAATTCGGATGCAATTTCTGTGTTTCATAGTCAGTAAGAAGGTCCAAGGTATACGGTAAACCTGAAGTGAAGCATCGGAATCTAAAACTGGACTCACAGGAGAGGGGCAAATCATAGAAAGTTAGAGTGTCAGTCCCCTTGTACTTAAGTCGGCATTGTGCCTTTTGTATTAAATTCGGATGCAATTTCTGTGTTTCATCGTCAATAAGAGGGTCCAAGGTATGCAGTAAATCTGAAGTGAAGCATCGGAATCTAAAACTGGACTCACAGGAGAGGTTTAAATCATAGAAAGTTAGAGTGTCAGTCCTCTTGTACTTAAGTCGGCATTGTGCATTTTGTATTAAGATCGGATGCAATTTCTGTGTTTCATCGTCAATAGGAAGGTCCTCGGTATACAGTAAATCTGAAGTGAAGCATCGGAATCTAAAACTGCACTCACAGGAGAGGTTCAAATCATTGAAAGTTAGAGTGTCTGTCCTCTTGTACTGAAGCCGGCATCGTGCCTTTTGTATTGAATTCGGATGCAATTTCTGTGTTTCATCGTCAATAAGAAGGTCAAGGGATACAGTAAACCTAAAGTGAAGCATCGGAATCTAAAACTGAACTCACAGGAGAGGTTCAAATCATGGAAAGTTAGAGTGTCACTCCTCTTCTACTTAAGTCGGTATTTTGCGTTTTGTATTATATTCGGATGCAATTTCTGTGTTTCATCGTCAATAAGAAGGTCCAAGGTATACACTAAACCTGAAGTGAAGCATCAGAATTTAAAAGTCAACTCACAGGATTGGTTCAAATCATAGAAAGTTAGAGTGTCAGTCCTTTTGTACGTAAGTCGGCATTGTGCATTTTGTATAAAATTCGGATGCAATTTCTGTGTTTCATAGTCAGTAAGAAGGTCCAACGTATATGGTAAACCTGAAGTGAAGCATCGGAATCTAAAACTGGACTCACAGGAGAGGTTCAAATCATAGAAAGTTAGAGTGTCACTCCTCTTGTACTTAAGTCGGAATTATGCCTTTTGTATTGAATTCGGATGCAATTTCTGTGTTTCATCGTCAATAAGAAGGTCCAAGGTATACATTAAACCTGAAGTGAAGCGTCGGAATTTAAAACTCTACTAACAGGATGGTTCAAATCATAGAAAGTTAGAGTGTCAGTCCTTCTGTACTTAAGACGGCATTGTGCATTTTGTATTAAATTCGGATGCAATTTCTGTGTTTCATCGTCAATAAGAAGGTCCAAGGTATACAGTAAACCTGAAGTGAAGCATCGGAATCTAAAACTAGACTCACAGGATTGGTTAAAATCATAGAAAATTAGAGTGTCAGTCCTCTTGTACTTAATTCGGCATTGTGCCTTTTGTATTAAATTCGGATGCAATTTCTGTGTTTCATCGTCAATAAGAAGGTCCAAGGTATGCAGTATACCTGAAGTGAAGCATCGGAATCTAACACTGGACTCACAGGAGAGGTTTAAATCATAGAAAGTTAGAGTTTCAGTCCTCTTGTACATAAGTCGGCATTGTGCATTTTGTATTACATTTGGATGCAATTTCTGTGTTTCATAGACAATATGAAGGTCCAAGGTATTCAGTAAACCTGAAGTGAAGCATGGGAATCTAAAACTGGACTCACAGGAGACGGTCAAATCATAGAAAGTTAGAGTGTCAATCCTCTTGTATTTAAGTCGGTATTGTGGCTTTTGAATTAAATTCCGAAGCAATTTCTGTGTTTCAACGCCAATAAGAAGGTCCAAGATATACAGTAAACCTAAAGTGAAGCATCGGAATCTAAAACGACTCACAGCAGAGGTTCAAATCATAGAAAGTTAGTGTGTCAGTCCTTTTGTACTTAAGTCGGCATTGTGCATTTTGTATTAAATTCGGACGCACTTTCTGTGTTTCATCGTCAATAAGAAGGTCCAAGGTATACAGTAAACCTGAAGTGAAGCATCGGAATACAAAACTCAACTCACAGGAGAGGTTCAAATCAAAGAAAGTTAGTGTGTCAGTCTTCATGTACTTAAGTCTGCATTGTGCATTTTGTATTAAATTCGGATGCAATTTCTGTGTTTCATAGACAATAAGATGGTCCAAGGTATACAGTAAACCTGAGGTGAAGCATCGGAATCTAAAACTGGACTCACAGGAAAGGTTCAAATTATAGAAAGTTAGAGTGTCACTCCTCTTGTACTTAAGTCGGCATTGTGCCTTTTGTATTAAATTCGGAAGCAATTTCTGTGCATCATCGTCAATAAGAAGGGCCAAGGTATACAGTAAACCTGAAGTGAAGCATCAGAATCTAAAACTGAACTCACAGGAGAGGTTCAAATCATAGAAAGGTAGAGTGTCAATCCTCTTGTTATTAAGTCGGTATTGTGCCTTTTGTATTAAATTCGGATGCAATTTCTGTGTTTCATCGTCAATAAGAAGGTCCAAGGTATACATTAAAACTGAAGTGAAGCGTCGGAATTTAAAACTCTACTAACAGGATGGTTCAAATCATAGAAAGTTAGAGTGTCAGTACTTTTGTACTTAAGACATCATTGTGCATTTTGTATTAAATTTGGATGGAATTTCTGTTTCATCGTCAATAAGAAGGTCCAAGGTATACAGTAAACCTGAAGTGAAGCATCGGAATCTAAAACTAGAGTCACAGGATTGGTTCAAATCATAGAAAGTTAGAGTGTCAGTCCTCTTGTACTTAAGTCGGCATTGTGAGTTTTGCATTAAATTCGGATGCAATTTCTGTGTTTCATCGTCAATAAGAAGGTCCATGGTATGCAGTAAACCTGAAGTGAAGCATCGGAATCTAAACCTGGACTCACAGGATAGGTTTACATCATAGATAGTTACAGTGTCAGTCCTCTTGTACTTAAGTCGGCATTGTGCATTTTGTATTAAATTCGGATGCAATTTCTGTGTTTCATAGTTAATAAGAAGGTCCAAGGTATACAGTAAACCTGAAGTGAAGCATCGGAATCTAAAACTGGACTCACAGGAGACGGTCAAATCATAGGAAGTTAGAGTGTCAATCATCTTGTATTTAAGTCGGTATTGTGCCTTTTGATTTACATTCCGAAGCAATTTCTGTGTTTCAACGTCAATAAGAAGGTCCAAGGTGTACAGTAAACCTAAGGTGAAGCATCGGAATCTAAAACTGGACTCACAGCAGAGGTTCAAATCATTGAAAGTTAGAGTGTCAGTCCTTTTGTACTTAAGTCGGCTTTGTGCATTTTGTATTAAATTCGGATACAATTTCTGTGTTTCGTCGTCAATAAGAAGGTCCAAGGTGTACAGTAAACCTGAAGTGAAGCATCGAAATATAAAACTCAACTCACAGGAGAGGTTCTAATCAAAGAAAGTTAGAGTGTCAGTCTTCATGTACTTAAGTCTGCATTGTGCATTTTGTATTAAATTCGGATGCAATTTCTGTGCTTCATCGTCAATAAGAAGGACCAGGGTACACAGTAAACCTGAAGTGAAGCATCAGAATCTAAAACTGGACTCACATGAGAGGTTCAAATCATAGAAAGTTGGAGTGTCAATCCTCTTGTACATAAGACGGTATTGTGACTTTTGTATTCAATTCAGATGCACTCTCTGTGTCTCATCGTCAATAAGAAGGTCCAATGTATACAGTAAACCTGAAGTGAAGCATCGGAATCTAAAACTGGACTCACAGGAGAGGTACAAATCATAGAACGTTAGAGTGTCACTCCTCTTGTTCTTATGTCGGCATTGTGCCTTTTGTATTAAACTCGGATGCAATTTCTGTGTTTCATCGTCAATAAGAAGGTCCAAGGTATACAGTAAATCTGAAGTGAAGCATCGAAATATAAAACTCAACGCACAGGAGAGGTTCAAATCACAGAAAGTTAGAGTGTCAGTCCTCTTCTACTTAAGTCGACATTGTGCCTTTTGTATTAAATTCAGATGCAATTTCTGTGCTTCATCGTCAATAAGAAGGGCCAAGGTATACAGTAAACCTGAAGTGAAGCATCAGAATCTAAAACTGAACTCACAGGAGAGGTTCAAATCATAGAAGGTTAGAGTGTCAATCCACTTGTACTTAAGTCGGTATTGTGCGTTTTGTATTAAATTCGGATGCAATTTCTGTGTTTCATCGTCAATAAGAAAGTCCAAGGTATACATTTAACCTGAAGTGAAGCTTCGGAATTTAAAACTCTACTCATAGGATGGTTCAAATCATAGAAAGTTAGAGTGTCAGTACTATTGTATTTAAGACGGCATTGTGCATTTTGTATTAAAATCGGATGCAATTTCTGTGTTTCATCGTCAATAAGAAGGTCCAAGGTATACAGTAAACCTGAAGTGAAGCATCGGAATCTAAAACTAGAGTCACAGGATTGGTTCAAATCGTAGAAAGTTAGAGTGTCAGTCCTCTTGTACTTAAGTCGGCATTGTGAGTTTTGTATTGAATTCGGATGCAATTTCTGTGTTTCATCGTCAATAAGAAGGTCCATGGTATGCAGTAAACCTGAAGTGAAGCATCGGAATATAAACCTGGACTCACAGGATAGGTTTAAATCATAGAAAGTTAGAGTGTCAGTTCTCTTGTACTTAGGTCGGCATTGTGCATTTTGTATTAAATTCGGATGCAATTTCTGTGTTTCATAGTAAATAAGAAGGTCCAAGGTATACATCCAACCTGAAGTGAAACATCGGAATTTAAAATTCAACTCACAGGATGGTACAAATCATAGATAGTTAGAGTGTCGGTCCTTCTGTGCTTAAGACGGCATTGTGCATTTTGTATTAAATTCGGATGCAATTACTGTGTTTCATTGTCAATAAGAAGGTCCAAGGTATACAGTAAACCTGAAGTGAAGCACCAAAATCTAAAACTTGACTCACAGGATTGGTTCAAATCATATAATGTTAGAGTGTCAGTCCTCTTGTACTTAAGCCGGCATTGTGCATTTTGTTTTAAATTCGGATGCAATATCTGTGTTTCATAGTCAGTAAGAAGGTACAAGGTATACGGTAAACCTGAAGTGAAGCATCGGTATCTAAAACTGGACTCACAGGAGAGGTTCAAATCATAGAAAATTAAAGTGTCAGTCCTCTTGTACTTAAGCCGGCATTGTGTCTTTTGTATTAAATTCGGATGCAATTTCTGTGTTTCATCGTCAATAAGAAGGTCCAAGGTATACAGTAAACCTGAAGTGAAGCATGGTAATCTAAAACTGGACTCATAGGAGAGCTTTAAATCATACAAAGTTAGAGTGTAAGTCCTCTTGTACTTAAGTCAGCATTGTGCATTTTGTACTAAATTCGGATGCAATTTCTGTGTTTCATCGTCAATAAGTAGGTCCAAGGTATATAGTAAACCTGAAGTCAAGCATCGGAATCTAAGACTAGACACACAGGATTGGTTCAAATCATAGAAAGTTAGAGTGTCAGTCCTCTTGTACTTACGTCGGCATTGTGCATTTTGTATTAAATTCGGATGCAATTTCTGTGTTTCATAGTCATTAAGAATGTCCAAGGTATACGGTAAACCTGAGGTGAAGCATCGGAATCTAAAACTGGACTCACAGGAGAGGTTCAAATCATAGAATGTTTGAGTGTCAGTCCTCTTGTACATAAGTCGCATTGTGCCTTTTGTATTAAATTCGGATGCAATTTCTGTGTTTCATCGTCAATAAGAAGGTCCAAGGTATTCACTAAACCTGAAGTGAAGCATCGGAATTTAAAACTCAACTCACTGGATTGGTTCAAATCGTAGAAAGTTAGAGTGTCAGTCCTTTTGTACTTAAGTCGGCATTGTGCATTTTGTATTAAATACGGATGCAAATTCTGTGTTTCATCGTCAATAAGAAGGTCCAAGGTATACATCCAACCTGAAGTGAAACATCGGAATTTAAAACTCAACTCACAGGATGGTACAAATCATAGAAAGTTAGAGTGTCAGTCCTCTTGTACTTTAGTCGGCATTGTGCCTTTTGTAGTAAGTTCGGATGCACTTTCTGTGTTTCATCGTCAATAAAAAGGTCCAAGGTAAACAGTATACCTGAAGTGAAGCATCGAAATATAAAACTAAACTCACTGGAGAGGTTCAAATCAAAGAAAGTTAGTGTGTCAGTCTTCTCGTACTTAAGTCTGCATTGTGCATTTTGTATTAAATTCGGATGCAATTTCTGTGTTTCATAGTCAATAAGAAGGTCCAAAGTATACAGTAAACCTGAAGTGAAGCATCAGAATCTAAAACTGGATCACAGGAGAGGTTAAAATCATAGAAAGTTAGAGTGTCAGTCCTCTTGTACTTAAGTCGGCATTGTGCATTTTGTATTAAATTCGGATGCACTTTCTGTGTTTCATCGTCAATAATAAGGTCCAAGGTATACAGTAAACCTGAAGTGAAGCATCGAAATATAAAACTCAACTCACAGGATGGGTTCAAATCACAGACAGTTAGAGTGTCAGTCCTCTTGTACTTAAGTCGGGATTGTGCATTTTGTATTAAATTTGGATGCAGTTTCAGTACTTCATCGTCAATAAGAAGGACCAAGGTATACAGTAATCCTGAAGTGAAGCATCAGATTCTAAAACTGAACTCACAGGAAAGGTTCAAATCATAGAACGTTGGAAGGTCAATCCTCTTGTACTTAAGTCGGTATTGTGCCTTTTGTATTAAATTCAGATGCAATTTCTGTGTTTCATCGTCAATAAGAAGGACCAAGGTATACAGTAAACCTAAAGTGAAGCATCGGAATCTAAAACTGGACTCACAGCAGAGGTTTAAATCATACAAAGTTAGAGTGTCAGTCCTCTTGTACTTAAGTCGGCATTGTGCGTTTTGTATTAAATTCGGATGCGATTTCTGTGTTTCATCGTCAATAAGAAGTTCCAAGGTATACAGTAAACATGAAGTGGAGCATCGGAATCTAAAACTGGACTCACAGCAGAAGTTCAAATCATAGAAAGTTACAGTGTCAGTCCACTTGTACTTATGTCGGCATTGCGCCATTTGTATAAAATTCGGATGCAATTTCTGTGTTTCATCTTCAATAAGAAAGTCCACGGTATACAGTAAACCTGAAGTGAAGCATCGGAATCTAAAACTGGACTCACAGGAGAGGTTCAAATCATAGAAAGATAGAGTGTCAGTCCTCTTGTACTTAAGCCGGCATTGTGCCTTTTGTATTAAATTCGGATGCAATTTCTGTGTTTCATCGTCAATCAGAAGGTCCAAGGGATACAGTAAACCTGAAGTGAAGCATGGTAATCTAAAACTGGACTCATAGGAGAGGTTTAAATCATACAATGTTAGAGTGTAAGTCCTCTTGTACTTAAGTCGGCATTGTGCATTTTGTACTAAATTCGGATGCAATTTCTGTGTTTCATCGTCAATACAAAGTTCCAAGGTATACAGTAAACCTAAAGTGAAGCATCGGAATTTAAAACTCAACTCACAGGATTGATTCAAATCATAGATAGTTAGAGTGTCAGTCCTTTTGTACTTAAGACGGCATTGTGCATTTTGTATT
Organism: Schistocerca serialis cubense; assembly: GCF_023864345.2. NCBI lineage: Eukaryota > Metazoa > Arthropoda > Insecta > Orthoptera > Acrididae > Schistocerca > Schistocerca serialis. The sequence continues at coordinate 61,231,320 of NC_064639.1, forward strand.
AAAATCGGATACAATTTCTGTGTTTCATCGTCAATAAGTTGGTCCAAAGTACACAGTAAACCTGAAGTGAAGCATCAGACTCTAAAACTGGACTCACAGCAGAGGTTCAAATCATAGAAAGTTAGAGTGTCACTCCTCTTGTACTTATGTCGGCATTGTGCATTTTGTATTAAACTCGGATGCAATTTCTGTGTTTCATCGTCAATAAGAAGGTCCAAGGTATACAGTAAACCTGAAGTGAAGCACTGAAATATAAATCTCAACTCACAGGAGAGGTTCAAATCACAGAAAGTTAGAGTGTCAGTCCTCCTCTACTTAAGTTGGCATTGTGCCTTTTCTATTAAATTCGGATGCAATTTCTGTGCTTCATCGTCAATAAGAAGGACCAAGGTATACAGTAAACCTGAAGCGAAGCATCAGAAATTAAAACTGGACTCACAGGAGAGGTTCAAATCATAGAAAGTTAGAGTGTCAATCCTCTTGTACTTAAGTCGGTATTGTGCATTTTGTATTAAATTCGGATGCGATTTCTGTGTTTCATCGTCAATAAGAAGTTCCAAGGTATACAGTAAACATGAAGTGATGGATCGGAATCTAAAACTGGACTCACAGCAGAAGTTCAAATCATAGAAAGTTACAGTGTCAGTCCACTTGTACTTAAGTCGGCATTGTGCCATTTGTATAAAATTCGGATGCAATTTCTGTGTTTCATCTTCAATAAGAAAGTCCATGGTATACAGTAAATCTGAAGTGAAACATCGGATTCTAAAACTGGACTCACAGGAGAGGTTCAAATCATAGAAAGTTAGAGTGTCAGTCCTCTTGTACTTAAGCCGGCATTGTGCCTTTTGTATTAAATTCGGATGCAATTTCTGTGTTTCATCGTAAATAAGAAGGTCCAAGGGATACAGTAAACCTGAAGTGAAGCATGGTAATCTAAAACTGGACTCATAGGAGAGGTATAAATCATACAAAGTTAGAGTGTAAGTCCTCTTGTACTTAAGTCGGCATTGTGCATTTTGTATTGAATTCGGATGCAATTTCTGTGTTTCATCGTCAATAAGAAGTCCCAAGGTATACAGTAAACCTGAAGTGAAGCATCGGAATCTAAAACTAGACTCACAGGATTGGTTCAAATCATAGAAAGTTAGAGTGTCAGTCCTCTTGTACTTAAGTCGGCATTGTGCATTTTGTATTTAATTCGGATGCAATTTCTATGTTTCATAGTCATTAAGAATGTCCAAGGTATACGGTAAACCTGAAGTGAAGCATCGGAATCTAAAACTGGACTCACAGGAGAGGTTCAAATAATAGAAAGTTAGAGTGTCAGTCCTCTTGTACTTAAGTCGGCATTGTTCCTTTTGTATTAAATTCGGATGCAATTTCTGTGTTTCATCGTCAATAAGAAGGTCAAAGGTATACAGTAAACCTGAAGTGAGGCATCGGAATCTAAAACTGGACTCACAGGATTGTTTTAAATCATAGAAAGTTAGGGTGTCAGTCCTCTTGTACTTATGTCGGCATTGTGCATTTTGTATTAAACTCGGATGCATCTTCTGTGTTTCATCGTCAATAAGAAGGTCCAAAGTATACAGTAAACCTGAAGTGAAGCATCGAAATATAAAACTCAACTCACAGGAGAGGTTCAAATCACAGAAAGTTAGAGTGTCAGTCCTCTTCTACTTAAGTCGGCATTGTGCCTTTTCTATTAAATTCGGATGCAATTTCTGTGCTTCATCGTCAATAAGAAGGACCAAGGTACACAGTAAACCTGAAGTGAAGCATCAGAATGTAAAACTGGACTCACAGGAGAGGTTCAAATCATAGAAAGTTAGAGTTTCAGTCCTCTTGTACTTAAGTCGGCATTGTGCATTTTGTATTGAATTCGGATGCAATTTCTGTGTTTCATCGTCAATAAGAAGTCCCAAGGTATACAGTAAACCTGAAGTGAAGCATCGGAAACTAAAACTGGACTCACAGGAGAAGTTCAAATCATAGAAAGTTACAGTGTCAGTCTACTTGTACTTAAGTCGGCATTGTGCCATTTGTATAAAATTCGGATGCAATTTCTGTGTTTCATCGTCAGTAAGAAAGTCCACGGTATACAGTAAATCTGAAGTGAAGCATCGGAATTTAAAACTGGACTCACAGGAGAGGTTCTAATCATAGAAAGTTAGAGTGTCAGTCCTCTTGTACTTAAGCCGGCATTGTGCCTTTTGTATTAAATTCGGATGCAATTTCTGTGTTTCATCGTCAATAAGAAGGTCCAAGGGATACAGTAAACCTGAAGTGAAACATGGTAATCTAAAACTGGACTCATAGGAGAGGTATAAATCATACAAAGTTAGAGTGTAAGTCCTCTTGTACTTAAGTCGGCATTGTGCATTTTGTATTAAATTCGGATGCAATATCTGTGTTTCATAGTCATTAAGAATGTCCAAGGTATACGGTAAACCTGAAGTGAAGCATCGGAATCTAAGACTGGACTCACAGGAGAGGTTCAAATCATAGAAAGTTAGAGTGTCAGTCCTCTTGTACTTAAGTCGGCATTGTGCCTCTTGTATTAAATTCGGATGCGATTTCTGTGTTTCATCGTCAATAAGAAGGTCCAAGGTATACAGTAAACCTGAAGTGAGGCATCGGAATCTAAAACTGGACTCACAGGATAGTTTTAAATCATAGAAAGTTAGGGTGTCAGTCCTCTTGTACTTATGTCGGCATTGTGCATTTTGTATTAAACTCGGATGCAATTACTGTGTTTCATCGTCAATAAGAAGGTCCAATCTATACAGTAAACCTGAAGTGAAGCATCGAAATATAAAACTCAACTCACAGGAGAGGTTCAAATCACAGAAAGTTAGAGTGTCAGTCCTCTTCTACTTAAGTCGGCATTGTGCCTTTTCTATTAAATTCGGATGCAATTTCTGTGCTTCATCGTCAATAAGAAGGACCAAGGTATACAGTAAACCTGAAGTGAAGCATCAGAATCTAAAACTGGACTCACAGGAGAGGTTCAAATCAATGAAAGTTAGAGTGTCACTCCTCTTGTACTTATGTCGGCATTGTGCATTTTGTATTAAACTGGGATGCAGTTTCTGTGTTTCATCGTCAATAAGAAGGTCCAAGGTATACAGTAAACCTGAAGTGAAGCATCGAAATCTAAAACTGGACTCACAAGAGAGGTTTAAATCATACAAAGTTAGAGTGTCAGTCCTCTTGTACTTAAGTCGGCATTGTGCATTTTGTATTAAATTCGGATGCAATTTCTGTGTTTCATAGTCATTAAGAATGTCCAAGGTATACGGTAAACCTGAAGTGAAGCATCGGAATCTAAAACTGGACTCACAGGAGAGGTTTAAATCATAGAAAGTTAGAGTGTCAGTCCTCTTGTACTTAAGTCGTCATTGTGCCATTTGTATTAAATTTGGATGCAATTTTTGTGTTTCATCGTCAATAAGAAGGTCCAAGGTATACAGTAAACCTGAAGTGAGGCATCGTAATCTAAAACTGGACTCACAGGATAGTTTTAAATCATAGATAGTTAGGGTGTCAGTCCTCTTGTACTTAAGTCGGCATTGTGCTTTTGTAATAAATTCGGAAGCAGTTTCTGTGTTTCATAGTCAATAAGAAGGTCCAAGGTATACAGTAAACCTGAAGTGAAGCATCGGAATCTAAAACTGGAATCACAGGAGAGGTTCAAATCAATGAAAGTTAGAGTGTCACTCCTCTTGTACTTATGTCGGCATTGTGCATTTTGTATTAAACTGGGATGCAATTTCTGTGTTTCATCGTCAATAAGAAGGTCCAAGGTATACAGGAAACCTGAAGTGAAGCATCGAAATATAAAACTCTACTCACAGGAGGGGTTCAAATCACAGAAAGTTAGAGTGTCAGTCCTCTTCTACTTATGTCGGCATTGTTCCTTTTCTATTAAATTCGGATGCAATTTCTGTGTTTCATCGTCAATAAGAAGGTCCAAGGTATACAGTAAACCTGAAGTGAGGCATCGGAATCTAAAACTGGACTCACAGGATAGTTTTAAATCATAGAAAGTTAGGGTGTCAGTCCTCTTGTACTTTAGTCGGCATTGTGCATTTTGTAATAAATTCGGATGCAATTTCTGTGTTTCATAGTCAATAAGAAGGTCCAAGGTATACAGTAAACCTGAAGTGAAGCATCGGAATCTAAAACTGGACTCACAGGAGAGGTTCAAATCATAGAAAGTTAGAGTGTCACTCCTCTTGTACTTATGTCGGAATTGTGCTTTTTGTATTAAACTCGGATGCAATTTCTGTGTTTCATCGTCAATAAGAAGGACCAAGGTATACAGTAAACCTAAAGTGAAGCATCGGAATCTAAAACTGGACTCACAGCAGAGGTTCAAATCATAGAAAGTTAGAGTGTCAGTCCTTTTGTACTTAAGTCGGCATTGTGCATTTTGTATTAAATTCGGATGCACTTTCTGTGTTTCATCGACAATAAGAAGGTCCAAGGTATACAGTAAACCTGAAGTGAAATATCGGAATCTAAAACTGGACTCACAAGAGAGGTTTAAATCATACAATGTTAGAGTGTCAGTCCTCTTGTACTTAAGTCGGCATTGTGCGTTTAGTATTAAATTCGGATGCAATTTCTGTGTTTCATAGTCATTAAGAATGTCCAAGGTATACGGTAAACCTGAAGTGAAGCATCGGAATCTAAAACTGGACTCACAGGAGAGGTTCAAATCATAGAAAGTTAGTGTGTCAGTCCTCTTGTACTTAAGTCGGCATTGTGCCTTTTGTATTAAATTCGGATGCAATTTCTGTGTTTCATCGTCAATAAGAAGGTCAAAGGTATACAGTAAACCTGAAGTGAGGCATCGGAATCTAAAACTGGACTCACAGGATTGTTTTAAATCATAGAAAGTTAGGGTGTCAGTCCTCTTGTACTTATGTCGGCATTGTGCATTTTGTATTAAACTCGGATGCATCTTCTGTGTTTCATCGTCAATAAGAAGGTCCAAAGTATACAGTAAACCTGAAGTGAAGCATCGAAATATAAAACTCAACTCACATAAGAGGTTCAAATCACAGAAAGTTAGAGTGTCAGTCCTCTTCTACTTAAGCCGGCATTGTGCCTTTTCTATTAAATTCGGATGCAAGTTCTGTGCTTCATCGTCAATAAGAAGGACCAAGGTATACAGTAAACCTGAAGTGAAGCATCAGAATCTAAAACTGGACTCACAGCAGAGGTTCAAATCATAGAAAGTTAGAGTGTCAGTCCTTTTGTACTTAAGTCGGCATTGTGCATTTTGTATTAAATTCGGATGCACTTTCTGTGTTTCATCGTCAATAAGAAGGTCCAAGGTATACAGTAAACCTGAAGTGAAGCATCGGAATCTAAAACTGGACTCACAAGAGAGGTTTAAATCATACAAAGTTAGAGTGTCAGTCCTCTTGTACTTAACTCGGCATTGTGCGTTTTGTAATAAATTCAGATGCAATTTCTGTGTTTCATCGTCAATAAGAAGTTCCAAGGTATACAGTAAACATGAAGTGAAGCATCGGAATCTAAAACTGGACTCACAGGAGAAGTTCAAATCATAGAAAGTTACAGTGTCAGTCCACTTGTACTTAAGTCGGCAATGTGCCATTTGTATAAAATTCGGATGCAATTTCTGTGTTTCATCGTCAATAAGAAAGTCCACGGTATACAGTAAATCTGAAGTGAAGCATCGGAATTTAAAACTGGACTCACAGGAGAGGTTCAAATCATAGAAAGTTAGAGTGTCAGTCCCCTTGTACTTAAACCGGCATTGTGCCTTTTGTATTAAATTCGGATGCAATTTCTGTGTTTCATCGTCAGTAAGAAAGTCCAAGGGTTACAGTAAACCTGAAGTGAAGCATGGTAATCTAAAACTGGACTCATAGGAGAGGTGTAAATCATACAAAGTTAGAGTGTAAGTCCTCTTGTACTTAAGTCGGCATTGTGCATTTTGTATTGAATTCGGATGCAATTTCTGTGTTTCATCGTCAATAAGAAGTCTCAAGGTATACAGTAAACCTGAAGTGAAGCATCGGAATTTAAAACTCAACTCACAGGATTGGTTCAAATCATAGGTAGTTAGAGTGTCAGTCCTTTTGTACTTAAGACGGCATTGTGCATTTTGTATTAAATTCGGATGCAATTTCTGTGTTTCATCGTCAATAAGAAGGTCCAAGGTATACAGTAAACCTTAAGTGGAGCATCGAAATATAAAACTCAACTCACAGGAGAGGTTCAAATCGCAGAAAGTTAGAGTGTCAGTCCTCTTCTACTTAAGTCGGCATTGTGCCTTTTCTATTAAATTCGGATGCAATTTCTGTGCCTCATCGTCAATAAGAAGGACCAAGGTATACAGTAAACCTGAAGTGAAGCATCAGAATCTAAAACTGGACTCACAGGAGAGGTTCAAATCATAGAAAGTTAGAGTGTCAATCCTCTTGTACTTAAGTCGGTATTGTGCATTTTGTATTAAATTCGGATGCACTTTCTGTGTTTCATCGACAATAAGAAGGTCCAAGGTATACAGTAAACCTGAAGTGAAGCATCGGAATCTAAAACTGGACTCACAAGGGAGGTTTAAATCATACAAAGTTAGAGTGTCAGTCCTCTTGTACTTAAGTCGGCATTGTGCGTTTTGTATTAAATTCGGATGCAATTTCTGTGTTTCATCGTTAAAAAGAAGTCCCAAGGTATACAGTAAACATGAAGTGAAGCATCGGAATCTAAAACTCGACTCACAGGACAAGTTCAAATCATAGAAAGTTACAGTGTCAGTCCACTTGTACTTAAGTCGGCATTGTGCCATTTGTATAAAATTCGGATGCAATTTCTGTGTTTCATCGTCAATATGGAAGTTCACGGTATACAGTAATCCTGAAGTGAAGCATCAGAATCTAAAACTGGACTCACAGGAAAGGTTCAAATCATAGAAAGTTGGAGGGTCAATCCTCTTGTACTTATGTCGGTATTGTGCATTTTGTATTAAATTCGAATGCAATTTCCGTGTTTCATAGTCAATAAGAAGGTCCAAGGTATACAGTAAACCTGAAGTGAAGCATCGGAATCTAAAACTGGACTCACAGGAGAGGTTCAAATCATAGAAAGTTAGAGTGTCACTCCTCTTGTACTTATGTCGGCATTGTGCATTTTGTATTAAACTCGGATGCAATTTCTGTGTTTCATCGTCAATAAGAAGGTCCAAGGTATACAGTAAACCCGAAGTGAAGCATCGAAATATAAAACTCAACTCACAGGAGAGGTTCAAATCACAGAAAGTTAGAGTGTCAGTCCTCTTCTACTTAAGTCGGCATTTTGCCTTTTCTATTAAATTCGGATGCAATTTCTGTGCTTCTTCGTCAATAAGAAGGACCAAGGTATACAGTAAACCTGAAATGTAGCATCAGAATCTAAAACTGGACTCACAGGAGAGGTTCAAATCATAGAAAGTTAGAGTGTCAATCCTCTTGTACTTAAGTCGGTATTGTGCATTTTGTATTACATTCGGATGCAATTTCTGTGTTTCATCGTCAATAAGAAGGACCAAGGTATACAGTAAACCTAAAGTGAAGCATCGGAATCTAAAACTGGACTCACAGCAGAGGTTCAAATCATAGAAACTTAGAGTGTCAGTCCTTTTGTACTTAAGTCGGCATTGTGCATTTTGTATTAGATTCGGATGCACTTTCTGTGTTTCATCGACAATAGGAAGGTCCAAGGTATACAGTAAACCTGAAGTGAAGCATTGGAATCTAAAACTGGACTCACAAGAGAGGTTTAAATCATACAAAGTTAGAGTGTCAGTCCTCTTGTACTTAAGTCGGCATTGTGCTTTTTGTATTAAATTCGGATGCGATTTCTGTGTTTCATCGTCAATAAGATGATCCAAGGTATACAGTAAACATGAAGTGAAGCATCGGAATCTAAAACTGGACTCACAGGAGAAGTTTAAATCATAGAAAGTTACAGTATCAGTCCACTTGTACTTAAGTCGGCATTGTGCAATTTGTATAAAATTCGGATGCAATTTCTGTGTTTCATCGTCAATAAGAAAGTCCACGGTATACAGTAAATCTGAAGTGATGCAGCGGAATCTAAAACTGGACTCACAGGAGAGGTTCAAATCATAGAAAGTTAGAGTGTCAGTCCTCTTGTACTTAAGCCGGCATTGTGCCTTTTCTATTAAATTCGGATGCAATTTCTGTGTTTCATCGTCAATAAGAAGGTCCAAGGGATACAGTAAACCTGAAGTGAAGCATGGTAATCTAAAACTGGACTCATAGGAGAGGTATAAATCATACAAAGTTAGAATGTAAGTCCTCTTGTACTTAAGTCGGCATTGTGTATTTTGTATTGAATTCGGATGCAATTTCTGTGTTTCATCGTCAATAAGAAGTCCCAAGGTATACAGTAAACCTGAAGTGAAGCATCGGAATCTAAAACTGGACTCACAGGAGAGGTTCAAATCATAGAAAGTTAGAGTGTCACTCCTCTTGTACTTATGTCGGCATTGTGCATTTTGTATTAAACTCGGATGCAATTTCTGTGTTTCATCGTCAATAAGAAGGTCCAAGGTATACAGTAAACCTGAAGTGAAGCATCGAAATATAAAACTCAACTCACAGGAGAGGTTCAAATCACAGAAAGTTAGAGTGTCAGTCCTCTTCTACTTAAGTCGGCATTGTGCCTTTTCTATTAAATTCGGATGCATTTTCTGTGCTTCATCGTCAATAAGAAGGACCAAGGTATACAGTAAACCTCAAGTGAAGCATCAGAATCTAAAACTTGACTCACAGGAGAGGTTCAAATCATAGAAAGTTAGAGTGTCAATCCTCTTGTACTTAAGTCGGTATTGTGCATTTTGTATTACATTCGGTTGCAATTTCTGTGTTTCATCGTCAATAAGAAGGACCAAGGTATACAGTAAACCTAAAGTGAAGCATCGGAATCTAAAACTGGACTCACAGCACAGGTTCAAATCATAGAAAGTTAGAGTGTCAGTCCTTTTGTACTTAAGTCGGCATTGTGCATTTTGTATTAAATTCGGATGCACTTTCTGTGTTTCATCGACAGTAAGAAGGTCCAAGGTATACAGTAAACCTGAAGTGAAGCATCGGAATCTAAAACTGGACTCACAAGAGAGGTTTAAATCATACAAAGTTAGAGTGTCAGTCCTCTTGTACTTAAGTCGGCATTGTTTGTTTTGAATTAAATTCGGATGCAATTTCTGTGTTTCATCGTCAATAAGAAGTTCCAAGGTATACAGTAAACATGAAGTGAAGCATCGGAAACTAAAACTGGACTCACAGGAGAAGTTCAAATCATAGAAACTTACAGTGTCAGTCCACTTGTACTTAAGTCGGCATTGTGCATTTTGTATTAAATTCGGATGCAATTTCTGTGTTTCATCGTCAATAAGAAGGTCCAAGGTATACAGTAAACCTGAAGTGAGGCATCGGAATCTAAAACTGGACTCACAGGAGAGGTTCAAATCATAGAAAGTTAGAGTGTCAGTCCTCTTGTACTTAAGCCGGCATTGTGCCTTTTGTATTAAATTCTGATGCAATTTCTGTGTTTCATCGTCAATAAGAAGGTCCACGGGATACAGTAAACCTGAAGTGAAGCATGGTAATCTAAAACTGGACTCATAGGAGAGGTATAAATCATACAAAGTTAGAGTGTAAGTCCTCTTGTACTTAAGTCGGCATTGTGCTTTTTGTATTGAATTCGGATGCAATTTCTGTGTTTCATCCTCAATAAGAAGTCCCAAGGTATACAGTAAACCTGAAGTGAAGCATCGGAATTTAAAACTCAACTCACAGGATTGGTTGAAATCATAGATAGTTAGAGTGTCAGTTCTTTTGTACTTAAGACGGCATTGTGCATTTTGTATTAAATTCGGATGCAATTTCTGTGCTTCATCGTCAATAAGAAGGACAAAGGTATACAGTAAACCTGAAGTGAAGCATCAGAATCTAAAACTGGACTCACAGGAGAGGTTCAAATCATAGAAAGTTAGAGTGTCAATCCTCTTGTACTTAAGTCGGTATTGTGCATTTTGTATTAAATTCGGATGCAATTTCTGTGTTTCATCGTCAATAAGAAGGACCAAGGTATACAGTAAACCTACAGTGAAGCATCGGAATCTAAAACTGGTCTCACAGGAGAGGTTCAAATCATAGAAAGTTAGAGTGTCAGTCCTCTTGTACTTAAGTCGGCATTGTGCCTTTTGTATTAAATTCGGATGCAATTTCTGTGTTTCATCGTCAATAAGAAGGTCCAAGGTATACAGTAAACCTGAACTGAGGCATCGGAATCTAAAACTGGACTCACAGGATTGTTTTAAATCATAGAAAGTTAGGGTGTCAGTCCTCTTGTACTTAAGTCGGCATTGTGCTTTTGTAATAAATTCGGAGGCAGTTTCTGTGTTTCATAGTCAATAAGAAGGTCCAAGGTATACAGTAAACCTGAAGTGAAGCATCGGAATCTAAAACTGGACTCACAGGAGAGGTTCAAATCAATGAAAGTTAGAGTGTCACTCCTCTTGTACTTATGTCGGCATTGTGCATTTTGTATTAAACTGGGATGCAATTTCTGTGTTTCATCGTCAATAAGAAGGTCCAAGGTATACAGGAAACCTGAAGTGAAGCATCGAAATATAAAACTCAACTCACAGGAGGGGTTCAAATCACAGAAAGTTAGAGTGTCAGTCCTCTTCTACTTATGTCGGCATTGTTCCTTTTCTATTAAATTCGGATGCAATTTCTGTGTTTCATCGTCAATAAGAAGGTCCAAGGTATACAGTAAACCTGAAGTGAGGCATCGGAATCTAAAACTGGACTCACAGGATAGTTTTAAATCATAGAAAGTTAGGGTGTCAGTCCTCTTGTACTTAAGTCAGCATTGTGCATTTTGTAATAAATTCGGATGCAATTTCTGTATTTCATAGTCAATAAGAAGGTCCAAGGTATACAGTAAACCTGAAGTGAAGCATCGCAATCTAAAACTGGACTCACAGGAGAGGTTCAAATCATAGAAAGTTAGAGTGTCACTCCTCCTGTACTTATGTCGGAATTGTGCATTTTGTATTAAACTCGGATGCAATTTCTGTGTTTCATCGTCACTAAGAAGGTGCAAGGTATACAGTAAACCTGAAGTGAAGCATCGAAATATAAAACTCAACTCACAGGAGAGGTTCAAATCATAGAAAGTTAGAGTGTCAGTCCTCTTGTACTTAAGTCGGCATTGTGCATTTTGTAATAAATTCGGATGCAATTTCTGTGTTTCATAGTCAATAAGAAGGTCCAAGGTATACAGTAAAGCTGAAGTGAAGCATCGGAATCTAAAACTGGACTCACAGGAGAGGTTCAAATCATAGAAAGTTAGAGTGTCACTCCTCTTGTACTTATGTCGGCATTGTGCATTTTGTATTAAACTCGGATGCAATTTCTGTGTTTCATCGTCAATAAGAAGGTCCAAGGTATACAGTAAACCTGAAGTGAAGCATCGAAATATAAAACTCAACTCACAGGAGAGGTTCAAATCACAGAAAGTTAGAGTGTCAGTCCTCTTCTACTTAAGTCGGCATTGTGCCTTTTCTATTAAATTCGGATGCAATTTCTGTGCTTCATCGTCAATAAGAAGGACCAAGGTATACAGTAAACCTGAAGTGTAGCATCAGAATCTAAAACTGGACTCACAGGAGAGGTTCAAATCATAGAAAGTTAGAGTGTCAATCCTCCTGTACTTAAGTCGGTATTGTGCATTTTGTATTACATTCGGATGCAATTTCTGTGTTTCATCGTCAATAAGAAGGACCAAGGTATACAGTAAACCTAAAGTGAAGCATCGGAATCTAAAACTGGACTCACAGCAGAGGTTCAAATCATAGAAACTTAGAGTGTCAGTCCTTTTGTACTTAAGTCGGCATTGTGCATTTTGTATTAAATTCGGATGCACTTTCTGTGTTTCATCGACAATAGGAAGGTCCAAGGTATACAGTAAACCTGAAGTGAAGCATTGGAATCTAAAACTGGACTCACAAGAGAGGTTTAAATCATACAAAGTTAGAGTGTCAGTCCTCTTGTACTTAAGTCAGCATTGTGCTTTTTGTATTAAATTCGGATGCGATTTCTGTGATTCATCGTCAATAAGATGATCCAAGGTATACAGTAAACATGAAGTGAAGCATCGGAATCTAAAACTGGACTCACAGGAGAAGTTTAAATCATAGAAAGTTACAGTATCAGTCCACTTGTACTTAAGCCGGCATTGTGCAATTTGTATAAAATTCGGATGCAATTTCTGTGTTTCATCGTCAATAAGAAAGTCCACGGTATACAGTAAATCTGAAGTGATGCAGCAGAATCTAAAACTGGACTCACAGGAGAGGTTCTAATCATAGAAAGTTAGAGTGTCAGTCCTCTTGTACTTAAGCCGGCATTGTGCCTTTTGTATTAAATTCGGATGCAATTTCTGTGTTTCATCGTCAATAAGAAGGTCCAAGGGATACAGTAAACCTGAAGTGAAGCATGGTAATCTAAAACTGGACTCATAGGAGAGGTATAAATCATACAAAGTTAGAGTGTAAGTCCTCTTGTACTTAAGTCGGCATTGTGCATTTTGTATTGAATTCGGATGCAATTTCTGTGTTTCATCGTCAATAATAAGTCCCAAGGCATACAGTAAACCTGAAGTGAAGCATCGGAATCTAAAACTGGACTCACAGGTGAGGTTCAAATCATAGAAAGTTAGAGTGTCACTCCTCTTGTACTTATGTCGGCATTGTGCATTTTGTATTAAACTCGGATGCAATTTCTGTGTTTCATCGTCAATAAGAAGGTCCAAGGTATACAGTAAACCTGAAGTGAAGCATCAGAATCTAAAACTGGACTCACAGGAGAGGTTCAAATCATAGAAAGTTAGAGTGTCAATCCTCTTGTACTTAAGTCGGTATTGTGCATTTTGTATTAAATTCGGATGCAATTTCTGTGTTTCATCGTCAATAAGAAGTCCCAAGGTATACAGTACACCTGAAGTGAAGCATCGGAATTTAAAACTCAACTCACAGGATTGGTTGAAATCATAGATAGTTAGAGTGTCAGTTCTTTTGTACTTAAGACGGCATTGTGCATTTTGTATTAAATTCGGATGCAATTTCTGTGCTTCATCGTCAATAAGAAGGACCAAGGTATACAGTAAACCTGAAGTGAAGCATCAGAATCTAAAACTGGACTCACAGGAGAGGTTCAAATCATAGAAAGTTAGAGTGTCAATCCTCTTGTACTTAAGTCGGTATTGTGCATTTTGTATTAAATTCGGATGCAATTTCTGTGTTTCATCGTCAATAAGAATGACCAAGGTATACAGTAAACCTAAAGTGAAGCATCGTAATCTAAAACTGGACTCACAGGAGAGGTTCAAATCATAGAAAGTTAGAGTGTCAGTCCTCTTGTACTTAAGTCGGCATTGTGCCATTTGTATTAAATTTGGATGCAATTTTTGTGTTTCATCGTCAATAAGAAGGTCCAAGGTATACAGTAAACCTGAAGTGAGGCATCGTAATCTAAAACTGGACTCACAGGATAGTTTAAAATCATAGAAAGTTAGGGTGTCAGTCCTCTTGTACTTAAGTCGGCATTGTGCTTTTGTAATAAATTCGGAAGCAGTTTCTGTGTTTCATAGTCAATAAGAAGGTCCAAGGTATACAGTAAACCTGAAGTGAAGCATCGGAATCTAAAACTGGACTCACAGGAGAGGTTCAAATCAATGAAAGTTAGAGTGTCACTCCTCTTGTACTTATGTCGGCATTGTGCATTTTGTATTAAACTGGGATGCAATTTCTGTGTTTCATCGTCAATAAGAAGGTCCAAGGTATACAGGAAACGTGAAGTGAAGCATCGAAATATAAAACTCAACTCACAGGAGGGGTTCAAATCACAGAAAGTTAGAGTGTCAGTCCTCTTCTACTTATGTCGGCATTGTTCCTTTTCTATTAAATTCGGATGCAATTTCTGTGTTTCATCGTCAATAAGAAGGTCCAAGGTATACAGTAAACCTGAAGTGAGGCATCGGAATCTAAAACTGGACTCACAGGATAGTTTTAAATCATAGAAAGTTAGGGTGTCAGTCCTCTTGTACTTAAGTCGGCATTGTGCATTTTGTAATAAATTCGGATGCAATTTCTGTATTTCATAGTCAATAAGAAGGTCCAAGGTATACAGTAAACCTGAAGTGAAGCATCGCAATCTAAAACTGGACTCACAGGAGAGGTTCAAATCATAGAAAGTTAGAGTGTCACTCCTCCTGTACTTATGTCGGAATTGTGCATTTTGTATTAAACTCGGATGCAATTTCTGTGTTTCATCGTCACTAAGAAGGTGCAAGGTATACAGTAAACCTGAAGTGAAGCATCGAAATATAAAACTCAACTCACAGGAGAGGTTCAAATCATAGAAAGTTAGAGTGTCAGTCCTCTTGTACTTAAGTCGGCATTGTGCCTTTTGCATTAAATTCGGATGCAATTTCTGTGTTTTATCGTCAATAAGAAGGTCCAAGGTATACAGTAAACCTGAAGTGTGGCATCGGAATCTAAAACTGGACTCACAGGATAGTTTTAAATCATAGAAAGTTAGTGTGTCAGTCCTCTTGTACTTAAGTCGGCATTGTGCATTTTGTAATAAATTCGGATGCAATTTCTGTGTTTCATAGTCAATAAGAAGGTCCAAGGTATACAGTAAAGCTGAAGTGAAGCATCGGAATCTAAAACTGGACTCACAGGAGAGGTTCAAATCATAGAAAGTTAGAGTGTCACTCCTCTTGTACTTATGTCGGCAATGTGCATTTTGTATTAAACTCGGATGCAATTTCTGTGTTTCATCGTCAATAAGAAGGTCCAAGGTATACAGTAAACCTGAAGTGAAGCATCGAAATATAAAACTCAACTCACAGGAGAGGTTCAAATCACAGAAAGTTAGAGTGTTAGTCCTCTTCTACTTAAGTCGGCATTGTGCCTTTTCTATTAAATTCGGATGCAATTTCTGTGCTTCATCGTCAATAAGAAGGACCAAGGTATACAGTAAACCTGAAGTGTAGCATCAGAATCTAAAACTGGACTCACAGGAGAGGTTCAAATCATAGAAAGTTAGAGTGTCAATCCTCTTGTACTTAAGTCGGTATTGTGCATTTTGTATTACATTCGGATGCAATTTCTGTGTTTCATCGTCAATAAGAAGGCCCAAGGTATACAGTAAACCTAAAGTGAAGCATCGGAATCTAAAACTGGACTCACAGCAGAGGTTCAAATCATAGAAACTTAGAGTGTCAGTCCTTTTGTACTTAAGTCGGCATTGTGCATTTTGTATTAAATTCGGATGCACTTTCTGTGTTTCATCGACAATAGGAAGGTCCAAGGTATACAGTAAACCTGAAGTGAAGCATTGGAATCTAAAACTGGACTCACAAGAGAGGTTTAAATCATACAAAGTTAGAGTGTCAGTCCTCTTGTACTTAGGTCGGCATTGTGCTTTTTGTATTAAATTCGGATGCGATTTCTGTGTTTCATCGTCAATAAGATGATCCAAGGTATACAGTAAACATGAAGTGAAGCATCGGAATCTAAAACTGGACTCACAGGAGAAGTTTAAATCATAGAAAGTTACAGTGTCAGTCCACTTGTACTTAAGTCGGCATTGTGCAATTTGTATAAAATTCGGATGCAATTTCTGTGTTTCATCGTCAATAAGAAAGTCCACGGTATACAGTAAATCTGAAGTGATGCAGCAGAATCTAAAACTGGACTCACAGGAGAGGTTCTAATCATAGAAAGTTAGAGTGTCAGTCCTCTTGTACTTAAGCCGGCATTGTGCCTTTTGTATTAAATTCGGATGCAATTTCTGTGTTTCATCGTCAATAAGAAGGTCCAAGGGATACAGTAAACCTGAAGTGAAGCATGGTAATCTAAAACTGGACTCATAGGAGAGGTATAAATCATACAAAGTTAGAGTGTAAGTCCTCTTGTACTTAAGTCGGCATTGTGCATTTTGTATTGAATTCGGATGCAATTTCTGTGTTTCATCGTCAATAAGAAGTCCCAAGGTATACAGTAAACCTGAAGTGAAGCATCGGAATCTAAAACTGGACTCACAGGAGAGGTTCAAATCATAGAAAGTTAGAGTGTCACTCCTCTTGTACTTATGTCGGCATTGTGCATTTTGTATTAAACTCGGATGCAATTTCTGTGTTTCATCGTCAATAAGAAGGTCCAAGGTATACAGTAAACCTGAAGTGAAGCATCGAAATATAAAACTCAACTCACAGGAGAGGTTCAAATCACAGAAAGTTAGGGTGTCAGTCCTCTTCTACGTAAGTCGGCATTGTGCCTTTTCTATGAAATTCGGATGCAATTTCTGTGCTTCATCGTCAATAAGAAGGACCAAGGTATCTAGTAAACCTGAAGTGAAGCATCAGAATCTAAAACTGGACTCACAGGAGAGGTTCAAATCATAGAAAGTTAGAGTGTCAATCCTCTTGTACTTAAGTCGGTATTGTGCATTTTGTATTACATTCGGTTGTAATTTCTGTGTTTCATCGTCAATAAGAAGGACCAAGGTATACAGTAAACCTAAAGTGAAGCATCGGAATCTAAAACTGGACTCACAGCACAGGTTCAAATCATAGAAAGTTAGAGTGTCAGTCCTTTTGTACTTAAGTCGGCATTGTGCATTTTGTATTAAATTCGGATGCACTTTCTGTGTTTCATCGACAGTAAGAAGGTCCAAGGTATACAGTAAACCTGAAGTGAAGCATCGGAAACTAAAACTGGACTCACAGGAGAGGTTCAAATCATAGAAAGTTACAGTGTCAGTCCACTTGTACTTAAGTCGGCATTGTGCATTTTGTATTAAATTCGGATGCAATTTCTGTGTTTCATCGTCAATAAGAAGGTCCAAGGTATACAGTAAACCTGAAGTGAGGCATCGGAATCTAAAACTGGACTCACAGGAGAGGTTCAAATCATAGAAAGTTAGAGTGTCAGTCCTCTTGTACTTAAGCCGGCATTGTGCCTTTTGTATTAAATTCGGATGCAATTTCTGTGTTTCATCGTCAATAAGAAGGTCCACGGGATACAGTAAACCTGAAGTGAAGCATGGTAATCTAAAACTGGACTCATAGGAGAGGTATAAATCATACAAAGTTAGAGTGTAAGTCCTCTTGTACTTAAGTCGGCATTGTGCTTTTTGTATTGAATTCGGATACAATTTCTGTGTTTCATCGTCAATAAGAAGTCCCAAGGTATACAGTACACCTGAAGTGAAGCATCGGAATTTAAAACTCAACTCACAGGATTGGTTGAAATCATAGATAGTTAGAGTGTCAGTTCTTTTGTACTTAAGACGGCATTGTGCATTTTGTATTAAATTCGGATGCAATTTCTGTGCTTCATCGTCAATAAGAAGGACCAAGGTATACAGTAAACCTGAAGTGAAGCATCAGAATCTAAAACTGGACTCACAGGAGAGGTTCAAATCATAGAAAGTTGGAGTGTCAATCCTCTTGTACTTAAGTCGGTATTGTGCATTTTGTATTAAATTCGGATGCAATTTCTGTGTTTCATCGTCAATAAGAAGGACCAAGGTATACAGTAAACCTAAAGTGAAGCATCGTAATCTAAAACTGGACTCACAGGAGAGGTTCAAATCATAGAAAGTTAGAGTGTCAGTCCTCTTGTACTTAAGTCGGCATTGTGCCTTTTGTATTAAATTCGGATGCAATTTCTGTGTTTCATCGTCAATAAGAAGGTCCAAGGTATACAGTAAACCTGAAGTGAGGCATCGGAATCTAAAACTGGACTCACAGGATAGTCTTAAATCATAGAAAGTTAGGGTGTCAGTCCTCTTGTACTTATGTCGGCATTGTGCATTTTGTATTAAACTCGGATGCAATTTCTGTGTTTCATCGTCAATAAGAAGGTCCAAAGTATTCAGTAAACCTGAAGTGAAGCATCGAAATATAAAACTCAACTCACAGGAGAGGTTCAAATCACAGAAAGTTAGAGTGTCAGTCCTCTTCTACTGAAGTCGGCATTGTGCCTTTTCTATTAAATTCGGATGCAATTTCTGTGCTTCATCGTCAATAAGAAGGACCAAGGTATACAGTAAACCTGAAGTGAAGCATCAGAATCTAAAACTGGACTCACAGGAGAGGTTCAAATCAATGAAAGTTAGAGTGTCACTCCTCTTGTACTTATGTCGGCATTGTGCATTTTGTATTAAACTGGGATGCAGTTTCTGTGTTTCATCGTCAATAAGAAGGTCCAAGGAATACAGTAAACCTGAAGTGAGGCATCGTAATCTAAAGCTGGACTCACAGGATAGTTTTAAATCATAGAAAGTTAGGGTGTCAGTCCTCTTGTACTTAAGTCAGCATTGTGCTTTTGTAATAAATTCGGAAGCAGTTTCTGTGTTTCATAGTCAATAAGAAGGTCCAAGGTATACAGTAAACCTGAAGTGAAGCAGCGGAATCTAAAACTGGACTCACCGGAGAGGTTCAAATCAATGAAAGTTAGAGTGTCACTCCTCTTGTACTTATGTCGGCATTGTGCATTTTGTATTAAACTGGGATGCAATTTCTGTGTTTCATCGTCAATAAGAAGGTCCAAGGTATACAGGAAACCTGAAGTGAAGCATCGAAATATAAAACTCAACTCACAGGAGGGGTTCAAATCACAGAAAGTTAGAGTGTCAGTCCTCTTCTACTTATATCGGCATTGTTCCTTTTCTATTAAATTCGGATGCAATTTCTGTGTTTCATCGTCAATAAGAAGGTCCAAGGTATACAGTAAACCTGAAGTGAGGCATCGGAATCTAAAACTGGACTCACAGGATAGTTTTAAATCATAGAAAGTTAGGGTGTCAGTCCTCTTGTACTTAAGTCGGCATTGTGCATTTTGTAATAAATTCGGATGCAATTTCTGTGTTTCATAGTCAATAAGAAGGTCCAAGGTATACAGTAAACCTGAAGTGAAGCATCGGAATCTAAAACTGGACTCACAGGAGAGGTTCAAATCATAGAAAGTTAGAGTGTCACTCCTCTTGTACTTATGTCGGAATTGTGCATTTTGTATTAAACTCGGATGCAATTTCTGTGTTTCATCGTCAATAAGAAGGTGCAAGGTATACCGTAAACCTGAAGTGAAGCATCGAAATATAAAACTCAACTCACAGGAGAGGTTCAAATCGTAGAAAGTTAGAGTGTCAGTCCTCTTGTACTTAAGTCGGCATTGTGCCTTTTGCATTAAATTCGGATGCAATTTCTGTGTTTCATAGTCAATAAGAAGGTCCAAGGTATACAGTAAACCTGAAGTGAAGCATCGGAATCTAAAACTGGACTCACAGGAGAGGTTCAAATCATAGAAAGTTAGAGTGTCACTCCTCTTGTACTTATGTCGGAATTGTGCATTTTGTATTAAACTCGGATGCAATTTCTGTGTTTCATCGTCAATAAGAAGGTGCAAGGTATACAGTAAACCTGAAGTGAAGCATCGGAATTTAAAACTCAACTCACAGGATTGGTTCAAATCATAGATAGTTAGGGTGTCAGTCCTTTTGTACTTAAGTCGGCATTGTGCCTTTTCTATTAAATTCGGATGCAATTTCTGTGCTTCATCGTCAATAAGAAGGACCAAGGTATACAGTAAAGCTGAAGTGAAGCATCAGAATCTAAAACTGGACTCACAGGAGAGGTTCAAATCATTGAAAGTTAGAGTGTCAGTCCTCTTGTACTTAAGTCGATATTGTGCATTTTGTATTAAATTCGGATGCAATTTCTGTGTTTCATCGTCAATAAGAAGGACCAAGGTATACAGTAAACCTAAAGTGAAGCATCGGAATCTAAAACTGGACTCACAGCAGAGGTTCAAATCATAGAAAGTTAGAGTGTCAGTCCTTTTGTACTTAAGTCGGCATTGTGCATTTTGTATTAAATTCGGATGCACTTTCTGTGTTTCATCGACAATAAGAAGGTCCAAGGTATACAGTAAACCTGAAGTGAAATATCGGAATCTAAAACTGGACTTACAAGAGAGGTTTAAATCATACAATGTTAGAGTGTCAGTCCTCTTCTACTTAAGTCGGCATTGTGCGTTTTGTATTAAATTCGGATGCAATTTCTGTGTTTCATCGTCAATAAGAAGTTCCAAGGTATACAGTAAACATGAAGTGAAGCATCGGAATCTAAAACTGGACTCACAGGAGAAGTTCAAATCATAGAAAGTTACAGTGTCAGTCTACTTGTACTTAAGTCGGCATTGTGCCATGTGCATAAAATTCGGATGAAATTTCTGTGTTTCATCGTCAATAAGAAGGTCCAAGGAATACAGTAAACCTGAAGTGAAGCATGGTAATCTAAAACTGGACTCATAGGAGAGGTATAAATCATACAAAGTTATAGTGTAAGTCCTCTTGTACTTAAGTCGACATTGTGCATTTTGTATTGAATTCGGATGCAATTTCTGTGTTTCATCGTCAATAAGAAGTCCCAAGGTATACAGTAAACCTGAAGTGAAGCATCGGAATTTAAAACTCAACTCACAGGATTGGTTCAAATCATAGATAATTAGAGTGTCAGTCCTTTTGTACTTCAGACGGCATTGTGCATTTTGTATTAAATTCGGATGCAATTTCTGTGTTTCATCGTCAATAAGAAGGTCCAAGGTATACAGTAAACCTGAAGTGAAGCATCGGAATCTAAAACTAGACTCACAGGATTGGTTCAAATCATAGAAAGTTAGAGTGTAAGTCCTCTTGTACTTAAGTCGGCATTGTGCATTTTGTATTGAATTCGGATGCAATTTCTGTGTTTCATCGTCAATAAGAAGTTCCAAGGTATACAGTAAACATGAAGTGAAGCATCGGAAACTAAAACTGGACTCACAGGAGGAGTTCAAATCATAGAAAGTTACAGTGTCAGTCCACTTGTACTTAAGTCGGCATTGTGCATTTTGTATTAAATTCGGATGCAATTTCTGTGTTTCATCGTCAATAAGAAGGTCCAAGGTATACAGTAAACCTGAAGTGAGGCATCGGAATCTAAAACTGGACTCACAGGAGAGGTTCAAATCATAGAAAGTTAGAGTGTCAGTCCTCTTGTACTTAAGCCGGCATTGTGCCTTTTGTATTAAATTCGGATGCAATTTCTGTGTTTCATCGTCAATAAGAAGGTCCACGGGATACAGTAAACCTGAAGTGAAGCATGGTAATCTAAAACTGGACTCATAGGAGAGGTATAAATCATACAAAGTTAGAGTGTAAGTCCTCTTGTACTTAAGTCGGCATTGTGCTTTTTGTATTGAATTCGGATACAATTTCTGTGTTTCATCGTCAATAAGAAGTCCCAAGGTATACAGTAAACCTGAAGTGAAGCATCGGAATTTAAAACTCAACTCACAGGATTGGTTGAAATCATAGATAGTTAGAGTGTCAGTTCTTTTGTACTTAAGACGGCATTGTGCATTTTGTATTAAATTCGGATGCAATTTCTGTGCTTCATCGTCAACAAGAAGGACCAAGGTATACAGTAAACCTGAAGTGAAGCATCAGAATCTAAAACTGGACTCACAGGAGAGGTTCAAATCATAGAAAGTTAGAGTGTCAATCCTCTTGTACTTAAGTCGGTATTGTGCATTTTGTATTAAATTCGGATGCAATTTCTGTGTTTCATCGTCAATAAGAAGGACCAAGGTATACAGTAAACCTAAAGTGAAGCATCGGAATCTAAAACTGGACTCACAGGAGAGGTTCAAATCATAGAAAGTTAGAGTGTCAGTCCTCTTGTACTTAAGTCGGCATTGTGCCTTTTGTATTAAATTCGGATGCAATTTCTGTGTTTCATCGTCAATAAGAAGGTCCAAGGTATACAGTAAACCTGAAGTGAGGCATCGGAATGTAAAACTGGACTCACAGGATTGTTTTAAATCATAGAAAGTTAGGTTGTCAGTCCTCTTGTACTTATGTCGGCATTGTGCATTTTGTATTAAACTCGGATGCAATTTCTGTGTTTCATCGTCAATAAGAAGGTCCAAAGTATACAGTAAACCTGAAGTGAAGCATCGAAATATAAAACTCAACTCACAGGAGAGGTTCAAATCACAGAAAGTTAGTGTGTCAGTCCTCTTCTACTTAAGTCGGCATTGTGCCTTTTCTATTACATTCGGATGCAATTTCTGTGCTTCATCGTCAATAAGAAGGACCAAGGTATACAGTAAACCTGAAGTGAAGCATCGGAATCTAAAACTGGACTCACAGGAGAGGTTCAAATCAATGGAAGTTAGAGTGTCACTCCTCTTGTACTTATGTCGGCATTGTGCATTTTGTATTAAACTGGGATGCAGTTTCTGTGTTTCATCGTCAATAAGAAGGTCCAAGGTATACAGTAAACCTGAAGTGAGGCATCGTAATCTAAAGCTGGACTCACAGGATAGTTTTAAATCATAGAAAGTTAGGGTGTCAGTCCTCTTGTACTTAAGTCGGCATTGTGCTTTTGTAATAAATTCGGAAGCAGTTTCTGTGTTTCATCGTCAATAAGAAGGTCCAAGGTATACAGGAAACCTGAAGTGAAGCATCGAAATATAAAACTCAACTCACAGGAGGGGTTCAAATCACAGAAAGTTAGAGTGTCAGTCCTCTTCTACTTATGTCGGCATTGTTCCTTTTCTATTAAATTCGGATGCAATTTCTGTGTTTCATCGTCAATAAGAAGGTCCAAGGTATACAGTAAACCTGAAGTGAGGCATCGGAATCTAAAACTGGACTCACAGGATAGTTTTAAATCATAGAAAGTTAGGGTGTCAGTCCTCTTGTACTTAAGTCGGCATTGTGCATTTTGTAATAAATTCGGATGCAATTTCTGTGTTTCATAGTCAATAAGAAGGTCCAAGGTATACAGTAAACCTGAACTGAAGCATCGGAATCTAAAACTGGACTCACAGGAGAGGTTCAAATCATAGAAAGTTAGAGTGTCAATCCTCTTGTACTTATGTCGGAATTGTGCATTTTGTATTAAACTCGGATGCAATTTCTGTGTTTCATCGTCAATAAGAAGGTGCAAGGTATACAGTAAACCTGAAGTGAAGCATCGAAATATAAAACTCAACTCACAGGAGAGGTTCAAATCATAGAAAGTTAGAGTGTCACTCCTCTTGTACTTATGTCGGAATTGTGCATTTTGTATTAAACTCGGATGCAATTTCTGTGTTTCATCGTCAATAAGAAGGTGCAAGGTATACAGTAAACCTGAAGTGAAGCATCGGAATTTAAAACTCAACTCACAGGATTGGTTCAAATCATAGATAGTTAGGGTGTCAGTCCTTTTGTACTTAAGTCGGCATTGTGCCTTTTCTATTAAATTCGGATGCAATTTCTGTGCTTCATCGTCAATAAGAAGGACCAAGGTATACAGTAAACCTGAATTGAAGCATCAGAATCTAAAACTGGACTCACAGGAGAGGTTCAAATCATTGAAAGTTAGAGTGTCAGTCCTCTTGTACTTAAGTCGATATTGTGCATTTTGTATTAAATACGGATGCAATTTCTGTGTTTCATCGTCAATAAGAAGGACCAAGGTATACAGTAAACCTAAAGTGAAGCATCGGAATCTAAAACTGGACTCACAGCAGAGGTTCAAATCATAGAAAGTTAGAGTGTCAGTCCTTTTGTACTTAAGTCGGCATTGTGCATTTTGTATTAAATTCGGATGCACTTTCTGTGTTTCATCGACAATAAGAAGGTCCAAGGTATACAGTAAACCTGAAGTGAAATATCGGAATCTAAAACTGGACTCACAAGAGAGGTTTAAATCATACAATGTTAGAGTGTCAGTCCTCTTCTACTTAAGTCGGCATTGTGCGTTTTGTATTAAATTCGGATGCAATTTCTGTGTTTCATCGTCAATAAGAAGTTCCAAGGTATACAGTAAACATGAAGTGAAGCATCGGAATCTAAAACTGGACTCACAGGAGAAGTTCAAATCATAGAAAGTTACAGTGTCACTCTACTTGTACTTAAGTCGGCATTGTGCCATGTGCATAAAATTCGGATGCAATTTCTGTGTTTCATCGTCAATAAGAAGGTCCAAGGGATACAGTAAACCTGAAGTGAAGCATGGTAATCTAAAACTGGACTCATAGGAGAGGTATAAATCATACAAAGTTATAGTGTAAGTCCTCTTGTACTTAAGTCGACATTGTGCGTTTTGTATTGAATTCGGATGCAATTTCTGTGTTTCATCGTCAATAAGAAGTCCCAAGGTATACAGTAAACCTGAAGTGAAGCATCGGAAACTAAAACTCAACTCACAGGATTGGTTCAAATCATAGATAATTAGAGTGTCAGTCCTTTTGTACTTAAGACGGCATTGTGCACTTTGTATTAAATTCGGATTCAATTTCTGTGTTTCATCGTCAATAAGAAGGTCCAAGGTATACAGTAAACCTGAAGTGAAGCATCGGAATCTAAAACAAGACTCACAGGATTGGTTCAAATCATAGAAAGTTAGAGTGTAAGTCCTCTTGTACTTAAGTCGGCATTGTGCATTTTGTATTGAATTCGGATGCAATTTCTGTGTTTCATCGTCAATAAGAAGTCCCAAGGTATACAACAAACCTGAAGTGAAGCATCGGAATTTAAAACTCAACTCACAGGATTGGTTCAAATCATAGATAATTAGAGTGTCAGTCCTTTTGTACTTAAGACGGCATTGTGCATTTTGTATTAAATTCGGATGCAATTTCTGTGTTTCATCGTCAATAAGAAGGTCCAAAGTATACTGTAAACCTGTAGTGAAGCATCAGAATCTAAAACTGGACTAACAGGAGAGGTTTAAATCATAGAAAGTTAGAGTGTCAGTCCTCTTGTACTTAAGTCGGTATTGCGCCTTTTTTATTAAATTCGGATGCAATTTCTCTGTTTCATCGTCAATGAGAAGGTCCAAGGTATACAGTAAACCTGAAGTGAAGCATCGAAATATAAAACTCAACTCACAGGAGTGGTTCAAATCACAGGCAGTTAGAGTGTCAGTCCTCTTGTACTTAAGTCGGGATTGTGCCTTTTGCATTAAATTCGGATGCAATTTCTGTACTTCATCGTCAATAAGAAGGAACAAGGTATACAGTAAACCTAAAGTGGAGCATCGGAATCTTAAACTGGACTCATTGCAGAGGTTCAAATCATAGAAAGTTAGAGTGTCAGTCCTTTTGTACTTAAGTCGGCATTGTGCATTTTGAATTAAATTCGGATGCACTTTCTGTGTTTCATCGTCAATAAGAAGGTCCAAACTATACTGTAAACCTGTAGTGAAGCATCAGAATCTAAAACTGGACTAACAGGATAGGTTTAAATCATAGAAAGTTAGGGTGTCAGTCCTCTTGTACTTAAGTCGGTATTGCGCCTTTTGTATCAAATTCGGATGCAATTTCTCTGTTTCATCGTCAATAAGAAGGTCCAAGGTATACAGTACACCTGAAGTGAAGCATCGAAATATAAAACTCAACTCACAGGAGTGGTTCAAATCACAGAAAGTTAGAGTGTCAGTACTCTTGTACTTAAGACGGGATTGTGCCTCTTGTATTAATTTCGGACGCAATTTCTATACTTCGTCGTCAATAAGAAGGATCAAGGTATACAGTAATCCTGAAGTGAAGCATCAGAATCTAAAACTGGACTCACAGGAAAGGTTCAAATCATAGAAAGTTGGAGTGTCAATCCTCTTGTACTTAAGTCGGTATTGTGCCTTTTGTACTAAATTCAGATGCACTTGCTGTGTTTCATCGTCAATAAGAAGGTCCAAATTACACAGTAAACCTGAAGTGAAGCAACAGAATCTAAAACTGGACTCACAGCAGAGGTTCAAATCATAGAAAGTTAGAGTGTCAGTCCTTTTGTACTTAAGTCGGCATTGTGCATTTTGTATTAAATTCGGATGCACTTTCTGTGTTTCATCGTCAATAAGAAGGTCCAAGGTATACAGTATACCTGAAGTGAAGCATCGAAATATAAGTCTCAACTCACAGGAGAGGTTCAAATCAAAGAAAGTTAGAGTGTCAGTCTTCTTGTACTTAAGTCTGCATTGTGCATTTTGTATTAAATTCGGATGCAATTTCCGTGTTTCATAGTCAATAAGAAGGTCCAAGGTATACAGTAAACCTGAAGTGAAGCTTTGGAATCTAAAACTGGACTCACAGCAGAGGTTCAAGTCACAGAAAGTTAGAGTGTCAGTACTCTCGTACTTAAGACGGGATTGTGCCTTTTGTATTAATTTCGGATGCAATTTCTGTACTTCGTCGTCAATAAGAAGGACCAAGGTATACAGTAATCCTGAAGTGAAGCATCAGAATCTAAAACTGGACTCACAGCAGAGGTTCAAATCATAGAAAGTTAGAGTGTCAGTCCTTTCGTACTTAAGTCGGCATTGTGCATTTTGTATTATATTCGGATGCACTTTCTGTGTTTCATCGTCAATAAGAAGGTCCAAGGTATACAGTATACCTGAAGTGAAGCATCGGAATCTAAAACTGGACTCATTGCAGAGGTTCAAATCACAGAAAGTTAGAATGTCAGTCCTTTTGTACTTAAGTCGGCATTGTGCATTTTGTATTAAATTTGGATGCACTTTCTGTGTTTCATCGTCAATAAGAAGGTCCAAAGAATACTGTAAACCTGTAGTGAAGCATCAGAATCTAAAACTGGACTAACAGGAGAGGTTTAAATCATAGATAGTTAGAGTGTCAGTCCTCTTGTACATAAGTCGGTATTGCGCCTCTTGTATTAAATTCGGATGCAATTTCTCTGTTTCATCGTCAATAAGAAGGTCCAAGGTATACAATAAACCTAAAGTGAAGCATCGGAATCTAAAACTCAACTCACAGGATTGGTTCAAATCACAGAAAGTTAGAGTGTCAGTCCTTTTCACTTAAGTCGGCATTGTGCATTTTGTATTAAATTCGGATGCAATTTCTGTGTTTCATCGTCAATAAGAAGGTCCAAGGTATACAGTTAACCTGAAGTGAAGCGTCGGAATCTAAAACTGGACTCACAGGAGAGGTTCAAATCATAGAAAGTTAGAGTGTCAGTCCTCTTCTACTTATGTCGGCATTGTGTCTTCTGTATTAAATTCGGATGCAATTTCTGTGTTTCATCGTCAATAAGAAGGTCCTAGGTATACAGTAAATCTGAAGTGAAGCATCGGAATCTAAAACTGGACTCACAGGAGAGGTTCAAATCTTTGAAAGTTAGAGTGTCAGTCCTCTTGTACCAAAGTCGGCATTGTGCCTTTTGCTTTAAATTCGGATGCAATTTCTGTGTTTCATAGTCAATAAGGAGGTCCAAGGTGTACAATAAATCTGAAGTGAGGCATCAGAATCTAAAACTGGACTCACAGGAGACGTTTAAATCATAGAAAGTTAGAGTGTCATTCCTCTTGTACTTAAATCGGCATTGTGCCTTTTATATTAAATTCGGATGCAATTTCTGTGTTTCATCGTCAATAAGAAGGTCCAAGGTATACAGTAAATCTGAAGTGAACCATCGGAATCTAAAACTGGACTCACAGGAGAGGTTGAAATCATAGAATGTTAGAGTGCCAGTCCTCTTGTACTTATGTCGGCATTGTGCATTTTGTATTAAACTCGGATGCAATTTCTGTGTTTCATCGTCAATAAGAAGGTCCAAGGTATACAGTAAACCTTAAGTGAAGCATCGAAATATAAAACTCAACTCACAGGAGAGGTTCAAATCACAGAAAGTTAGAGTGTCAGTCCTCTTCTACTTAAGTCGGCATTGTGCCTTTTCTATTAAATTCGGATGCAATTTTTGTGCTTCATCGTCAATAAGAAGGACCAAGGTATACAGTAAACCTGAAGTGAAGCATCAGAATCTAAAACTGGACTCACAGGAGAGGTTCAAATCACAGAAAGTTAGAGTGTCAGTCCTCTTCTACTTAAGTCGGCATTGTGCCTTTTCTATTAAATTCGGATGCAATTTCTGTGTTTCATCGTCAATAAGAAGTTACAAGGTATACAGTAAACATGAAGTGAAGCATCGGAATCTAAAACTGGACTCACAGGAGAAGTTCAAATCATAGAAAGTTACAGTGTCAGTCCACTTGTACTTAAGTCGGCATTGTGCCATTTGTATAAAATTCGGATGCAATTTCTGTGTTTCATCGTCAATAAGAAAGTCCACGGTATACAGTAAATCTGAAGTGAAGCATCGGCATCTAAAACTGGACTTACAGGAGAGGTTCAAATCATAGAAAGTTAGAGTGTCAGTCCTCTTGTACTTAAGTCAGCATTGTGCATTTTGTATTAAATTCGGATGCAATTTCTGTGTTTCATAGTCATTAAAATGTCCAAGGTATACGGTTAACCTGAAGTGAAGCATCGGAATCTAAAACTGGACTCACAGGAGAGGTTCAAATCATAGAAAGTTAGAGTGTCAGTCCTCTTGTACTTAAGTCGGCATTTTGCCTTTTGAATTAAATTCGGATGCAATTTCTGTGTTTCATCGTCAATAAGAAGGTCCAAGGTATACAGTAAACCTGAAGTGAGGCATCGGAATCTAAAACTGGACTCACAGGATAGTTTTAAATCATAGAAAGTTAGGGTGTCAGTCCTCTTGTACTTAAGTCGGCATTGTGCATTTTGTAATAAATTCGGATGCAATTTCTGTGTTTCATAGTCAATAAGAAGGTCCAAGGTATACAGTAAACCTGAAGTGAAGCATCGGAATCTAAAACAGGACTCACAGGAGAGGTTCAAATCATAGAAAGTTAGAGTGTCAGTCCTCTTCTACTTAAGTCGGCATTGTGCCTTTTGTATTAAATTCGGATGCAATTTCTGTGTTTCATCGTCAATAAGAAGTTCCAAGGTATACAGTAAACATGAAGTGAAGCATCGGGATCTAAAACTGGACTCACAGGAGAAGTTCAAATCATAGAAAGTTACAGTGTCAGTCCACTTGTACTTAAGTCGGCATTGTGCCATTTCTATAAAATTCGGATGCAATTTCTGTGTTTCATCGTCAATAAGAAAGTCCACGGTATACAGTAAATCTGAAGTGAAGCATCGGAATCTAAAACTGGACTCACAGGAGAGGTTCAAATCATAGAAAGTTAGAGTGTTAGTCATCTTGTACTTATGCCGGCATTGTTCCTTTTGTATTAAATTCGGATGCAATTTCTGTGTTTCATCGTCAATAAGAAGTTCCAAGGTATACAGTAAACATGAAGTGAAGCATCGGAATCTAAAACTGGACTCACAGGAGAAGTTCGAATCATAGAAAGTTACAGTGTCAGTCCACTTGTACTTAAGTCGGCATTGTGCCATTTGTCTAAAATTCGGATGCAAATTCTGTGTTTCATCGTCAATAAGAAAGTCCACGGTATACAGTAAATCTGAAGTGAAGCATCGGAATCTAAAACTGGACTCACAGGAGAGGTTCAAATCATAGAAAGTTACAGTGTCAGTCCTCTTGTACTTAAGCCGGCATTGTGCCTTTTGTATTAAATTCGGATGCAATTTCTGTGTTTCATCGTCAATAAGAAGGTCCAAGGGATACAGTAAACCTGAAGTGAAGCATGGTAATCTAAAACTGGACTCATAGGAGAGGAATAAATCTTACAAAGTTAGAGTGTAAGTCCTCTTGTATTTAAGTCGGCATTGTGCATTTTGTATTGAATTCGGATGCAATTTCAGTGTTTCATCGTCAATAAGAAGTCCCAAGGTATACAGTAAACCTGAAGTGAAGCATCGGAATTTAAAACTCAACTCACAGGATTGGTTCGAATCATA
This sequence comes from Schistocerca serialis cubense, assembly GCF_023864345.2. Taxonomy (NCBI): domain Eukaryota; kingdom Metazoa; phylum Arthropoda; class Insecta; order Orthoptera; family Acrididae; genus Schistocerca; species Schistocerca serialis. The sequence goes on from NC_064639.1 coordinate 61,261,183, forward strand.
GATAGTTAGAGTGTCAGTCCTTTTGTACTTAAGACGGCATCGTGCATTTTGTATTAAATTCGGATGCAATTTCTGTAATTCATCGTCAATAAGAAGGTCCAAGGTATACAGTAAACCTGAAGTGAAGCATCGGAATCTAAAACTGGACTCACAGGAGAGGTTCAAATCATAGAAAGTTAGAGTGTCAGTCCTCTTGTACTTAAGTCGGCATTGTGCCTTTTGAATTAAATTCGGATGCAATTTCTGTGTTTCATCGTCAATAAGAAGGTCGAAGGTATACAGTAAACCTAAAGTGAGGCATCGAAATCTAAAACTGGACTCACAGGATAGTTTTAAATCATAGAAAGTTAGGGTGTCAGTCCTCTTGTACTTAAGTCGGCATTGTGCATTTTGTAATAAATTCGGATGCAATTTCTGTGTTTTATAGTCAATAAGAAGGTCCAAGCTATACAGTAAACCTGACGTGAAGCATCGGAATCTAAAACAGGACTCACAGGAGAGGTTCAAATCATAGAAAGTTAGAGTGTCACTCCTCTTGTACTTATGTCGGCATTGTGCATTTCGTATTAAACTCGGATGCAATTTCTGTGTTTCATCGTCAATAAGAAGGCCCAAGGTATACAGTAAACCTTAAGTGAAGCATCGAAATATAAAACTCAACTCACAGGAGAGGTTCAAATCACAGAAAGTTAGAGTGTCAGTCCTCTTCTACTTAAGTCGGCATTGTGCCTTTTCTATTAAATTCGGATGCAATTTTTGTGCTTCATCGTCAATAAGAAGGACCAAGGTATACAGTAAACCTGAAGTGAAGCATCAGAATCTAAAACTGGACTCACAGGAGAGGTTCAAATCATAGAAAGTTAGAGTGTCAATCCTCTTGTACTTAAGTCGGTATTGTGCATTTTGTATTAAATTCGGATGCAATTTCTGTGTTTCATCGTCAATAAGAAGGACCAAGGTATACAGTAAACCTAAAGTGAAGCATCGGAATCTAAAACTGGACTCACAGCAGAGGTTCAAATCATAGAAAGTTAGAGTGTCAGTCCTTTTGTACTTAAGTCGGCATTGTGCATTTTGTATTAAATTCGGATGCACTTTCTGTGTTTCATCGACAATAAGAAGTTCCAAGGTATACAGTAAACCTGAAGTGAAGCATCGGAATCTAAAACTGGACTCACAAGAGAGGTTTAAATCATACAAAGTTAGAGTGTCAGTTCTCTTGTACTTAAGTCGGCATTGTGCGTTTTGTATTAAATTCGGATGCAATTTCTGTGTTTCATCGTCAATAAGAAGTTCCAATGTATACAGTAAACATGAAGTGAAGCATCGGAATCTAAAACTGGACTCACAGGAGAAGTTCAAATCATAGAAAGTTACAGTGTCAGTCCACTTGTACTTAAGTCGGCATTGTGCCATTTGTATAAAATTCGGATGCAATTTCTGTGTTTCATCGTCAATAAGAAAATCCACGGTATACAGTAAATCTGAAGTGAAGCATCGGAATCTAAAGCTGGACTCACAGGAGAGGTTCAAATCATAGAAAGTTTGAGTGTCAGTCCTCTTGTACTTAAGCCGGCATTGTGCCTTTTGTATTAAATTCGGATGCAATTTCTGTGTTTCATCCTCAATAAGAAGGTCCAAGGGATACAGTAAACCTGAAGTGAAGCATGGTAATCTAAAACTGGACTCATAGGAGAGGTATAAATCATACAAAGTTAGAGTGTAAGTCCTCTTGTACTTAAGTCGGCATTGTGCCTTTTGTATTGAATTCGGATGCAATTTCTGTGTTTCATCGTGAATATGAAGGTCCAAGGGGTACAGTAAACCTGAAGTGCAGCATCGGAATCTAAAACTGGACACACAGGAGAGGTTCAAATCGAAGAATGTTAGAGTGTCAGTCAACTAGTACTTAAGTCGGCATTGTGCGTATTGTATTAAATTCGGATGCAATTTCTGTGTTTCATTGTCAATAAGAAGGTCCTAGGGGTAGAGTAAACCTGCAGTAAAGCATCGGAATCTAAAACTGGACTCACAGGAGAGGTTCAAATCATAGAATGTTAGAGTGTCATTCCCCTTGTACTTAAGTCGGCATTGTGCCTTTTGTATTAAATTCGGATGCAATTTCTGTGTTTCATCGTCAATAAGGAGCTCCAAGGGATACAGTAAACCTGAAGTGAAGCATCGGAATCTATAACTGGACTCACAGGAGAAGTTTAAATCATAGAAAGTTAGAGTGTCAGTCCTCATGTACTTAAGTCGACATTGTGCCTTTTGTATTAAATTCGGATGCAATTTCTGTGTTTCATCGTCAATAAGAAGGTCCAGGGTGTACAGTATACCTTAAGTGAAGCATCAGAATCTAAAACTGGACTCACAGGAGAGGTTTAAATCATAGAAAGTTAGAGTGTCAGTATTCTTGTACTTAGGTCGGCATTGCGCCCTTTGTAATAAATTCGGATGCAATTTCTGTGTTTCATCGTCAATAAGTCAGTCCAAGGGGTACAGTAAACCTGAACTGAAGAATCGGAATCTAAAACTGGACTCACAGCAGAGGTTTAAATCACAGAATGTTAGAGTGTCAGTCCTCTTGTACTTAAGTCAACATTGTTTCTTTTGTATTAAATTCGCATGCAATTTCTGTGTTTCATCGTCAATAAGAAGGTCCAAGGTATACTGTATACCTTAAGTGAAGCATCAGAATCTAAAACTGGACTCACAGGAGAGGTTTAAATCGTAGAAAGTTAGAGTGTCAGTCCTCTTGTACTTAAGTCGGCATTGTGCCTTTTGTATTAAATTCGGATCCAATTTCTGTGTTTCATCGTCAATAAGAATTTCCAAGGTACACAGTAAACCTGAAGTGAAGCATCTGAATCTAAAACCGGACTCACAGGAGAGGTTCAAATCATAGAATGTTAGAGTGTCAATCCGCTTGTACTTAAGTCGGCATTGTGCCTTTTGTATTAATTCCGGATGCAATTTCTGTGTTTCATCGTCAATAAGAAGATCCAAGGGAAACAGTAAACCTGAAGTGCAGCATCGGAATCTAAAACTGGACTCACAGGAGAGGTTCAAATCATAGAATGTTAGATTGTCAGTCCCCTTGTACTTAAGGCGGCATTGTGCCTTTTGTATTAAATTCGGATGCAATTTCTGTGCTTCATCGTCAATAAGAAAGACCAAGGGATACAGTAAACCTAAGCTGAAGCATCGGAATCTATAACTGGAGTCACAGGAGAAATTTAAATCATAGAAAGTTAGAGTGTCAGTCCTCTTGTACTTAAGTCGTCATTGTGAATTTTGTATTAAATTCGGATGCAATTTCTGTGTTTCATCGTCAATACGAAGGTTCAAGGTATACAGTATACCTTAAGTGAAGCATCAGAATCTAAAACTGGACTCACAGGTGAGGTTTAAATCATAGGAAGTTAGAGCGTCAGTCCTCTTGTACTTAAGTTGGCATTGTGCGTTTGGTCTTAAATTCGGATGGAATGTCTGTGCTTCATCGTCTATAAGAAGTTCCAAGGGATACAGTAAACCTGAAGTGAAGCATCGGAATCTAAAACTGGACTCACAGGAGAGGTTCAAATCATAGAAAGTTAGAGTGCAAGTCCTCTTGTACTTAAGTCCTCATTGTGCCTTTTGTATTAAATTGGGATGCAATTTCTGTGTTTCACCGTCAATAACAAGGTACAAGGGATACAGTAAACCTGAAGTGAAGCATCGGAATCTAAAACTGGACTCACAGGAGAGGTTCAAATCATAGTAAGTTAGAGTGTCAGTCCATTTGTACTTAAGTCGGCATTGTGCCTTTTGTATTAAATTCGGATGCAACTTCTGTGTTTCATCGTCAATAAGAATTTCCAAGGTACACAGTAAACCTGACGTGAAGCATCTGCAGCTACAACTGGACTAACAGGTGAGGTTTAAATCATAGGAAGTTAGGGCGTCAGTCCTCTTGTAGTTAAGCCGGCATTGCGTCTTTTGTATTAAATTCAGATGCAATTTCTGTGTTTCATCGTCAATAAGAAGGTCCAAGGGATACAGTAAACCTGAAGTGAAGTATCGGAATCTAAAACTGGACTCACAGCAGAGGTTCAAATCATAGAAAGTTAGAGTGTCAGTCCTCTTGTACTTAAGTCAGCATTGTTCCTCTTGTATTAAATTCGCATGCAATATCTCTGTTTCATCGATAATAAGAAGGTCCAAGGTATACAGTAAATAAGAAGTGAAGCATCGGAATGTAAAACTGGACTCACAGGAGTGGTTCAAATCATAGAAAGTTAGAGTGTCAGTCCTCTTGTACTTAAGTCGGCATTGTGCCTTTGGTATTAAATTCGGATGCAATTTCTGTGTTCCATCGTCAATAAGAAGGTCCTAGGGATACAGTAAACCTGCAGTGAAGCATAGGAATCTAAAACTGGACTCACAGGGGAGGTTCAAATCATAGAAAGTTAGAGTGTCAGTCCTCTTGTACTTAAGTTGGCATTGTGCCCTTTGTATTAAATTCGGATGCTATTTCTGTGTTTCATCGTCAATAAGAAGCTCCAAGGGATACAGTAAGCCTGAAGTGCAGCATCGGAATCTAAAACTGGACTCACAGGAGTGGTTCAAATTATAGAAAGTTAGAGTGTCAGTCCTCTTGTACTTAAGTCGGCATTGTGCGTTTGGTCTTAAATTCGGATGGAATTTCTGTGCTTCATCGTCTATAAGAAGTTCCAAGGAATACAGTAAACCTGAAGTGAAGCATCGGAATCTAAAACTGGACTCACGGGAGAGGTTCAAATCATAGAAAACTAGAGTGCCAGTCCTCTTGTATTAAGTCCTCATTGTGATTTTTGTATTAAATTCGGATGCAATTTCTGTGTTTCATCGTCAATAACAAGCTACAAGGGGTACAGTAAACCTGAAGTGAAGCATCGGAATCTAAAACTGGACTCACAGCAGAGGTTCAAATCATAGAAAGATAGAGTGTCAGTCCTCTTGTACTTAAGTCAGCATTGTTCCTTTTGTATTAAATTCGCATGCAATTTCTCTGTTTCATCGTGAATAAGAAGGTCCAACGTATACAGTAAATAAGAAGTGAAGCATCGGAATGTAAAACTGCACTCACAGGAGTAGTTCAAGTCATAGAAAGTTAGAGTGTCAGTCCTCTTGTACTTAAGTCGGCATTGTGCCTTTGGTATTAAATTCGGCTGCAATTTCTGTGTTTCATCGTCAATAAGAAGGTCCTAGATATACAGTAAACCTGCAGTGAAGCATAGGAATCTAAAACTGGACTCACAGGGGAGGTTCAAATCATAGAAAGTTAGACTGTCAGTCCTCTTGTACTTAAGTTGGTATTGTGCCTTTGTATTAAATTCGGATGCAATTTCTGTGTTTCATCGCCAATAAGAAACTCCGAGGGATACAGTAAACCTGAAGTGCAGCATCGGAATCTAAAACTGGACTCACAGGAGAGGTTCAAATCATAGAAAGTTAGAGTGTCAGTCCTCTTGTACTTAAGTCGGCATTGTGCGTTTGGTCTTAAATTCGGATGGAATTTCTGTGCTTCATCGTCTATAAGAAGTTCCAAGGGATACAGTAAACCTGAAGTGAAGCATCGGAATCTAAAACTGGACTCACAGGAGAGGTTAAAATCATAGAAAGTTAGAGTGCCAGTCCTCTTGTACTTAAGTCCTCATTGTGCCTTTTGTATTTAATTCGGATGCAATTTCTGTGTTTCATCGACAATAAGAAGGTCCGACGGATACAGTAAACCTGAAGTGTAGCATCGGAATTTAAAACTGGACTCACAGGAGTGGTTCAAATCATAGAATGTTAGAGTGTCAATCCGCTTGTACTTAAGTCGGCATTGTGCCTTTTGTATTAAATTCGGATGCAATTTCTGTGTTTCATCGGCAATAAGAAGGCCCAAGGGATACAGTAAACCTGAAGTGCCGCATCGAAATCTAAAACTGGACTCACAGGAGAGGTTCGAATCGAAGAAAGTTAGAGTGTCAGTCAACTTGTACTTAAGTCGGCATTGTGCATTTTGTATTAAATTCGGATGCAATTTCTGGTTTCATCGTCAATAAGAATGTCCTAGGTATACAGTAAACCTGCAGTGAAGCATCGGAATCTAAAACTGAACTCACAGCAGAGGTTCAAATCATAGAAAGTTAGAGTGTCAGTCCTCTTGTACTTAAGTCAGCATTGTTCCTTTTGTATTAAATTCGCATGCAATATCTCTGTTTCATCGATAATAAGAAGGTCCAAGGTATACAGTAAATAAGAAGTGAAGCATCGGAATGTAAAACTGGACTCACAGGAGTGGTTCAAATCATAGAAAGTTAGAGTGTCAGTCCTCTTGTACTTAAGTCGGCATTGTGCCTTTGGTATTAAATTCGGATGCAATTTCTGTGTTCCATCGTCAATAAGAAGGTCCTAGGGATACAGTAAACCTGCAGTGAAGCATAGGAATCTAAAACTGGACTCACAGGGGAGGTTCAAATCATAGAAAGTTAGAGTGTCAGTCCTCTTGTACTTAAGTTGGCATTGTGCCCTTTGTATTAAATTCGGATGCTATTTCTGTGTTTCATCGTCAATAAGAAGCTCCAAGGGATACAGTAAGCCTGAAGTGCAGCATCGGAATCTAAAACTGGACTCACAGGAGTGGTTCAAATTATAGAAAGTTAGAGTGTCAGTCCTCTTGTACTTAAGTCGGCATTGTGCGTTTGGTCTTAAATTCGGATGGAATTTCTGTGCTTCATCGTCTATAAGAAGTTCCAAGGAATACAGTAAACCTGAAGTGAAGCATCGGAATCTAAAACTGGACTCACGGGAGAGGTTCAAATCATAGAAAACTAGAGTGCCAGTCCTCTTGTATTAAGTCCTCATTGTGATTTTTGTATTAAATTCGGATGCAATTTCTGTGTTTCATCGTCAATAACAAGCTACAAGGGGTACAGTAAACCTGAAGTGAAGCATCGGAATCTAAAACTGGACTCACAGCAGAGGTTCAAATCATAGAAAGATAGAGTGTCAGTCCTCTTGTACTTAAGTCAGCATTGTTCCTTTTGTATTAAATTCGCATGCAATTTCTCTGTTTCATCGTGAATAAGAAGGTCCAACGTATACAGTAAATAAGAAGTGAAGCATCGGAATGTAAAACTGCACTCACAGGAGTAGTTCAAGTCATAGAAAGTTAGAGTGTCAGTCCTCTTGTACTTAAGTCGGCATTGTGCCTTTGGTATTAAATTCGGCTGCAATTTCTGTGTTTCATCGTCAATAAGAAGGTCCTAGGGATACAGTAAACCTGCAGTGAAGCATAGGAATCTAAAACTGGACTCACAGGGGAGGTTCAAATCATAGAAAGTTAGACTGTCAGTCCTCTTGTACTTAAGTTGGTATTGTGCCTTTGTATTAAATTCGGATGCAATTTCTGTGTTTCATCGCCAATAAGAAACTCCGAGGGATACAGTAAACCTGAAGTGCAGCATCGGAATCTAAAACTGGACTCACAGGAGAGGTTCAAATCATAGAAAGTTAGAGTGTCAGTCCTCTTGTACTTAAGTCGGCATTGTGCGTTTGGTCTTAAATTCGGATGGAATTTCTGTGCTTCATCGTCTATAAGAAGTTCCAAGGGATACAGTAAACCTGAAGTGAAGCATCGGAATCTAAAACTGGACTCACAGGAGAGGTTAAAATCATAGAAAGTTAGAGTGCCAGTCCTCTTGTACTTAAGTCCTCATTGTGCCTTTTGTATTTAATTCGGATGCAATTTCTGTGTTTCATCGACAATAAGAAGGTCCGACGGATACAGTAAACCTGAAGTGTAGCATCGGAATTTAAAACTGGACTCACAGGAGTGGTTCAAATCATAGAATGTTAGAGTGTCAATCCGCTTGTACTTAAGTCGGCATTGTGCCTTTTGTATTAAATTCGGATGCAATTTCTGTGTTTCATCGGCAATAAGAAGGCCCAAGGGATACAGTAAACCTGAAGTGCCGCATCGAAATCTAAAACTGGACTCACAGGAGAGGTTCGAATCGAAGAAAGTTAGAGTGTCAGTCAACTTGTACTTAAGTCGGCATTGTGCATTTTGTATTAAATTCGGATGCAATTTCTGGTTTCATCGTCAATAAGAAGGTCCTAGGTATACAGTAAACCTGCAGTGAAGCATCGGAATCTAAAACTGAACTCACAGCAGAGGTTCAAATCATAGAAAGTTAGAGTGTCAGTCCTCTTGTACTTAAGTCAGCATTGTTCCTTTTGTATTAAATTCGAATGCAAATTCTCTGTTTCATCGAGAATAAGAAGGTCCAAGGTATACAGTAAATAAGAAGTGAAGCATCGGAATGTAAAACTGGACTCACAGGAGTGGTTCAAATCATAGAAAGTTAGAGTGTCAGTCCTCTTGTACTTAAGTCGGCATTGTGCCTTTGGTATTAAATTCGGATGCAATTTCTGTGTTTCATCGTCAATAAGAAGGTCCTAGGGATACAGTAAACCTGCAGTGAAGCATAGGAATCTAAAACTGGACTCACAGGGGAGGTTCAAATCATAGAAAGTTAGAGTGTCAGTCCTCTTGTACTTAAGTTGGCATTGTGCCTTTTGTATTAAATTCGGATGCATTTTCTGTGTTTCATCGTCAATAAGAAGCTCCATGGGATACAGTTACCCTGAAGTGCAGCATCGGAATCTAAAACTGGACTCAAGGGAGAGGTTCAAATTATAGAAAGTTAGAGTGTCAGTCCTCTTGTACTTAAGTCGGCATTGTGCATTTGGTCTCAAATTCGGATGGAATTTCTGTGCTTCATCGTCTATACGAAGTTCCAAGGGATACAGTAAACCTGCAGTGAAGCATCGGAACCTAAAACTGAACTCACAGCAGAGGTTCAAATCATAGAAAGTTAGAGTGTCAGTCCTCTTGTACTTAAGTCAGCATTGTTCCTTTTGTATTAAATTCGGATGCAATTTCTGTGTTTCATCGTCAATAACAAGGTACAAGGGATACAGTAAACCTGAAGTGAAGCATCGGAATCTAGAACTGGACCCACAGGAGAGGTCCAAAACATGGACAGTTAGAGTGTCAGTCCTCTTGTACTTAAATCGGCATTGTGCCTTTTGTATTCAATTGGGATGCAATTTCTGTGTTTCATCGTCAATAAGAAGGTCCGACGGATACAGTAAACCTGAAGTGAAGCATCGGAATTTAAAACTGGACTCACAGGAGTGCTTCAAATCATAGAATGTTAGAGTGTCAATCCGCTTGTACTTAAGTCGGCATTGTGCCTTTTGTATAAAATTCGGATGCAATTTCTGTGTTTCATCGTCAATAAGAATTTCCAAGGTACACAATAAACCTGAAGTGAAGCATCTGAATCTAAAACTGGACTCAAAGGTGAGGTTTAGATCATAGGAAGTTAGAGCGTCAGACCTCTTGTAGTTAAACCGGCATTGCGCCTTTTGTATTAAATTCGGATGCAATTTCTGTGTTTCATCGTCAATAAGAAGGTCCAAGGGATACAGTAAACCTGAAGTGAAGCATCGGAATCTAAAAGTGGACCCACAGCAGAGGTTCAAATCATAGAAAGTTAGAGTGTCAGTCCTCTTGTACTTAAGTTGGTATTGTAACTTTTGTATTAAATTCGGATGCAATTTCTGTGTTTCATCGTCAATAAGATACTCCAAGGGATACAGTAAACCTGAAGTGCAGCATCGGAATCTAAAACTGGACTCACAGGAGAGGTTCAAATCATAGAAAGTTAGAGTGTCAGTCCTCTTGTTTTTAAGTCGGCATTGTGCGTTTGGTCTTAAATTCGGATGGAATTTCTGTGCTTCATCGTCTATAAGAAGTTCCAAGGGATACAGTAAGCCTGAAGTGAAGCATCGGAATCTAAAACTGGACTCACAGGAGAGGTTCAAATCATAGAATGTTAGAGTGCCAGTCCTCTTGCACTTACGTCCTCATTGTGCCTTTTGTATTTAATTCGGATGCAATTTCTGTTTTTCATCGACAATAAGAAGGTCCGACGGATACAGTAAACCTGAAGTGAAGCATCGGAATTTAAAACTGGACTCACAGGAGAGGTTCAAATCATAGAATGTTAGAGTGTCAATTCGCTTGTACTTAAGTCGGCATTGTGCCTTTTGTATTAAATTCGGATGCAATTTCTGTGTTTCATCGTCAATAAGAAGGTCCAAGGGATACAGTAAACCTGAAGTGCAGCATCGGAATCTAAAACTGGACTCACAGGAGAGGTTCAAAACGAAGAAAGTTAGAATGCCAGTCAACTTGTACTTAGGTCGGCATTGTGCATTTTGTATTAAATTCGGATGCAATTTCTGTGTTTCATCGTCAATAAGGAGGTCCTAGGGATACAGTTAACCTGCAGTGAAGTATCGGAATCTAAAACTGGACTCACAGGAGAGGTTCAAATCATAGATTGTTAGAGTGTCAGTCCCCTTGTACTTAAGTTGGCATTGTGCCTTTTGTATTAAATTCGGATGCAATTTCTGTGTTTCATCGTCAATAAGAAGGTCCAAGGGATACAGTAAACCTGAAGTGAAGCATCGGAATCTATAACTGGTCTCACAGGAGAGGTTTAAATCATAGAAAGTTAGAGTGTCAGTCCTCTTGTACTTAAGTCGGCATTGTGCCTTTTGTATTAAATTCGGATGCAATTTCTGTGTTTCATCGTCCATAAGAAGGTCCAAGGTATACAGTATACCTTACGTGAAGCATCAGAATCTAAAACTGGACTCACAGGAGAGGTTTAAATCATAGTAAGTTAGAGTGACAGTCCTCTTGTACTTAAGTCGGCATTGTGCCTTTGTAATAAATTGGGATGCAATATCTGTGTTTCATCGTCAATAAGAATTTCCAAGGTATACAGCAAACCTGAAGTGAAGCATCTGAATCTTAAACTGGACTCACAGGTGTGGATAAATCATAGGAAGATAGAGCGTCAGTCCTCTTGTACTTAAGTCGGCTTTGCGCCTTTTGTATTAAATTCAGATGCAATTTCTGTGTTTCATCGTCAATAAGAAGGTCCGAGGGATACAGTAAACCTGAAATGAAGCATCGGAATCTAAAACTGAACTCACAGCAGAGGTTCAAATCATAGAAAGTTAGAGTGTCAGTCCTCTTGTACTTAAGACAGCATTGTTCCTTTTGTATTAAATTCGAATGCAATTTCTCTGTTTCATCGAGAATAAGAAGGTCCAAGGTATACAGTAAATAAGAAGTGAAGCATCGGAATGTAAAACTCGACTCACAGGGGTGGTTCAAATCATAGAAAGTTAGAGTGTCAATCCGCTTGTACTTAAGTCGGCATTGTGCCTTTTGTATTCAATTCGGATGCAATTTCTGTGTTTCATCGGCAATAAGAAGGTCCAAGGAATACAGTAAACCTGAAGTGCAGCATCGGAATCTAAAACTGGACTCACAGGAGAGGTTCAAATCGAAGAAAGTTAGAATGTCAGTCAACTTGTACTTAAGTCGGCATTGTGCATTTTGTATTAAATTCGGATGCAATTTCTGTGTTTCATCGTCAATAAGAAGGTCCTAGGGATACAGTAAACCTGCAGTGAAGCATCGGAATCTAAAACTGAACTCACAGGAGAGGTTCAAATCATAGAATGTTAGAGTGTCAGTCCCCTTGTACTTACGTCGGCATTGTGCCTTTTGTATTAAATTCGGATGCAATTTCTGTGTTTCATCGTCAATAAGAAGGTCCAAGGGATACAGTAAACCTGAAGTGAAGCATCGGAATCTATAACTGGACTCACAGGAGAAGTTTAAATCATAGAAAGTTAGAGTGTCAGTCCTCTTGTACTTAAGTCGGTGTTGTGCCTTTTGTATTACATTCGGATGCAATTTCTGTGTTTCATCGTCAATAAGAATTTCCAAGGTACACAGTTAACCTGAAGTGAAGCATCTGAATCTAAAACTGGACTCACAGGTAAGGTTTAAATCATAGGAAGTTAGAGCGTCAGTCCTCTTGTAGTTAAGTCGGCATTGCGCCTTTTGTATTAAATTCGCATGCAATTTCTCTGTTTCATCGTGAATAAGAAGGTCCAACGTATACAGTAAATAAGAAGTGAAGCATCGGAATCTAAAACTGAACTCACAGGAGAGGTTTAAATCATAGAAAGTTAGAGTGTCAGTATTCTTGTACTTAGGTCGGCATTGCGCCCTTTGTAATAAATTCGGATGCAATTTCTGTGTTTCATCGTCAATAAGTCAGTCCAAGGGGTACAGTAAACCTGAACTGAAGCATCGGAATCTAAAACTGGACTCACAGCAGAGGTTCAAATCACAGAATGTTAGAGTGTCAGTCCTCTTGTACTTAAGTCAACATTGTTCCTTTTGTATTAAATTCGCATGCAATTTCTGTGTTTCATCGTCAATAAGAAGGTCCAAGGTATACTGTATACCTTAAGTGAAGCATCAGAATCTAAAACTGGACTCACAGGAGACGTTTAAATCGTAGAAAGTTAGAGTGTCAGTCCTCTTGTACTTAAGTCGGCATTGTGCCTTTTGTATTAAATTCGGATCCAATTTCTGTGTTTCATCATCAATAAGAATTTCCAAGGTACACAGTAAACCTGAAGTGAAGCATCTGAATCTAAAACTGGACTCACAGGAGAGGTTCAAATCATAGAATGTTAGAGTGTCAATCCGCTTGTACTTAAGTCGGCATTGTGCCTTTTGTATTAATTCCGGATGCAATTTCTGTGTTTCATCGTCAATAAGAAGGTCCAAGGGATACAGTAAACCTGAAGTGCAGCATCGGAATCTAAAACTGGACTCACAGGAGAGGTTCAAATCGAAGAAAGTTAGAGTGTCAGTCAACTTGTACTTAAGTCGGCATTGTGCATTTTGTATTAAATTCGGATGCAATTTCTGTGTTTCATCGTCAATAAGAAGGTCCTAGGGATACAGTAAACCTGCAGTGAAGCATCGGAATCTAAAACTGGACTCACAGGAGAGGTTCAAATCATAGAATGTTAGATTGTCAGTCCCCTTGTACTTAAGGCGGCATTGTGCCTTTTGTATTAAATTCGGATGCAATTTCTGTGTTTCATCGTCAATAAGAAAGACCAAGGGATACAGTAAACCTAAGCTGAAGCATCGGAATCTATAACTGGAGTCACAGGAGAAATTTAAATCATAGAAAGTTAGAGTGTCAGTCCTCTTGTACTTAAGTCGGCATTCTGCCTTTTGTAATAAATTTGGATGCAATTAATGTGTTTCACTGTCAATAAGAAGGTCCTAGGTATACAGTAAACCTGAAGTGAAGTTTCGGAACCTGAAACTGGACTCAAAAGAGAGGTTCAAATCATAGAAAGTTAGAGTGTCAGTAATCTTGTACTTAAGTTGGCATTGTGCGTTTTGTATTAAATTCGGATGCAATTTCTGTGTTTTATCTTTAATAAGAAGGGCCACGGGATACAGTAAACCTGAAGTGAAGCATCGGAACCTAAAACTGGACTCACAGGAGAGGTTCAAATCATAGAAATTTAGAGTGTCAGTCCTCTTGTACTTAAGTCGGCATTGTGCCTTTTGTATTGATCTCGGATACAATTTCTGTGTTTCACCGTCAATAAGAAGGTCCACGGGATACAGTTAACATGAAGTGAAGCATCGGAATCTAAAACTGGACTCACAGGACAGGTTCAAATCCTAGAAAGTTAGGGTGTCAGTCCTCTTCTACTTAAGTCTTCATTGTGCTTTTTGAATTAAACTCGGATGCAATTTCTGTGTTTCACCATCAATAAGAAGGTCCAAGTTATACAGCAAACCTGAAGTAAAGCGTCGGATTCTAAAACTGGACTTACAGGAGAGGTTCAAATCATAGAAAGTTAGAGTGTCAGTCTACTTGTACATAACTCGGCATAGTGCCTTTTGTATTAAATTCGGACGCAATTTCTGTGCTTCATCGTCAATAAGAAGGTCCAAGGGATACAGTGAACCTAAAGTGAAGCATCGGAATCTAAAACTGGCCTCACAGGAGAGGTTGATATCACAGAAAGTTAGTGTCAGTCATTTTGTACTTAAGTCGGCATTGTGCCTTTTGTAATAAATTTGGATGCAATTTCTGTGTTTCATCGTCAATAAGAAGGTCCAAGGTGTACAGTAAACCTGATGTGAAGTATCGGAATCTAAAACTGGACTCACAGGAGAGGTTCAAATCATATAAAGTTAGAGTGTCAGTCCTCTTGTACTTAAGTCGGCATTTTGCCTTTTGTATTAAATTCGGATGCAATTTCTGTGTTTCATTGTCAATAACAAGGTACAAGGGATACAGTAAACCTGAAGTGAAGCATCGTAATCTAAAACTGGACTCACAGGAGAGGTTCAACTTATAGAAAGTTAGAGTGTCAGTCCTCTTCTACTTAAGTCGGCATTGTGCCTTTTGAATTAAACTCGGATGCAATTTCTGTGTTTCACCGTCAATAAGAATGTCCACGGGATACAGTTAACATAAAGTGAAGCATCGAAATCAAAAACTGGACTCACAGGAGGGATTCAAATCATAGAGAGTTAGAGTGTCAGTCCTCTTGTACTTAAGTCGGCATTGTGCTTTTTGTTTTAAATTTGGACGCAATTTCTTTGTTTCATCGTCAATAAGAAAGTCCAAGGGATACAGTAAACCTGAAGTGAAGCATCGGAATCCAAAACAGGACTCACATGAGAGGTTCAAATCATAGAATATTAGAGTGTCTGTCCAATTGTACTTAAGTTGGCATTGTGCCTTTTGTATTAAATTCGGATGCAATTTCTGTGCTTCATCGTCAATAAGAAGGTTCAAGGTTTACAGTAAACCTGAAGTGAAGCATCGGAATCTAAAAGTGGACTAACAGATGAGTTCAAATCATAGAAAGTTAGAGTGTCACTCCTCTTGTACTTAAGTCGGCATTGTGCCTTTTGTATTACATTCGGATGCAATTGCTGTGTTTCATCGTCAATAAGAAGGTCCAAGGGATACAGTGAACCTGAAGTGAAGCATCGGAATCTAAAACTGGACTCACAGGAGAGGTTCAAATCATACAAAGTTAGAGTTTCAGTCCTCTTGTACTTAAGTCGGCATTGTGCCTTTTGTATCAAATTCGGATGCAATTTCTGTGTTTCATCGTCAATTATAAGGTCTAAGGGATACAGTAAACCTGAAGTGAAGCATCGGAATCTAAAACTTGACTCACAGGAGAGGTTCAACTCATAGAGAGTTAGAGTGTCAGTCCTCTTGTACTTAAGTCGGCATTGTGCCTTTTGTATTAAATTCGGTTGCAATTTCTTTGTTTCGTCGTCAATAAGAAGTTCTACGGGATACAGTAAACCTGAAGTGAAGCATCGGAATCTAATACTGGACTCACAGGAGAGGTTCAAATCATAGAAAATTTGAGTGTCAGTCCTCTTGTACTTAAATCGGCATTGTGCCTTTTGTATTAAACTCGGATGCAATTTCTGTGTTTCACCGTCAGTAAGAAGGTCCACGGGATACAGTTACCCTGAAGTGAAGCATCGGAATCTAAAACTGAACTCACAGGAGAGATTCAAATCGTAGAGAGTTAGCATGTCAGTCCTTTTGTACTTAAGTCGGCATTGTGCCTTTTGTATTAAATTCGGTTGCAATTTCTTTGTTTCGTCGTCAATAAGAAGTTCTACGGGATACAGTAAACCTGAAGTGAAGCATCGGAATCTAATACTGGACTCACAGGAGAGGTTCAAATCATAGAAAATTTGAGTGTCAGTCCTCTTGTACTTAAGTCGGCATTGTGCCTTTTGTATTAAATTCGGTTGCAATTTCTTTGTTTCGTCGTCAATAAGAAGTTCTACGGGATACAGTAAACCAGAAGTGCAGCATCGGAATCTAAAACTGGACTCACAGGAGAGGTTCAAATCATAGAAAATTAGAGTGTCAGTCCTCTTGTACTTAAGACGGCATTGTGCCTTTTGTATTTAATTCGGATACAATTTCTGTGTTTCATCGTCAATAAGAAGGTCCAAGCGATACAGTAAACCTGATGTGAAGCATCGGAATCCAAAACTGGACTCACAGGTGAGGTTAAAATCATAGATGGTTGGAGAGTCAGTCCACTTGTACTTAAGTCGGCATTGTGCTTTTGTATTAAATTCGGATGCAATTTCTGTGTTTCATCGTCAATTATAAGGTCTAAGGGATACAGTAAACCTGAAGTGAAGCATCGGAATCTAAAACTTGACTCACAGGAGAGGTTCAACTCATAGAGAGTTAGAGTGTCAGTCCTCTTGTACTTAAGTCGGCATTGTGCCTTTTGTATTAAATTCGGTTGCAATTTCTTTGTTTCGTCGTCAATAAGAAGTTCTACGGGATACAGTAAACCAGAAGTGCAGCATCGGAATCTAAAACTGAACTCACAGGAGAGATTCAAATCATAGAGAGTTAGAGTGTCAGTCCTCTTGTACTTAAGTCGGCATTGTGCCTTTTGTTTTAAATTTGGATGCAATTTCTTTGTTTCATCGTCAATAAGAAGGTCCAAGGGATACAGTAACCCTGAAGTGGAGCATCGGAATCTAAAACTGGACTCACACGATAGGTTCCAATCACAGAAAGTTAGAGTGTCAGTCCTCTTGTAGTTAAGTCGGCATTGTGCTTTTTCAATTAAATTCGGATGCAATTTCTGTGTTTCAACGTCAATAAGAAGGTCCACAGGATACAGTAAACCAGAACTGCAGCATCGGAATCTAAAACAGGACTCACAGGAGAGGTTCAAATCATAGAGAGTTAGAGTGTCAGTCCTCTTGTACTTAAGTCGGCATTGTGCCTTTTGTTTTAAATTTGGATGCAATTTCTGTGTTTCATCGTCAGTAAGAAGGTCCAAGGTATACAGTAAACCTGAAGTGAAGCATCGGAATCAAAAACTGGACTTACAGGAGAGGTACAAATCATAGAAAGTTAGAGTTTCAGTCCTCTTGTACTTAAGTCGGCATTGTGCCTTTGTATTAAATTCGGACGCAATTTCTGTGCTTCATCGTCAATAAGAAGGTCCAAGGGATACAGTGAACCTGAAGTGAAGCATCGGAATCTAAAACTGGACTCACAGGAGAGGTTCAAATCATAGAAAGTTAGAGTGTCAGTCCTCTTGTACTTAAGTAGGCATTGTGCCTTTTGTATTAAATTCGGATGCAATTTCTGTGTTTCATCGTCACTAAGAAGATTTAAGGTATACAGTAAACCTGAAGTGAAGCATCGGAATCTAAAACTGGACTCACAGGAGAGGTTAAAATCATAGAAAGTTGGAGAGTCAGTCCTCTTGTAAATAAGTCGGCATTGTGCTTTTGTACTAAATTCGGATGCAATTTCCGTGATTCATCGTCAGTAAGAAGGTCCAAGGTATACAGTAAACCTGAAGTGAAGCATCGGAATCAAAAACTGGACTTACAGGAGAGGTACAAATCATAGAAAGTTAGAATGTCAGTCGTCTTGTACTTAAGTCGGCTTTGTGCCTTTTGTATTAAATTCGGGTACAATTTCTGTGTTTCATCGACAATAGGATGGTCCAAGGGATACAGTGAACCTGAAGTGAAGCATCGGAATCTAAAACTGGACTCACAGGAGAGGTTCAAATCATAGAAAGTTAGAGTGTCACTCCTCTTGTACTTAAGTCGGCATTGTGCCTTTTGTATTACATTCGGATGCAAATTCTCTGTTTCATCGTCAATAAGATGGTCCAAGGGATACAGTAAACCTGAAGTGAGGCATCGGAAACTAAAACTGGACTCACAGGAGAGGTTCAAATCATAGAAAGTTAGAGTGTCAGTCCTCTTGTACTTAAGTCGGCATTGTGCCTTTTGTATTAAATTTGGTTGCAATTTCTGTGTTTCATCGTCATAAAGAAGATCCAAGGGATACAGTAAACCTGAACTGAAGCATCGGAATCTAAAACTGGACTCACAGGAGAGGTTCAAATCATATAAAGTTAGAGTGTCAGTCCTCTTGTACTGAAATCGGCAATGTGCCTTTTGTATTAAATTCGGATGCAATTTCTGTGTTTCATCGTCAATTAGTAGGTCCAAGGGATACAGTGAACCTGAAGTGAAGCATCGGAATCTAAAACTGGACTCACAGGAGAGGTTCAAATCATAGAAAGTTAGAGTGTCAGTCCTCTTGTACTTAAGTCGGCATTGTGCCTTTTGTATTAAATTCGGATGCAATTTCTGTGTTTCATCGTCACTAAGAAGATTTAAGGTATACAGTAAACCTGAAGTGAAGCGTCGGAATCTAAAACTGGACTCACAGGAGAGGTTCAAATCATAGAAAGTTAGAGTGTCAGTCCTGTTGTACTTAAGTCGGCATTGTGCCTTTTGTATTAAACTCGGATGCAATTTCTGTGTTTCACCGTCAATAAGAAGGTCCACGGGATACAGTAAACCTGAAGTGAAGCATCGGAATCTAAAACTGGACTTACAGGAGAGGTTCAAATCATAGAAAGTTAGAGTGTCTGTCGTCTTGTATATAAGTCGGCATTCTGCCTTTTGTATTAAATTGGGGTACAATTTCTGTGTTTCATCGACAATAGGATGGTCCAAGGGATACAGTAAACCTGAAGTGAGGCATCGGAATCTAAAACTGGACTCGCAGGAGAGGTTCAAATCATGGAAAGTTAGAGTGTCAGTCCTCTTGTACTTAAGTCGGCGATGTGCCTTTTTTATTAAATTTCGATGCAAGTTCTGTGTTTCATTGTCAATAAGAAGATCCAAGGTATACAGTAAACCTGAAGTCAAGCATCGGAACCTAAAACTGGACTCACAGGAGAGGTTCAAATCACAGGAACTTAGAGTGTCATTCCTCTTGTACTTAAGTCGGCATTGTGCCTTTTGTATTAAATTCGGACGCAGTTTCTGTGCCTCATCGTCAATAAGAAGGTCCAAGGGATACAGTGAACCTGAAGTGAAGCATCGGAATCTAAAACTGGACTCACAGGAGAGGTTCAAATCATAGAAAGTTAGAGTGTCAGTCCTCTTGTACTTAAGTCGGCATTCTGCCTTTTGTATTAAATTCGGATGCCATTTCTGTGTTTCGTCGTCAATAAGAAGTTCCAAGGTTTACAGTAAACCTGAAGTGATACATCGGAATCGAAAACTGGACTTACAGATGTGTTCAAATCATAGAAAGTTAGAGTGTCACTCCTCTTGTACTTAAGTCGGCATTGTGCCTTTTGTATTACATTCGGATGCAATTTCTGTGTTTCATCGTCAATTGGATTGTCCAAGGGATACAGTAAACATGAAGTGAGGCATCGGAATCTAAAACTGGACTCACAGGAGAGGTTCAAATCATAGAAAGTTAGAGTGTCAGTCCTCTTGTACTAGAGTCGGCATTGTGCCTTTTGTATTAAATTTGGATGCAATTTCTGTGTTTCATCGTCAATAAGAAGATCCAAGGGATACAGTAAACCTGAAGGAAGGCATCGGAAACTAAAACTGGACTCACAGGAGAGGTTCAAATCAAATAAAGTTAGAGTGTCAGTCATCTTGTACTAAAGTCGGCATTGTGCCTTTTGTATTAAATTCGGATGCAATTTCTGTGTTTCATCGTCAATTAGAAGGTCCAAGGGATACAGTAAACCTGAAGTGAAGCATCGGAATCTAAAACTTGATTCACAGGAGAGGTTCAAATCATAGGAAGTTAGGGTGTCAGCACAATTGTACTTAGGTCGGCATTGTGCCTTATGTATTAAATTCGGATGCAATTTCTGTGTTTCATCGTCAATAACAAGGTACAAGGGATAGAGTAAACATGAAGTGAAGCATCGGAATCTAAAACTGGACTCACAGGAGAAGTTCAAATCATAGAAAGTTAGATTGTCACTCCTCTTGTACTTAAGTCGGCATTGTGCCTGTTGTATTAAATTCTGATGCAATTTCTGTGTTTCATCGTCAATAAGAAGGTCCAAGGGATACAGTAAACCTGAATTGCAGCATCGGAAACTAAAACTGGACTCACAGGAAAGGTTCAAATCTTAGAAAGTTTGAGTGTCAGTCCTCTTGTACTTAAGTCGGCATTGTGCCTTTTGTATTAAATTCGGATGCAATTTCTGTGCTTCGTCGTCAATAAGAAGGTCCAAGGGATATGGTAAACCTAAAGTGAAGCATCGGAATCTAAAACAGGACTCACAGGAGAGGTTCAAATCATAGAAAGTTAGACTGTCAGTCCTCTTGTACATAAGTCGGCATTGTGCCTTTTGTATTAAATTCGGATGCAATTTCTGGGCTTCATCGTCAATAAGAAGGTCCAAGGGATACGGTAAACCAGAAGTTAAGCATGGGAAACGAAAACAGGACTCACAGGAAAGGTTCAAATCATAGAAAGTTAAACTGTCAGTCCTCTTGTACTCAAGTCGGCATTGTTCCTTTTGTAATAAATTCGGATGCAATTTCTGTGTTTCATCGCCAATAAGAAGGTCGAAGGGATACAGTAAACCTGAAGTGAAGCATCGGAATCTAAAACTGGACTCATAGGAGAGGTCCAAATCATAGAAAGTTAGAGAGTCAGTCCTCTTGTACTTAAGTCGGCATTGTGCCTTTTGAATTAAATTCGGATGCAATTTCTGTGTTTCATCGCCAATACAAAGATCCACGGGATACAGTAAACCTGAAGTGAAGCATCGGAATCTAAAACTGGACTCACAGGAGAGGTTCATATTACAGAAAGGTAGAGTGTCAGTCCTCTTGTACTTAAGTCGGCATTGTGCGTTTTGTATTGAATTCGGATGCAATTTCTGTGTTTTATCTTCAACAAGAAGGTCCACATGATACAGTAAACCTGAAGTGAAGCATCGGAATCTAAAACTGGACTCACAGGAGAGGTTCAAACCATAGAAAGTTAGGGTGTCAGTCCTCTTGTACTTAAGTCGGAATTGCGCCTTTTGTATTAAAGTCGGATGCAATTTCTGTGTTTCATCGTCAATAAGAAGGTTCACGGGATGCAGTAAACCTGAAGTGAAGCATCAAACTCTAAAACTGGACTCACAGCAGATGTTCAATTCATTGAAAGTTAGAGTGTCAGTCCTCTTGTACTTAAGGCGGCATTATGCTTTTTGTATTAAATTCGGATGCAATTTCTGTGTTTCGTCGTCAATAAGAAGGTCCAAGGGATACAGTAAACCTGAAGTGAAACATCGGAATCTAAAACTGGACTCACAGGAGAGGTTCAAATCATGGAATGTTAGAGTGTCAGTCCGCTTCTACTTAAGTCGGCATTGTGCCTTTTGTATTAAATTCGGATGCAAGTTCTGTATTTCGTCGTCAATAAGAAGGTCCAAGGTATACAGTAAACCTGAAGTGAAGCATCGGAATCTAAAACTGGACTTACAGGAAAGGTTCAAATCATTGAAAGTTAGAGTGTCAGTAATCTTGTACTTAAGTCGGCATTGTGCCTTTTGTATTAAACTCGGATGCAATTTCTGTGTTTCACCGTCAATAAGAAGGTCCACGGGATACAGTTAACCTGAAGTGAATCATCGGAATCTAAAACTGGACTCACAGGAGAGCTTCAAATCATAGAGAGTTAGAGTGTCAGTCCTCTTGTACTTAAGTCGGCATTGTGCCTTTTGTTTTAAATTTGGATGCAATTTCTTTGTTTTCTCATCAATAAGATGGTCCAAGGGATACAGTAAACCTGAAGTGGAGCATCGGAATCTAAAACTGGACTCACAGCATAGGTTCAAATCACAGAAAGTTAGAGTTTCAGTCCTCTTGTACTTAAGTCTGCATTGTGCCTTTTGTATTGAATTCGGATACAATATCTGTGTTTCATCGACAATAGGATGGTCCAAGGGATACAGTAAACCTGAAGTGAGGCATCCCAATCTAAAACTGGACTCACAGGAGAGGTTCAAGTCATGGAAAGTTAGTGTGTCAGTCCTCTTGTACTTAAGTCGACATTGCGCCTTTTTTATTAAATTTGGATGCAAGTTCTGTGTTTCATCGTCAATAAGAAGGTCCAAGGTATACAGTAAACCTGAAGTGAAGCATCGGAATTTAAAACAGGACTCACAGGAGGGGTCAAATCATAGAAAGTTAGAGTGTCAGTCCAATTGTACTTAAGTCGGCATTGTGCCTTTTGTATTAAATTCGGATGCAATTTCTGTGTTTCATCGTCAATAACAGGGTACAAGGGATACAGTAAGCATGAAGTGAAGCATCGGAATCTAAAACTAGACTCACAGGAAAAGTTCAAATCTTAGAAAGTTAGAGTGTCACTCCTCTTGTATTTAAGTCGGCATTGTGCCTTTTGTATATGATTCGGATGCAATTTCTGTGTTTCATCGCCAATAAGAAGGTCCAAGAAATACAGTAAACCTGAAGTTAAGCATCGGAATCTCAAACTGGACTCACAGGAGAGGTTCAAATCACAGAAAGTTAGAGTTTCAGTCCTCTTGTACTTAAGTCGGCATTGTGCCTTTTGTATTAAATTCGGATGCAATTTCTGTGTTTCATCGTCAATAAGAAGCTCCAAGGGATACAGTAAACCTGAAGTGAAGCATCGGAATCTAAAACTGGACTCACAGGAGAGGTTCAAATCATAGAAAGTTAGAGAGTCAGTCCTCTTGTACTTAAGTCGGCATTGTGTCTTTTGTATTACATTCGGATGCAATTTCTGTGTTTCAACGTCAATAAGAAGGTCCAACGTATACAGTAAACCTGAAGTGAAGCATCGGAATCTAAATCTGGACTCACAGGAGAGGTTCAAATTATAGAAAGTTGGAGAGTCAGTCTTCTTGTACTTAAGTCGGCATTGTGCCTTTTGTATTAGATTCGGATGCAATTTCTGTGTTTCATCGTCAGTAAGAAGGTCCAAGGTATACAGTTAACCTTAAGTGATGCATCGGAATCTTAAACTGGACTTACAGGAGTGGTTCAAATCATAGAAAGTTAGAGTGTCAGTCGTCTTGTATTTAAGTCGGCATTGTGCCTTTTGTAATAAATTCGGATGCATTTTCTGTGTTTCATTTTCAATAAGAAGGTCCAAGGTATACAGTAACCTGAAGTGAAGCATTGGAATCTAAAACTGGACTAATGGGCGAGGTTCAAATCATAGAGAGTTAGAGTGTCAGTCCTCATGTACTTAAGTCGGCATTGTGCCTTTTGAATTAAATTCGGATTCAATTTCTGTGTTTCATCGCAAATAGGAAGGTCCACGGGATACAGTAAACCTGAAGTGAAGCATCGGCATCTAAAACTGGACTCACAGGAGAGGTTCAAATCATAGAAAGTTAGAGTATCAGTCCTCTTGTACTTAAGTCGGCATTCTGGCTTTTGTATAAAATTCGGATGCAATTTCTGTGTTTCATCGTCAATTAGAAGGTCCAAGCGATACAGTAAACCTGAAGTGAAGCATCGGAATCTAAAACTGGACTCACAGGAGAGGTTCAAATCATAGAGAGTTAGAGTGTCAGACATCTTGTACTTAAGTCGGCATTGTGCCTTTTGTATTAAATTCGGATGCAATTTCTGTGTTACACCGTCAATAAGAGGGTCCACGGGATACAGTTAACCTGAAGTGAAGCATCGGAATCTATAACTAGACTCACAGGAGAGGTACAAATCATAGAGAGTTAGAGTGTCAGTAGTCTTGTATTTAAGTCGGCATTGTGCCTTTTGTATTAAATTCGGATGCAATTTCTGTGTTTCATCGTCAATAAGAAGGTCCAAGGGATACAGTAAACCTTAAGTGAAGCATCGGAATGTAAAACTGGACTCACAGGAGAGGTTCAAATCATAGAAGCTTAGAGTGTCAGTAATTTTGTACTTACGTCGGCGTTGCGCTTTTTGTATTAAAGTCGGATGCAATTTCTGTGTTTCATCGTCAATATGATGGTCCACGGGATACAGTAAACCTGAAGTGAAGCATCGAACCCTAAAACTGAATTCACAGCAGATGTTTAATTCATTGAAAGTTAGAGTGTCAGTCCATTTGTACTTACGTCGGGATGTGCCTTTTCTATTTAATTCAGATGCAATTTCTGTGTTTCACCGTCAATAAAAAGGTCCAAGGAATACAGTTAACCTGAAGTGAAGCATCGGAGTCTAAAACTGGACTCACAGGAGAGGTTCAAATCATAGAAAGTTACAGTGCCTGTCCTCTTGTGCTTAAGTCGGCATTGTGCCTTTTGTTTTAAATTCGGATGCAATTTCTGTGTTACACCGTCAATAAGAAGGTCCACGGGATACAGTATACCTAAAGTGAAGCATCGGCATCTAAAACTGGAGTCACAGGAGAGGTTCAAATCATAGAAAGTTAGAGTATCAGTCCTCTTGTTCTTAAGACGGCATTGTGGCTTTTGTATTAGATTCGGATGCAATTTCTGTGTTTCATCGTCAATAAGAAGGTCCAAGGGATACAGTAAACCTGAAGTGAAGCATCGGAATATAAAACTCTACTCACAGGAGAGGTTCAAATCATAGAGAGTTAGAGTGTCCGACCTCTTGTACTGAAGTCGGCATTGTGCCTTTTGTATTAAATTTGGATGTAATTTCTGTGTTACACCGTCAATAAGAAGGTCCACGGGATACAGTTATCCTGAAGTGAAGCATCGGAATCTAAAACTAGACTCACAGGAGAGCTTCAAATCATAGAGAGTTAGAGTGTCGGTCCTCTTGTACTTAAGTCGGCATTGTGCCTTTTGTATTAAATTCGGATGCAATTTCTGTGTTTCATCGTCAATAAGAAGGTCAAAGGGATACAGTAAACCTGAAGTGAAGCATCGGAATCTAAAACTGGACTCACTGGAGAGGTCAAATCATAGAAAGTTAGAGTGTCAGTCCTCTTGTACTTTAGTCGGCGTTGTGCTTTTTGTATTAAAGTCGGATGCAATTTCTATGTTTCATCGTCAATAAGAAGGTTCACGGGATACAGTAAACCTGAAGTGAAGCATCGAACCCTAAAACTGAATTCACAGCATATGTTCAATTCATTGAAAGTTAGAGTGTCAGTCCTCTTGTACGTAAGTCGGCATTGTGCTTTTTGTATTAAATTCGGATGCAATTTCTGTGTTTCATCGTCAATAAGAAGGTCCTAGGGATACAGTAAACCTGAAGTGAAGCTTCGCAATTTGAAACTGGACTCACAGGAGAGGTTCAAATCGTAGAAAGTTAAAGTGTCAGTCCTCTTGTACTTAAGTCGGTACTGTGCGTTTTGTATTAAATTCGGATGCAATTTCTGTGTTTTATCTTCAGCAAGAAGGTCCACGGGATGCAGTAAACCTGAAGTGTAGCATCGGAATCTACAACTGGACTCACAGGAGAGGTTCAAATCATAGAAAGTTAGAGTGTCAGTCTTTTTGTACTTAAGTCGGCATTGTGCCTTTTGTATTAAATTCGGATGCAATTTCTGTGTTTCATCGTCAATAAGATGTACCGAGGGATACAGTAAACCTGAAGTGAGGCATCGGAATCTAAAACTGGACTCACAGTAGAGGTTCAAATCATAGGAAGTTACAGTGTCAGTCCTCTTGTACTTAAGTCGGCATTGTGCCTTTTGTAACAAATTTGGATGCAAATATCTGTGTTTTGTTTTCAATAAGAAGGTCGAAGGGATACAGTAAACCTGAAGTGAAGCATCGGAATCTAAAACTGGACTCACAGGCGTGGTTCAAATCATAGAGAGTTAGAGTGTCATTCCTCTTGTACTTATGTCGGCATTGTGCCTTTTGTATTACATTCGGATGCAATTTCTGTGTTTCATCGTCAATAGGAAGGTCCACGGGATACAGTAAATCAGAAGTGAAGCATCGGAATCTAAAACTGGACTCACAGGAGAGGTTCAATCATAGAAAGTTAGAGTGTCAGTCCTCTTGTAGTTAAGTCGGCTTTGTGCCTATTGTATTAAATTCGGATGCAAATTCTGCGTTTCATCGTCAATAAGAAGGTCCTAGGGATACAGTAAACCTGAAGTGAAGCTTCGCAATCTGAAACTGGACTCACAGGAGAGGTTCAAATCATAGAAAGTTAGAGTGTCAGTCCTCTTGTACATAAGTCGGCATTGTGCGTTTTGTATTGAATTCGGATGCAATTTCTGTGTTTTATGTTCAACAAGAAGGTCCACATGATACAGTAAACCTGAAGTGAAGCATCGGAATCTAAAACTGGACTCACAGGAGAGGTTCAAATCATAGAAAGTTAGAGTGTTGTCCTCTTGTACTTAAGTCGAAATTGTGCCTTTTGTATTAAAGTCGGATGCAATTTCTGTGTTTCATCGTCAATAAGAAGGTACAAGGTATACAGTAAACCTGAAGTGAAGCATCGGAATCTAAAACTGGACTTACAGGAAAGGTTCAAATCATTGAAAGTTAGAGTGTCAGTAATCTTGTACTTAAGTCGGCATTGTGCCTTTTGTTTTAAATTTGGATGCAATTTCTTTGTTTCCTCATCAATAAGATGGTCCAAGGATACAGTAAACCTGAAGTGGAGCATCGGAATCTAAAACTGGACTCACAGCATAGGTTCAAATCACAGAAAGTTAGAGTTTCAGTCCTCTTGTACTTAAGTCAGCATTGTGCTCTTTGAATTAAATTCGGATGCAATTTCTGTGTTTCATCGTCAATAAGAGGGTCCACAGGATACAGTAAACCAGAAGTGCAGCATCGGAATCTAAAACTGGACTCACTGGAGAGGTTCAAATCATAGAAAGTTAGAGTGTCAGTCCTCTTGTACTTAAGTCGGCATTGTGCCTTTTGTATTATATTCGGATACAATTTCATGTTTCATTGTCAATAAGAAGGTCCAAGCGATACAGTTAGCCTGAAGTGAAGCATCGGAACCTAAAACTGGACACACAGGAGAGGTTCAAATCATACAAAGTTAGAGTGTCAGTCCTCTTGTACTTAAGTCGGCATTGTGCCTTTTGTATTAAATTCGGATGCAATTTCTGTGTCTCATCGTCAATAAGAAGGTCCAAGGTATACAGTAAACCTGAAGTGAAGCATCGGAATCTAAAACAGGACTCACAGGAGAGGTCAAATCACAGAAAGTTAGAGTGTCAGTCCAATTGTACTTAAGTCGGCATTGTGCCTTTTGTATTAAATTCGGATGCAATTTCTGTGTTTCATCGTCAATAACAAGGTACAAGGGATACAGTAAGCATGAAGTGAAGCATCGGAATCTAAAACTGGACTCACAGGATAAGTTCAAATCTTAGAAAGTTAGAGTGTCACTCCTCTTGTATTTAAGTCGACATTGTGCCTTTTGTATATGATTCGGATGCAATTTCTGTGTTTCATCGTCAATAAGAAGGTCCATGGGATACAGTAAACCTGAAGTGAAGCATCGGAATCTAAAACTGGACTCACAGGAGAGGTTCAAATCATAGAATGTTAGAGTTTCAGTCGGCTTGTACTTAAGTCGGCATTGTGCCTTTTGTATTAAATTCGGATGCAATTTCTGTGTTTCATCGTCAATAAGAAGGTCCAAGCGATACAGTGAACCTGAAGTTCAGCATCGGAATCAAAAACTGGACTCACAGGAGAGGTTCAAATCATAGAACGTTTGAGTGTCAGTCCTCTTGTACTTAAGTCGGCATTGTGCCTTTTATATTAAATTCGGATGCAATTTCTGTGCTTCGTCGTCAATAAGAAGGTCCAAGGGATACGGTAAACCTGAAGTGAAGCATCGGAATCTGAAACAGGACTCACAGGAGAGGTTCAAATCATAGAAAATTAGACTATCAGTCCTCTTAGACTTAAGTCGGCATTGTGCCTTTTGTATTAAATTCGGATGCAATTTCTGTGTTTCATCGTCAATAAGAAGGTCCAAGGGATACAGTAAACCTGAAGTGAAGCATCGGAATCTAAAACTGGACTCACAGGAGAGGTTCAAATCATAGAAAGTTAGAGTGTCAGTCCTCTTGTACTTAAGTCGGCATTGTGTCTTTTGAATTACATTCGGATGCAATTTCTGTGTTTCATCGTCAGTAAGAAGGTCCAAGGTATACAGTAAACCCGAAGTGAAGCATCGGAATGTAAAACTGGACTCACAGGAGAGGTTCAAATCATAGAAGCTTAAAGTGTCAGTAATCTTGTACTTACGTCGGCGTTGCGCTTTTTGTATTAAAGTCGGATGCAATTTCTGTGTTTCATCGTCAATAAGATGGTCCACGGGATACAGTAAACCTGAAGTGAAGCATCGAACCCTAAAACTGAATTCACAGCAGATTTTCAATTCATTGAAAGTTAGAGTGTCAGTCCATTTGTACTTACGTCGGGATGTGCCTTTTGTATTTAATTCAGATGCAATTTCTGTGTTTCTCCGTCGATAAAAAGGTCC